>NC_060145.1:267377006-267687179 GCF_021461385.2 Schistocerca piceifrons | reverse complement strand
GCAGAGGAGACATCCGGATTGGTCTGACACAGCTGCAACATTTTTGTCTGCTGCCTCTGTCCAGAGTGAATCTTGCTCGTTTCCTTTGGTTTCTGAGGGATCGAAATGAAAGAAATGTATGAGTTCTACCACAGATGAGAAGAACCTCGCCTGATGATCTGCTGCTCTCTAGACCATGATGGCGTCGAATTCTTCTTCTTTACTTACTGTAGGGATTTCGAGTGCTGATTCAAACTAATTGGCTAATGAAGAGAACAGGGGCAGACTGCAGACCAGTGAAGACAGCTGACAGAAAAGTAAATATACTCTCATACACACGGCAATCAGCGGCAATCTCGATAGAAATAGGTGGTAATTAACCAGGAATACACAGGCGAAAGTACATGGAAAGTTATAAAATATGAACAAAGAGAACGACAACTATTCTAGACCCCAGAGAGTTTTGAGGCACCTTAATAACGACGAACCCCAGGATTCGAATCACAAATTAAAGCAAAGAGCCATGAGCGAAACACATTGGAAGCACACTTACAGGGAAAGCACGACAAAGACTGCCCACTTTTACATTGGTAAAACAGGAAGGCTAATCTCTCGCTTCTGCAAACCGAATATTCGCATCTTAAACACGGTTGGCTTCCCTATGAGCTTTCTGCCAGTAATGACTTCATAAAAACAAGTGGTAGCTGTGGATAGTTGCTTCCAAGGCCGCGGAAACGAATACGTGAGTCGCAAAACGGCGGATAGTATCGAGCGACTGATGGTCACGAAGTAAACTCCACCAAGTACTGCCTCGAACTGACCCTAACAAGTACTGCGAGGAACTGAGGCCGAAAGGGTATCTCTCAGTAGTTTTATAAAGTCGAGTACTCGCAAGCTGCATGCTTCCTCCGAGAGCAAAAGGTACCTGCTGCCAAGATGAATGGGGGTGGGAACGCCAATGATCGCTTAGATCGCTTAGACTTACAGCCGAGGAACTGTTCGTCCCACCCACGTGTAGGTTGACATTACTGCGGGGGCGCCAGTAGGGATGGTAGTTATTACTGGAAAAACCGGTCTTCGGTTATATCGTTTTTATTTTCATGCCATTTTAACCTGACTGTTAAAACCGCTGAAAATAACCGGTATCTGAGAGAACCGACTTTCCGATAAAAGCATATTATGTAGAAGCAGGCAGAAGATCAGCTGTGATAAATATAGAAATCGAACAAAAATTATAAAATTTTCTCTCACTCAGTTTCAAAATACATAGAATCAAAATATTAAATAAAATAAAAGAAAACTTAGTCCGTCCACCGCTCGCTGCTTTTCTCGAAAAGTGATAAATATTTGAACATAAAATCACCAGTATTCTGCTATTGATTCTAATTTTTCGGAAATCTTCTCAAAAATCGTATTGTAATCAGGGATCAGACCACTGTTTGGGCATTACGAATAGTCACTGCCAAGAGGTGAAAAGTGTGTTTGAAAAATGTTTTTCGTGTTAATTTGTTCGTTTTCAAGAGCTACAAACAGCTAAAAGCATATTATGTAGCACAGGAAGAATATCATCTACGTTATATTTTTATTGCGTATAATGAATGACTTGTTGTTAGGTTTTTTTATTTATTATTTTTGCCATAATTTCCTTTCTCGTTTCTTATGTCATTGAAATGGCAGATACACCTTTAATCTTTTAAAGCAAATGAAGCGTTGCACGTCATTGCTACGTCACTTCGTGAAAATGTTTCCAGGCTAGGGGTGGTGCAATTCAGCAATACAACGGATGTTCGGCGACGACGGCGAGGACCTACCGTGTAGAAGGGGAGGGGGGAGGGGGGGGGGAAGTCTTGAACACCGCACGTACACACGTACCTTAAGCCATGACTCAGGGCAGCAGGGACATAATTGTCTCGGCAATCCTGCACGAATTCTTATGCCATATGTCCGTTGCTCGTTTTTGTCGGCATTCTTATGAAAATAGCATTGGCCGCTTTCACCATTTTCCATAATAAGACAGTAATTCAAACTACACACAATTTGCTAATAAAAGTCTATTTTTAGAAAAACGTTTACTTAGAAACGAAAAATTTTAGCTCTGCTGCTATGGCTAATTGATATTTTTGTTTTTTGCTCGGTTATTCGTAAAAAATTTAAAAAAGCATATGTTGTAACTGAGACCAAACAGGTACCGAGAAATACCGGTTATTCAGAACCAAAAACCGTTATCGGTTTTAACTGGTAAGTTTTTCCCATCCCTAGGCACCAGGCGTGTGGCCAGCTTCCCTCCGCGTTTACCAGCAGCCACTGTAACTCCTGAAGCTTACGCGATTTTGAGAAATTTTGAATTAACTGATAGGCTAACCCAGAAACTTCTCCATCCCCACCGTTTCATAGCCCTGTGCTCAGAGGAAATCTGTGTTTACAGATGGCTTGAGAAAATCACTTTCAATGCGTAACTATGAGAATGAAATTCATTGCCGTTTTAATATAGGGTTGTGCAGTCCACTACTTACTACTTTTGAACTCTTAACTTTATAAGTAACTCGAATCTGTGGTTGGAACAGCAAGACAAGTTTAATTTTAATCTCTCTCTCTCTCTCTCTCTCTCTCTCTCTCTCTTTGTGCATGGGCTGGGGTGGCTCTAAACCTCTCTTGGAAGTTTCTGAGTTAGAGACGGACTTCTTGAATGAGTCTGAGCAGTCACAGAACCCAGAAGATGTTGAAAAATGATCCTTGATTGATTTGCATTTTTACACTATAGATCGCGATACACGGTCTTCCAACAGCAGGGCCTCCACTCATCTTGCTACTCTCTCTTGTTCATACACAGATGGTCTCCGTGATCCAGACTTCCATGGCTACGCTGGAAGCGTGTGCGCCAACTAACCTCTCTGTCATACGACGGTGCGTCATTACCGTACACTTCCACTAACGCAGCATCTACATCTACATCTATACTCCGCAAGCCACCTGTCGGTGTGTGGTGGAGGGTACCTTGAGTACCTTTATCGGTTCTCCCTTCTATTCCAGTCTCGTATTGTTCGTAGAAAGAAAGATTGTCGGTATGCCTCTGTGTGGGCTCTAATTTCTCTAATTTTATCCTCATGGTCTCTTCGCGAGATATACGTAGGAGGGAGCAATATACTGCTTGACTCCTCGGTGAAGGTATGTTCTCGAAACTTTAACAAACGCCCGCACCGAGCTACTGAGCATCTCTCTTTCAGAGTCTTCCACTGGAGTTTATCTATCATCTCCGTAACGCTTTCGCGATTACTAAATGATCCTGTAACGAAGCGCGCTGCTCTCCGTTGGATCTTCTCTATCTTTTCTATCAACCCTATCTGGTACGGATCCCAAACCGGTGAGCAGTATTCAAGCAGTGGGCGAACAAGTGTACTGTAACCTACTTCCTTTGTTTTCGGATTGCATTTCCTTAGGATTCTTCCAATGAATATCAGTCTGGCATCTGCTTTACCGACGATTAATTTTATGTGGTCATTTCATTTTAGATCACTCCTAATGCCTACTCGCACATAATTTATGGAATTAACTGCTTCCAGTTGCTGACCTGCTGTATTGTAGCTAAATGATAAAGGATCTTTCTTTCTATGTATTCACAGCACATCACATTTGTCTACATTGAGATTCAGTTGCCATTCCCTGCACCATGCGTCAATTCGTTGCAGATCCTCCTGCATTTCAGTACAATTGTCCTTTGTTACAACCTCTCGATATACTACAGCATCATCCGCAAAAAGCCTCAGTGAACTTCCGATGTTATGCACAAGGTCATTTATATATATTGTGAATAGCAACCTACGACACTCCCCTGCGGCACACCTGAAATTACTCTTACTTCGGAAGACTTCTCTCCATTGAGAATGACATGCTGCGATCTGTTATCTAGGAACTCTTCAATACGATCACACAATTGGTCTGATAGTCCATATGCTCTTACTTTGTTGATTAAACGACTGTGGGGAACTGTATTCAACGCCTTGCGGAAGGCAAGAAAAACGGCATCTACCTGGGAAGCCGTCTCTATGGCCCTCTGAGTCTCGTGGACGAACAGCGCAAGCTAGGTTTCACATGATCTTTTCGAAACCCATGCTGATTCCTACAGAGTAGATTTCTAGTCTCCAGAAAAGTCATTATACTCGAACATAATACGTGTTTCAAAACGGGTTATTGCTGCGATCTGACCCGCTTGAAGGTGGGCAGCAGCCTCTGAGGAACCGTGAGCGGGCCCTTTCGTGCCAGAAGCATCTCTCCTCGCCAACTACTGAGAAAAAGTTTGCCACCAAAGCGTAGCATGGCCGCTGGCCTCTCTTCTGCGGGGCCCTCGTTCCGCCTCATTAGAGCCTTTGATCGCACCCTGGGAGAGCCCCGCACAAACTGCAAGGCGACCCATCTGCCTTTGATAGCGAAGCTCTTCCCGAACCGTCCTAACAAGACGACGGGGCTACGCAGCGCGGGTGGCCTGTTAACAGGGGCACACGATTACGCCCGCAATACAAGCGCTCGCCGATAACAGGAATTTTCAAAATTAGTAGACGAATTACCTAAATGTTACCTAACAGCGTATCATTTAGTATCTTCTCCAATAAACTATTCAGAATTTTACCCAGCAGCGGAGAGGTGGAACACTAGGGCTACGCTGAAAGTATGCCTCCCTACTTCAGTAAACAGACAGGGAAATCAGTTACTGTAGATATTATTGGAAGAGGTACAACAGTTGTTGAGTTAGTTCCGACGCACATGGAACCGTAACTGAGACACCTGTCATGTAGTTACAGCTTTCTGGCTCTTCGATAAACATAGCATACTAATTTATTAATAGTGAGTTGAATGGATGGATTCAGAGGGTCTCCTTTTTCTGTATACTCAAACATGTTTCACACAGTTATGGTGCCGTCAGAAGCGGTTTATTTATTTTCCCTGAAAATATAACTTACAGAACATCTGTGTACTTGAAATAAACGTACACCTGTTGTTACTGCTTTTCTCACTCTATCGTACCTTTATATTACACTTTCTCTGTCAGCGCCTACCTCTGCCAGTCACAGATCTTCAAGGTGAATCACATAACTCTTCCACCCCTTTTATTTCGCCACATTACCTACTGTACTCCAATATTATGCTTACAATTAACATGTTGGTTTATGACATGATTCTCATTAATATTTATTGTGACATATGCTCTTGTGGACGAGCAGTTTATGACTGAAGTTGGTTGTTTAATCAAATTTAAACGAGGCCATCTGTTCCTTTCATGCAATTTCTTATTTTTGTCACCTTTTTGTCTTGTTTGGCCAGCCGGAGTGGCCGTGCGGTTCTAGGCGCTACAGTCTGGAACCGCTCGACCGCTACAGTCGCAGGTTCGAATCCTGCGTCGGGTATGGATGTGTGTGGTGTCCTTAGGTTAGTTAGGTTTAAGTAGTTCTAAGTTCTAGGAGACTGATAACCTCAGAAGTTAAGTCCCATAGTGCTCAGAGCCACTTGAATCATTTTTTGTCATGTTTGTTTGCCTTTTCGAGTCTTCCATGCTAGTTTTCTTTCATCCTGGCAAGGCAGTACTAAGCATCTTGAGAAATGGTGGACCAAGCTATGTGTTTTATTTCACTTCTCCCAGCAGCTTTTTTTCTTTTATTCCATTAATGAGCGTCGTCGGATGACTGCGTGGTGAAAACAAGAACATAGGTGTCAGAGAAGGTAATGCGTCCTGAAACGGATGGAATTGCTAGGGGTGAGGCGAGAGAGTTCGTTGGGCTTTGTGAGCTCAACCGATCACTCCCAACCACTTTTGAAACAGAGGAATCGTTCTCTATCTAGCATCATTTTACACAAAATAGAGAAGGGAACAGGCCCTGACAAGGATGAGAAGGATAGCACGGGGTGAGAAATTTGGCTGCATATTTCAATCTCAACGAAACTTTTTAAATCTGTGGACCATTCTGATAGTGGGGATGGTTTTTAGGCCCTTCTTGGCTGACTTGGTTAGTAGACAGATGCATTTTTCGGAGCATTCTTGTCTGGTCTTAGAAGGAAGGTATCAAAATGTGTTAATTTTCTCATTCATCGTTTTCAATTCCATCTACTTTAATTTTAATAGGGAAGTGTTTGGGGTTATTTATTCCTTTTTTGAAGGTATTTTCGTGTGCTCAGGAAGATGCAGTGGGGTGAATTTTGATCATCGCAGTAGTCAGTAACAAGTCGGTAACTCTCTTGTAGTTAATTATTCTCCGATATCCCTAACTGTTAAAATTGACCTGCACTGCGTGTGAAAAGGGTAATGCTGATCTCCTTTCAGTGGGTTTTGTGTTGTTATTTTAACGATTTCTGGGTTAGTGTCAGCAACCAGTGTTTGTTGGTAATTCTCATGCCACTACTGTCATCGTGCAGTGGATGGAGCTCAGGATATCGAACAAAATTAGTACCTATATATTGGGAGGATTTGGGCACAAAAGTGTTTTTCGGAATTTTTAAGAGTTACGTGCAGCTATAGTTACCCCCAAGACAGCATTTACTCCCCAGTCACCAGTGCATGGCCGTGTGTTTCCTTTATCTGAAAAAATTACCTCAATCTCTCGGCGATGAGCGTATTTCCTGTCTTTTAAATTACTGTCCCATTAAATCTAAACCATTGCGTGTTGCGGAACCGCTTGATATTTATTGTAAAAGTTTTGATATTCAATGTAAAGGTTTGCCGAACAATCAGTCCGTATTCTAAGAAAGGGAAATAAAAAGTTGTCACTGAAAATTACAGAGATTTTTACCGTTTACGTAAAACCATCACGAACGTTCCAGAGGTTTCTTCAATACCATAATTTGTATGATACTAAAGAGTGATAGAGGTACCTTATTTTTGTACCCCCTTTGTAATTTTATCTTTTCATGACTTACTACTGTTTTAGTTCATATTTCAATCAGGGTCATCTTTTCCGTCACATGTCGATGCTTGAACTACTTCTGTTTTGGATCTGACTTTACTTATCATTTAGTTTTTCCGATCAGTAGCCTCATTTCTTTTCATATACCAAGTCTCAGTGTAGTCACCTGCGTGTATGTGCAAGCCATTCAAAAGTAGATCATTATCCCAAGTGTATAAAGAGGCTTGTGTGCTGAATTACCAAGGAAACCGATGATATCACTCCTCCATAGCATTTACGTGAGGGACTAAAGTAATATAAGATTCTTTATCTTTTGCATATGATCTACCTGATTTTAAGCTCTGTAATGAACAGCCAAACTTCTGAACGCATTTTAATTGTTATTCAGGATATTCTAGCTCCCATTCCTTTAGAGGGTATTTATAAGTCAGTGATTGACTAAACAAGATGCACCCTGAATGAAAGTAAATAGGCTCGTCACTATTTGGTAATGCTGCATCTTTGCTTATCCGTTTCATTAGCTTGTTTTTCCTTGTCAGGTCTGCCAGAAAGTAATTGGGCCCAAACGTTTAATTTAACAAGTCAGTGGTCAGTAAAAACTCTCGCACGTGCAGTGAACGATCTGCCTGCCCACGAGACAGAACATGGCGAGTGAAATTTTTTCCTGTGAGTTAACTTAAATAGAATTCCGACCTGTTTTCGTGACAATAACGATCACGACTGACCACTTAATGATAGAATATGGTAGGGTTAGAATAAAAAGCTTTGCTTGCGGTGATGGCTTTCCGACTTAATTTTATTCTGCAAGATCCTTCTCAGGAAATCTCACGGCTGGAACTGGTTACGAATGCCTTTGTTCGTTATATCTGTGATGTTCGACTCTTTGATCATACCTCGCCATCATATGCACAGACAGCGCAGAGATTTCATACCCTCTGTCTTCTTTACTGACTTATTAATGAACACTATCCCACAGATCTCTCCTCAACCTTAACGCTCTTGTCTGAACAACATGGCAGAAACATCGCCTTCCTTCAGAGCAAAATACTTTCTGTCCCACTCCGCCGTTCAGCCACTTTTTCGAAGTCCTTTTCGGTAACAGGAACACGACTCTGAAATAGCCTCCCAACTTATATTAGAGAACTGAATAACATCTCCAGCTTCAGAACACAGTTAATGAATATCTACTGAAGCAACAATAAGGATTACCATTGTCCCTGTACACACTCGTTACTCCTGTACTTCCCTATTAGTGGCAGCTTCTGCAGTAGTACAGATACTGCCAGTATTAAGTTTACAAGCTCGTGGTCAATTTCACTTACTCACACTGACCCCTCAGACGCTCAAATCGTTTTAATACCATTTCCCGTATTAAAATTTTATTTCTTAGGTAACTATGATGTAAAAAATGTACCGAATGTACGAAATCCTCGTCCGACGCAAGAGAAGGCCTGATGTTCTTAAACAGGTCAGGACAGATAAATATTATCGATGGTAACTAAGGACAAAATTAAGATACCCTGTTTCATGTGGCTTTCCGGCTTAGGATTGCTCCATAGAATGTAGAGGCATACTATAGGTCAAATTAAGATACCACTTACATTTGGCGACCCTTGCCATGATCTCGATATCGTGGTACCCTTTCGACTTATGTAGTCAGGTCTAAATATAACTTGTAAACTATAAATATAATAATCAATTATTTTCGTTACAACATATCTCATGCAAATCTGCTCGCATAGTGAGTGCTCAGCATCATCTTACAGCGTTGTCTGATGTACAGCAATGCCTTGTTTATTGTTTTATAGAGGTGTGTGACTGGGTTGTATGGTTCTTTTTGGAGGGACTGTGATAGTTTTATGTTATAAATAACGAAATTTTGGCCCCAAGAAGTGTTCAGAACTTCACTGATGTCTTCAAAGATCGTGTAAATGAAGCAACTCTTCCTCTATTGTAACCGATGCCTCCAACAAAACAGGAAGATGTTTCCTCTGGCTGTAAGGTACGTTGATCATGGAAAGGGAATAAGAAATACGCTTCTGGACTTCATCGAACACCTTGATGAGACAGCTAATGCTATTCACAGTGTGATCATGCCTTCACTGAATTTACTTAATTTAAATGGGAAGAACCTGTCTGAATACTTTCCAGATAATGCAAATGTAAATTACAGGGTGAGTAATTCTGCGTTTAAAATGCTTCAAGAAGACTACAGGCAACTGGCGAAATCAAATGCTCGAATCACATGCTGCGTAATGCAACAAAATTTACATGTGGTGCATTAGATGTAGATATTGGAATAGTTGTCTTGAAAATATGCATGGTTATTCACCTGCCGCTACTGATGGATTTCATACAATCCACAACACCTTCAAACATCACATTCAAAATTTTCTTAATCTCTCGCTCGCTACTTGCAAACTATTAGTCCTACTGAAAATCGAACAGGACCTTTCTGCAGGAAATTAAATGTAGCTAATTTTCTACTGCAATACGCTTTCACTGGAGGCCACAGTTTTCGAATTATTCAAGAAAGACATGCAAAAGTGACATTCAAACGCGTTTTTCTTTAATATCTCGAAAACCGTGGCCTCAAGCAAAAACGTATCCCAGTACTAACTTTAACTACATTAAATTTCCTACAAAAATGTCCATTTCATTTTTCCTGCAGGACTAATAATTTACACGTAGCGAGATATGAAAATCTCATGCGTGATTTTTGAAAGTCTTGTGGGATGCATAAAACCAAGTGTTAGGGGCAGCTGAATCACCCTGTAATTCATCACACATTCCAAGAAAAAGTGACATAGTTGCGCAGTTGGAATTTATTGTGATTAAAACTCACTTTAAGTCATGATCAGATGTTGATCTTTTCCCTTAAAACCATGATCAAATGTCGGTCCTCTGACTGTCCCTGTTGTCATTGCAGCATCCACGCGGACTCACAGTGGCAGGGTATGTGGTGTGAACTCCCGCCCTGTTGCCACAGGCAGCCTATAACGTCATCGCAACATCTGTGTATTGCTGAACAATATGTTATATCCTAGGCAGTAATGCCAACCGAGCCCGCTGCCAAAAGGTTGTTGGCAGCATCAAAGTCCGGACGCCGTCCGCATAAGCAGCGCCAGCGAGACAGCAAATCGCCGCAAGTCTGCGCGCGCCACCGCTGGCTTTTGGCTTCTTAAGCGCTGGAGTCGCGAGCGCTAGGACAGTTCTGGATTAGCCGCTCAGTTGTATACTCGCCACCGAATTGTGTACTTGCTAGTCAGTTGTGTGTTCATCGCAGCAGAGTTGTTGTTTGTCGTCAGCCGACGCTGACCTAGCCGCTCCGACTCGAACTAGACAGATTTCTGTAGATACGGAGTTCACTACTGTGTTCGTGTATCTTCGTAAATAAAGATAAGTACCGACTTTTATTTAATCTGAGTGTTTGGGCTTTCATCTTTCTGTTCACTGTTCCAGCGGACCGGTCGGCCCGCTATTAAAAGTGTGGCGGTGACTTCGTAAGCCATTTCTACAGCCAAGTGTTCGTCGCTACGGACACCGCCACAAAACAATAAATGTTTGAGTCTTTAGCACTGTTATACTAACGCCTTCAGATGTTAGACAGGCATCCACTCACCTAGCTGCTACTCACCCACGTCCTGGAATGGTGGTCCACAACATCCTGATCTCGACCTCCCCTCAACCGCCACCCAACGGGACGTTCGACCTCTGGGCATTAAAATTACTTGCAGAATAATAGAAATGTTAATAACCTTCGTGGCAGGGTGTCTGATTTGAAGCTTCTTCTAGGCACCACGTTCAAATTTCAAGTCTCTAGAGAGTGTGTTTAAGATTCACAGAGTGGTAATTCGAAAGACAAAGAATGAAAAGCTACAGAGAACCTGAAGTTAGACAGTAATTCATTGTACAGAGTCAGCTGATACAGTGCTGCAGTAATACGAAGATAAAAATCTGTTGCTAGGGACGTGCGGGGCATGCAGTATTTAAACATCGTGTTGCAGCATTGCTTGATGTTTCAGAAGCAAAAGCTCCTTAATAGCTGCCTTACAGAAATAGAACAGTAGCTGCTATAAAGTCAAAGCTCGTTGCTGGCGAGAAGAGTGAACTACAAGCCAGCTTATTTCGGGGTCCGACCCCGACAGGAAGTGCAAAATGGCTAAGCAGGAATGGCTAGAGGACAAATGTACACCTTTGGAGAAAAGAGAGCCATTAGTATGAATATCAAGAGCTCAGATGGAAATCCTGTTCTAAGCAAAGAAGGGAAAGCAGAAAAATGGAAGGAATATATAGAGGGTCTATACAAGGGAGATGTACTTGAGGACAATATTATGGAAATGGAAGAGGATGTAGATGAAGATGAAATGGGAGACACGATACTGCGTGAAGAGTTTGACAGAGCACTGAAAGCGCTGAGACGAAACAAGGCCCCGGGAGTAGACAACATTCCATTGGAACTACTGGCCTTGGGAGAGCCAGTCCTGACAAAACTCTACCATTTGGTGAGCAAGATGTATGAGACAGGCGAAATACCCTCAGACTTCAAGAAGAATATAATAATTCCAATTCCAAAGAAAGCATGCGTTGACAGATGTGAAAATTACCGAACTATCAGTTTAATAAGTCACAGCTGCAAAATACTAACGCGAATTCTTTACAGACGAGTGGAAAAACTGGTAGAAGCCGACCTCGGTGAAGATCAGTTTGGATTCCGCAGAAATGTTGGAACACGTGAGGCAATACTGACACTACGACTTATCTTAGAAGAAAGATTAAGGAAAGGCAAACCTACGTTTCTAGCACTTGTAGACTTATAGAAAGCTTTTGACAATGTTGACTGGAATACTCTCTTTCAAATTCTAAAGGTGGCAGAGGTAAAATACAGGGAGCGAATGGCTATTTACAATTTGTACAGAAACCAGACAGCAGTTTAAGAGTCGAGGGGCATGAAAGGGAAGCAGTGGTTGGGAAGGGAGTGAGACAGGATTGTAGCCTCTCCCCGATGTTATTCAATCTGTATATTGAGGAAGCAGTAAAGGAAACAAAAGAAAAATTCGGAGTAGGTATTAAAGTCCATGGAGAAGAAATAAAATCGTTGAGGTTCGCCGATGACATTGTAATTCTATCAGGGACAGCAAAGGACTTGGAAGAGCAGTTGAACGGAATGAACAGTATCTTGAAAGGAGGATATTAATGAACATCAACAAAACCAAAAAGAGGATAATGGATAAGTCGGGTGATGCTGAGGGAATTAGATTAGGAAATGAGACACTTAAAGTACTAAAGGAGTTTTGCTATTTGGGGAGCAAAATAACTGATGATGGTCGAAGTAGAGAGGATATAAAACGTAGACTGGCAACGACAAGGAAAGCGTTTCTGAAGAAGAGAAATTTGTTAACATCGGGTATAGATTTAAGTGTCAGGAAGTCGTTTCTGAAAGTATTTGTATGGAGTGTACCCATGTATGGAAGTGAAACATGGACGATAAATAGTTTGGACAAGAAGAGAATAGAAGCTTTCGAAATGTGGTGCTAAAGAAGAATGCTGAAGATTAGATGGGTAGACCACATAACTAATGAGGAGGTATTGAACAGAATTGGGGAGATAGAGGAGTTTGTGACACAACTTGACAAGAAGAAGGGACCGGTTGGTAGGACATGTTCTGAGGCATCAAGGGATCACCAATTTAGCATTGGAGGGCAGCGTGGAGGGTATAAATCGTAGAGGAAGACCTAGAGATGAATACACTAAGCAGATTCAGAAGGATGTAGGCTGCAGTAAGCACTGGGAGATGAAGTAGCTTGCACAGGATAGGGTAGCATGTAGAGCTGCATCAAACCAGTCTCAGGACTGAAGACAACAACAACACCCCCCACTCAAGCAAATACATACTGAATAGAACGCTGCTGCCTGTGCAAAGTGGCGGCATAACTACATTCGTCTTATTACTGCCAGGAAGACAATTTTGCAATCAACACTTGTCATTTTTACTCAACACTTGTCATTGTTCTTCTTTGGCGGTACGCATATCAGGCCTATCGAGCTATTAAAGCTTCAGTTCCATCTTTCAACTGGGCATCATATCTCCCTCTTTCCTTTGGGTCTGTGTTGTAAGGAATCGTTTGTTTCTTCCATTCGTATAAGATATTCCCTTCCAGTTTTGTTTATGATTTTCTATTTTTCATTTACTGCAAACATACTCAATTCTTGTCTAATATTTTCATTACGACTGCTGTCGAACTTAGGATGATAGCATTTGAGAGCTTGTAAAAATTTCATTTCAGCTGCCTGAACATGGCTAGAATCTTTTCTCTTCTTAATCGTGTATTTTTTTATGTTCTGCTTATAGTACAACATACAGTCTGAAATTTCCGTAATTTAATATCTACATCCTTATCTTCATTGTAAGTAATACAGCTCCACACTAACTGAAGTACTGAATGGGTCGCAAAATCTGATCTTCAGCTATAATTCTGTTTCGTAATGGGAATTTGTCATGGAATTACATCGTCAGTTTAATTTATTGCTATCTCAAAATTACAATCATTTCTAATTAATTTTGAAAACGGGTTGATTTTTGCAGTTCGACTTCTGAATTTTCCATTAATTTAATGTCGCCATCATATAACAGTATGTCAATGTTTTTAGTTTTCTCTATATCGATCCTTTCTGGCACGGTTTCGGATGGCATCGTCTATACAAATATTAAAAAGAGCTGGCAATAAAGTACATTCTCGTCTCCCACCTACTTTTATTGACATCGACATCCCTTGTGTAACTGGTAACTTCAAGTACGAGTAATACAACTGCCATTATACAGTCAATTGATATTTATGAAGTACTTTGGGTATCCAGATTTTGACATAATTTCCCAAAAGCTCTCTATGTCCATCCTTCGATCGGGTGCATTTTCTCAGGTTCTTCGACAAATATTTGCAGTTTCCTTTTTGTATTGTGTAGCTGAAATCAACCTAAACAGATAGTGCTCATTGCATCTTTCATGTGACTCCTAGTGTTGACGGGAAACAATGGTTTGTTTCCCACGACAAGCAGAATGCTTTTTAAAGCGGGATTTTACGTGACCATTCGATAGAGCGGCCCCAGGTAAGTTTAAACGATATCTGTTTTATCGATATGTATTAAAGGCAACAGTAAAATATGAAGAATAGGCAGCAGTCCTAAGCAACTCAGCAGCCGTGCACGGCTGTAGCAGTCAACGCAGCTCAGAACTGTGCTGTCACTGCTGAAGTACTGGATATTCTTTGAGTTTTACTCTCGTTGTTAATACGTATCGATAAATCAAATATCGCACTAGACTAATCTGGGGATGCGCTACCGAACAGGCACGTACGACGGTTGACCAGAATGTAATGCACCGCATTTTTTTTCTTCAACAATTCAAATGTTCAAATGTGTGTGAATACCTAAGGGACCAAATTGCTGAGGTTATCGATCCCTGGACTTACACACTACTAACTTTACTAAGAACAAGACACATCGATGCCTGGGGGAAGACTCGAACCTCCGGCGAGAGGGGCCGCGCATTCCGTGACATGGCGCCCTAAACTTCACGGCCACTCCGCGCGGCCTTCAACAATTCTTTATGGAACCTAATTAAAATTGATGATGATGAACTCCCATACTCCGTGGTTGAGCGTAGGGGACCCGCACCGCCGTACTAGACAAGGTTCTAGTGGAGGCGGTCTGCCATTGCCTTCCTCCGACCGCAATGGGGATGAATGATGATGATGAAGACGAGACAGTCAACACCCAGGAAAAATCCCTGACCCCGCCCGGAATCGAACCCGGGACCCGGTACTCGGGAAGCGAGAACGCTACCGCGAGACCACGAGCAGCGGACAATGAAAATTACACACACGAAATAATGGTGTTTTATCTACACACCCTATTTTTCCACGTAATGTCCATCCCGTTCTATGGCCTTCCTCCAGCGCAAAACAAGGGCGTGTATGCCCTGTCGGTAGCAATCCTTGTCCTGGTGGCAGAGTCAGTGCTTCACTGTGTGAATCACCTCCTCATCGTCCTCAAAATGTCTTCGACGAACGGTATACTTTAATGGCCCAACAAGTGAAAGTCCTCTCAGGGCTGTACGGTGGATGGGGTAACACTGTCCAACCCTGTTTTGTGATGTGTTCAGCAGTCCTCAGACTTGGGTGTGACCAAGCGTTATCGTGCTGCAGCAAAATATCTTCTGGGTTCCTGTGGCGCCGGAAGAGCGTCTTGAGTTTTGTTAATGACTTGACATATACTTCTCAATTAATGGTACCGCCTCTTGGTATCACATCAATAGGAATCACACCTTCACTGTCCCAGAACGCGGCGATCATGACCTTGCCGGCGGAAGCAGTTGCTTTGAATTTTTTCTTCTGTGGGGAGTCGGAATGGCGCTATACCATCGACTATCGTTTTGCTTCGGGCTCAGAACCCAAGTTTCATCACCTGACACAATTCGGGACAAGGTCTTCCACTCAGATTCAAGACGTTGCAACAAATCAAGACAAATGTTTTTTCTGTGCGATTTGTAATCCAACGTTAGACACCGCGGGACCCATCTTGCACACAGTTTTGAATATCCAACAGTGCGGATAATTGCATCCACACTCCCTTTTCTGATTGACAGATGCAGCGCCAACTGCCAAGTCGTAATGCGTCTGTCCTCGCGAATGACAACATTAGCTCGCTGCAACATGTCAGGTGTGGATGGTCTCCCCGACCGCTGCAAATGGTGGAGCTCCGCCGAACCGCCTTCTGATGACCTCACCCTCCGTGCACAGCGAATAACTGTACGTCTGTCGACCGCAGATGCACCACAGACTATGCACAAGCTCTTGTGGATGTTCCTCACAGTTTCTTTCCCTGCAATGAGAAATTCAATAACGGCACGTTGCTTGTAACATACGTCACCTACAGACGGCATTTTGAAACTGTCCTGCAGGAACGCTGTCCGTCGTAAGTGACGCCGCGCTCACTCAGCAGACTTCAAATGATACGTACGTAAAGTTTCGCATTCGTAGCATTGTTTTCGCCTGAGAAAAAGAATGCGGTGCATTACTTTCTGGGAAAACCTAGTAATATTCCGCTTTAAAAATCTTTTTGTTTGTAACGGAAAACAAAGCGACGCTTTCCGTCGATATTGGGGGACACAGGAAGGACGTGATGAGCACTGTTCGTTTGGGCTGACTCCAATTTTTACAACACAAAAACTGCAAACGCTTGTCGTAACACCAGAGTAAATACGTCTGACGACTCTTACAAGGGAACCTCCCCATCGCACCCCCCTCAGATTTAGTTATAAGTTGGCACAGGGATAGGCCTTGAAAAACTGAACACGGATCAATCGAGAAAACAGGAAGAAGTTGTGTGGAACTATGAAAAAAATAAGCAAAATATACAAACTGAGTAGTCCATGCGCAAGGTATGCAACATCAAGGAGAGTGATAGCCTACGAACGCCGTGGTCCCGTGGTTAGCGTGAGCAGCTATGGAACGACAGGTCCTTGGTTCAAATCTTCTATCGGGTGAAAATTTTAATTTTTTATTTTCATATAATTATCAAAGTTCAGGCACTCACACATAATCAACTTCGCTCTCCAAAATTCCAGGACATGTTCAGATTTGCTTGGACATATATAGAATTTGACGGTCTACGCACGGAAACATTTGAAAACGTAAAAAAACATATGTTTTGACAGAGCACAGGGAAAACTGTGCGACTCTGAAACTGTTGCATTCATTTGATGCAGTTTATGTGACAAACTCTTATGTTTTCATCACTTTTTTGGAGTGATTATCACATCCACAAGAAAACCTAAATCGGGTAAGGTAGAAGAATCTTTTTACCCATTCGTCAAGTGAGCAAGTTAGGTGGGTCGACAACATATTCCTGTCATGTGACGCACATGCCGTCACCAGTGTCGTAAAGAATATATCAGACGTGTTTTCCTGTGGAGGAATCGGTTGACCTACGACCTTGCGATCAAATGTTTTCGTTCCTATTGGAGAGGCACGTCCTTTCGTCTACTAATCGCACGGTTTTGCGGTGCGGTCGCAAAACACAGACACTAAACTTATTACAGTGAACAGAGACGTCAATGAATGAACGGACAGATCGTAACTCTGCGAAAATAAAGAAAGTAAAATTTTCGCGCGAGGGATGACTCGAACCAAGGACCTTTCGTTCCGGAGTTGTTCACTCTAACCACGAGACCACGGCGCTCATAAGCTATCATTGTCCTTTATGTTGCATATCTTGCACATGGACTACTCAGTTTATATATTTTGTTTATTTTTTCATAGTTCCACACAACTTCTTCCTGTTTTCTCGATTGATCTGTGTTCAGTTTTTCAAGGCCTATCCACTGGGTCAATTTATAACTAAATCTGAGGGGGATGCGATGGGGAGGTTCCCTTGTTAGTTGACACACCCTGTACCTACCGCCAGACTGAGAAGCAACACTCTCAAGAGCCGTGCACACTGGCACCACGGTATAAAATGTGCACTGAGGGATTGTAGTGTAAGAGATTCACTTGTCACGGTCATTAGCGATCAGATGGTGCTCAGAAAGTCTGTCTGTGCAGCCTCTGTTTTGACTCTGCAAGCAGTAACTGTGCTGAGTTTAGACCTTAACAGTGTTTGCAACATTCATTCTAGGGTACAACCAGATATCACCGACGAGTACGTAATCCTGTCGCACAGCTTCAGCCATTTGGTCCTGATAGTAGATGGGTGTACGTATCGATGGCCTGCTGTCCATGTTGGGCACAATGTATCGGTTGTGTGTGGCTGTTTTGATCTGTTGCCTCTGGAACATACCACACCTGTGGACCAGATCTGGACGTTCGCATAATAAGACTCACGTCAAGATCGATGCAGTGAGCAAGCAGCAGTGACAAACAGAACATCATCCAGACACGAAATCAGGATCCACTGGGAACCGTCTCCTTGCA
Organism: Schistocerca piceifrons; assembly: GCF_021461385.2. Classification (NCBI taxonomy): domain Eukaryota; kingdom Metazoa; phylum Arthropoda; class Insecta; order Orthoptera; family Acrididae; genus Schistocerca; species Schistocerca piceifrons. Next base: position 267,669,340 of record NC_060145.1, on the reverse strand, counting down.
GCAGGACTAAGATCACCTGTGCCTCTGCCCAAGCTATCACTGACATCACGGCACCACCAAGCGTAGCGCCATTAAACAGTTCCCAGGTTCGATTCCCGGCCAGGTTGGGTATTTTCTCTCCCCGGGGACTGAGTGTTTGTGTTGTCCTCATCGTTTTATCATCATTATCATCATTCGTGACAGTGGCTAGATTGGACTGTGTAAAAATTGAACTGTGTAAAAACTGGGACTTTGTACAGGCGCTGATGAGCGTGCAGTTGGGCACCCCACAAACCAAACACCATCCTCATCATCGTGAAAGAGTTGACTGGAGAGTGGAATGGCGCTCCATTGTCTTCAGTGATGAGTTTGGGTTCTGTTTGTACGCGAGTCATGGACGTACACCTGTACGGCGTAGACCTGTTCCAGAGCACTTTTTCCCACGACACACAGGTCCCATCCCACACTTCATGGAGTGGAGGGTCATCAGTTTCAACTGGCGCTCACGTGGGGTGCCTCCGTAGGGTATGGAAACCAATGCCTGCTACGTTACATAAGACGTTATGGCTGCTGCTACACAATGTGCCCTTTGTGATGTACAACAGCTGCCCTGCTCAGAAAGATCACCATATCTCTCGCCAACTGAACACATAGGGTATGTGACATTATGAAGTGGGAGCTTACTCGTTCTCCAGCGCTATTGCAGATTTGCGACAAGTGCGAGATGCTTGGGACAATCTAACGCAGGATATCGTTCGGCACTTTTCTGAGGGTTTGCGTGTGAGACTACAAGCCTGCGTAGACCCCATTGGGGTACACTGTGCACTGATGTGACAGTTTCAGCACCCTTTAATGTGATGTCATATATATAAATGATAATTAATTGAAACCCTCAGCTGCCGACAGGTGTTGTTAATAACCTCGATGAGGACAGCTGAAAATGTATGCCCCGACCGAGACTCGAACCCGGGATCTCCTGCTTACGTGGCAGACGCTCTATCCATCTGAGCCTCCGAGGACACAGGTGAATAGTGCCACTGCAGGGACTTATCCCTTGAACGCTTCCCGTGAGACCCACATTCCCAACTGTCCACAATTCTACATATGTAATGTACCTAACAGATATTTGCCCATCCACTCATAGTTCGGGCAACCTGTGCTCATTCGCACAGACGAAGGTCAATGGCTGGGTAGCCTTCAACTGTCTGCCAAGTAAGCAGGAGATCCCGGGTTCGAGTCCCGATCGGGGCACACATTTTCAGCTGTCCCCATCGAGGTATATCAACAACACCTGTCGGCAGCTGAGGATTTCAATTAATATCATTATTGTAGAGAAGCTGCATGGTCATCAATTGTATCTGTTCTTTCGAGAACAGTTACTATCTTTATATATATATATATATATATATATATATATATATATATATATATATATATATATATATATATAAACAGGGTAAAATCACAGATTAATATAAGCGCAAGATATGCCAGTGCAACTGTAAAATGCTGGTACATTAATAAACGGTGTAACCGCCAAGATGTTGAATGCAAGCAAGCAGACTTGCCTACACTGTGTTGTACACAGACTTGCCTACATTGTGTTGTACAGGTGCCGGATGTCACTTTGTGGGATGAGTTCCATGCCTGTTGCACTTGCTCGGTCAATACGGGGACGGTTACTGCTTTTTTGTGAATGACGCTCAAGTAGGCGTTCGATGATGTCACATATGTGTTCGATCGAAAACAGGTATGATGATCGAGCAGGCCAATGCAAAATGTCGACACTGTAGAAAGTTTTAGGTTACAACAGTGATGTATGGACGGGCGTTATACTGTTGGAAAACACCTGGGATGCTGTTCTTGAATGAGAGCACAATAGGTTGAATCCCAGATTTACGTACAGATGTGTGGTCAGGACGCGTGAGATAGGCTGATCACGAGAGTGCTGCTGCTGTCGTAAAAAGCGTACCCCAGACCTTAACTCCAGGCATAGGTCCAGTGTGTCTAACACGGAGACACGTTGGTTGCAAGACCTCAACTGGCCACCTTCTAATCAACACACGGTCATCAATGGCACCGAGACAGAACCAGCATTCTTTAGAAAACACAACAAATGTCAATCCACGGAGCTCTCGCTTGCTACCACTGAAGTCACAAAAGGCGGTGGTTTGGGGTCAGTGGAATGCGTGCTACAGGGAGTGTGGTCGGAGTTGCCCTTAAAGTAATCGATTTGTAACAGTTCGTCGTATCACTGTGGTGCCAACTACTGCTCAAATTGCTGCTGTAGATGCAGTACGATGCACCAGAGCCATATGCCGAACACGATGGTCTTCCTTCTCGGTAGTGCCAGGTGGCCGTCCAGAACCCGGTCTTCTTGTGATCGTACGTTCTCGTGTCAACCTCAGCCAGCAATCATGTACAAAGATTATATTCCTGCCAAGTCTTTGTCCAGTACCGCAGAAGGAACATTCAGCTCCCCGTAGCCCTATTACACGACCTCGTTCAAACGCCGAGAAGTGTTGATAATGGCGTCTTGTCGCCTTAGAGGTGTTCTTGACTAACGTCAGCTCACTACGTCCAATCACAAAGGTAAATAACGCTCACGACCATTTTAGCGCTTATTTAAAGCAGACCTGATTTCCACCTTCATAGTGGCGATACTGGTGCCTTTCTTATGCGACTGGCGCGAAATTTGTACAAACATCATCTTTCGGATATAGAAACACGCCTACAAATTTTCGTTTATGTCGCACAACACCTTCTTGGTGTTTCGAAAGTCCCGTTGAACGCGAATGGAAACCACAGTAAAAAACAAAATTCTTTGTGTGCAACATTTAGGTACACCTTCCAGCTACTTCTCTAGATATCGCCACTCCGACTTAGACATTTTTCGTAGCGTGAAACCAACTTTTCAAAATCCTCGTCATAGAAGGTAGCCGCTTGGGCATTCCGGAAATTCCCTACACTGGTCTGCAGCTCGTTAGCCATGCCAAAATGGTTTCCTCACGGGCACCGGTCCATGTTAGATATAAGAAGAAAATGAGAGCGAGCCAAGTCTGGGCTATATGGTGGGGGATCAAACAGTTACCAGCGAAAACGCTGCAGAAGCGTCTTCGTCGCACCTGCAGTGTACGACTGAGCAGTGCCATGAACAAGGAAATACACGACAGACACGTCTTGTGGACAACTACTCTGTTTGGGCTACCTGAAATCACTCAGAACCTACCGGCTTGAAGAAATCGAATGTCAGAACTTAGCGGAAGATTGTATTGTTGTGGGCATCTTTGCGTGCTCAGTGTGTGCTCAGAAGTAAAATTTGCTTCGTGATGCTATCGACGGGCATACTAGAACACTGCGCAACACATCTGTGCAAAGCTTCATCGGTTTTTTTCAGTGTAGTTTAATATAACATCACATCCTCACGCACATCGTTCGTAAGAAATGCACAAAATGATTACTCTCTTCAGTGACATATGCAGGAAGTCATTTTAGTATGTTAGAGGCCACCTCGCGGAGTATTTTGACACTAATGTTGTCAATCTTCAATGTTAAGTTAATCTTTAATTCCGCCAGTGTGTGCAGCCTGTTTTTACAGGCCCTTCCTTCACCGTAGCTCCACAAGAAGAACTCTGTAGACATTAAATTAGGAGAACGAGGGGCCATTACTTTTTAGAGGTGATTCTATCACAAAAAAATTCGCTTAGACAAAGAGTAGTATCATTAGATGTGTGACAATTGTAACCTTCCTGTTGCAGCCAACAATAACGTTCACCTGTCTCAAGAAGCAAAATAAAATGTGTAACGATGTCTTGGAACACAATGTTTGCTATAGTTTCAAAGAAACAACAGTCTTCTATTCAAAGGCGCATTAAGGCATACAACACTCAAGTTTTCTGAAGTGTAAGGTGTTCGTAATTGCGATGTGCACCCAGGGTTTTTGGATCAGAGCGACTGATGGTTTTGCTGCCCATGTGACGCAATGAACTCGAACGTTTCTTTCTTCTGTATATTTAATAATGGATTAACCGCCTCCATAGTATAGTGGTAGCGCTACCGCCTACTGTGCAGGGGGCCCGGGTTCGATTCCCAGCAGGGGACTGGGTGTTGTGTGTCCTTCAGCATCTTTCATTCTCAAGTCGCCAAAGTGGCGTCAACGAAAAAGGACTTGCAATACGGCAGCCGAACTCTCCCTAAGGGGGCCTCGCGGCCAACAATGCCATACGCTCATTTCCATTTTTCAATGGATTAACATGGCGTATCCCAATGACGGTAGATAGGTTGCTCATAAGACAATTTTTATACAAGTGAGGGAGCATCTGTTAATGGAAACAGATGTCAAATGGGAACGTAACTGTAAAGAAGTATCGTGTAATATTTCCTATGAACAGTAACAGGCTTTCACAATGAACAGTGTGACTGAAGGTACACTACAAAGGTGAGTAAAAGGACACTAAATTCAGCTTGACTAGTTGAGTCATAACCAAAGATATGTTATTGCCATGCACACATACTCATCTATCTTGTTGGTAATGATCAATGCTGGAAATGAATGAAGGTTGTGGTCACAGAGTTCCAAACTTGACTTTCATGACAGTGGTCCGGTATTGTGGTAGTTAGTAGTGTGAGGACTGTGGAGCGGCGGGTGGAGATTTCTATTGTTGCCGTTCTTAACACAGACTCTCTAACTACACAGTTGGCACCCAGGAAGTGATTAGCAAAAATGTGATGCCTGTAACTAAAGTTCACTGTACCCACTCTGATGGAGAAATAAAGTTATTGATCACTGAAGTTCATTACGCTGAGAATTTAGAATGATGTCTGGGATTCATAGAAAATGCAGTTTACTATAACAATTTTCACTATATTATGAAAACGATAAAGCGTAAAGTTCCAGACAAACGTTCACCCAAGCAGTGCTACTATCAGCTCTTGTACTATCAGAGCTGTTCAGAGTCTACTCCGCGGATCCTGTTATCCCTAGGTAACGAAACTGTTCAATAATCGTTATCGATGCAAAAAATGGCTCTGAGCACTATGGGACTCAACATCTTAGGTCATAAGTCCCCTAGAACTTAGAACTACTTAAACCTAACTAGCCTAAGGACATCACACACACCCATGCCCGAGGCAGGATTCGAACCTGCGACCGTAGCAGTCCCGCGGTTCCGGACTGCAGCGCCAGAACCGCACGGCCACCGCGGCCGGCGTTATCGATGTAAATGTTCAAAGTGAATGCTCAGCAAAATTTGATGTTAATACTCATCAAACGCCACACTAGTAATGGTAGAAGGTCTGTCTTGCGGCGACATGTGAAAATACGACATACCCATACTGAGAATAAGTCACTGAGGTCATTCCGCAATTAACACTTTACCCCAGTGCGAACTCATTGTTACGTGCATACCGACTTCTGTAATACGGCATCCAAGACTGTTCCTTGCAACTGCACAGACGCGACGCAGCTTCCGACACGGAGTGCGCGCTGATATGAATCTAGGAGAGAACTGGAAACTGAATCCAGCTCGCAGCGCTCTTATTTACATAGCCGCGGTGCGGACCGCCGAAGGCGCAGCCAACAACATTTGCCTTCCTGACTAGCCGCTGGGGCTAGTAGAGCACCACTTGAAGTTACTAAATAATTAATTGCTTCATTCGTTGAAGGCCGATGAAGCTCTCAATTTTTTTCTGATGTGGCTAGGTAAATACTTTTGGTGAGAGAGTTATTTTAGTTGCACTGCACGCAATAGATGGGCTCTGAACTTGCCCTTTGGAGCGACGCTACAGCTATAGTTTTATATGGCTCTGAGCACTATGGGACTTCTGAGGTCATCAGTCCCCTAGAACTTAGAACTACTTAAACCTAACTAACCTAAGGACATCACACACATGCATGCCCGAGACAGGATTCGAACCTGCGACCGTAGCGGCCGCGAGGTTCCAGACTGTAGCGCCTAGAACCGCTCGGCCACCCCGGCCGGCTATAGTTTTATAGCTACCTTTTGGAAACTTCTCATATCTTTGTTATTGTAGCGTATCTCCATTCTGCCTAAATCTAAACATCCTAGCTTTATCGCCGGCCGCTGGTGGCCGAGCGGTTCTGGCGCTACAGTCTGGAACCGCGCGACCGCTACGGTCGCAGGTTCGAATCCTGCCTCGGGCATGGATGTGTGTGTTGTCCTTAGGTTAGTTAGGTTTAATTAGTTCTAAGTTCTAGGGGACTTATGACCTCAGCAGTTGAGTCCGATAGTGCTCAGAGCCATTTGAACCACCTAGCTTTATCTAAACACTTACTTAATCTATATTGCTTCTGCACTTTTAGGACACAAAAACAGAAAATCATCAATTTCAACCAAAATATTACTTTGTGAGATCCAGCATGCTGTTTCCAATAAATTACAATGAAAAAGTAATCCGAATATAAATTTTGAAGTTTCTAGCTCCTTCCTGTTGCGTCGATGATTTTTACGAAAGACGTCCAACTTTCGAAAACTGTTAAAGTTACTAAACTGAAACTTAACACATTATCATTTTAGCATCACTCCGGACATGCTATTAACTTTTCAGATTATTTACTTTACTTTCAAGGTATTGTGCAACATTTGTGACATTATAGCTAGTTACAGCGGACTAGGCTGGCACACAGTGGAAAGCATATGAATTCTATGTGGCGTGAATAGGCTGCTTCCCTACAGGACGATGTGTTAAAAAAGGAGATAGTGGTCTCCAATGGAAATAAACTTGGAAAACTTTGCACCGGACTAAATGTTATGAAGATCGTTTCGTCCCCAAGACGTTCTTCATCTACTGTCGGTGACATCCACCGCATCTCAAGTGAGCCCTAACTTTCTCATACAAACAAAGTGAATAATGATAAATATGGTTCATGTGATAAACTAAAAAGCTTCAAATACATGATTTATAGCATGTGACATATTTATTTTCAGGGATTGACTTTTAATTCATGATAACTGTTATTGATACTTATAAATGTAATTATTTACCTTATCAACTGAAGTTAATGGAACAGTTACCAGTGAAGTGAGACACTCTTTGTCACACTGTCATCGGTGTGATTTTAGATTCAATTTTTTTTTTCATTTTTGAGTAATTCGTGGAACAGATGTAATTTTTTGTAACTTTACTTTGTAGCTTATGAAATTCTTTAACACCCTGTGTATAGGATAGAGTCCATTTTTATGACTTTAAGACCTCATAAAGTAGTATTTCCAAATTGATAGCCGGCCGCGGTGGTCTAGCGGTTCTAGGCGCTCAGTCCGGAACCGCGCGACTGCTGTGGTCGCAGGTTCGAATCCTGCCTCGGGCATGGATGTGTGTGATGTCCTTAGGTTAGTTAGGTTTAAGTAGTTCTAAGTTCTAGGGGACTGATGACCACAGATGTTAAGTCCCACAGTGCTCAGAGCCATTTTTGAACCAAATTGCTATTTACTATTATGATTTAATTTACACGTATGTATTGCTGTTTGTTTTGTGTGTGCACTTAGAACAATGGCTAAGTACCTTGGACTACTGAAACACATCAATAGATTACTTGATTAAATTTATATTTATAAATTTATATTTTTGTATGAAGGCACTTCACTACATTTCTAGGTGACATTGCCTCTGCTTCATTTTTGTACACGTTATCTGTTTTTATAGAGCAAATGAGGCTCAAACCACTTTTCCTGATTTTTATAATGCGTCTATGCATTAAAGATTCTTGCTTTTTAATTGAACTTTTAGAGTTCTTTGTTTGAATAGATAGCTGTTTCATTTGTATTGTCATGTACTGCTAATAACCGTTCAAGTAAGGAGTGAATGTGATTAGACAACTGAGCCTTCATTAGAGTGAGAGTGAGAATGGCTGAGAGTTGGGAAAAAATGCAAAGTTTGTGAAAGAAAATCTCGGTATGAGTGAGTAATGTACTCAAAGAATAATCATTGTAAAATTTCATCAAAAGAATGAAAGAAATATGTTGTATAACGTACCCTGAAATGAACTTCTCAACATTTATGCCAACTCTTGGAATTAATGTATGTGATGACTTTAATAATGAGTGGATGGTGTGTTAACGAAAAAGAAAAGGTTCTCTTGGCAAAGTATCCTTTTTGCTGTCATCCCAGCCAACCCTTTCCATTGAGTTTGGGAGATCCTAATAAAAATTTTATTGGTACCATTACACAGTTATGTCTGAGTGCAACTACATCTGTTCAAATTTTTCCCTGGTGTTGGTGTCATGATAGGCGTCAGTTCTTTGCTGGACTGGCACGACTCACGTTTCATTCACAATTGACGTAAATTAATCAGAACATTTCTGTTTCTGTCAGTTAACAAATATTTATTGGTTTTAATAATAAACATCTGTGAATAGCAGGATTAATCTGTCTACTTTCATATTACTTTAATTCCTTCTCTTTTCTGGTGAGAGTTTCGCATGTGATATTTTCTGCCCCCCCCCCCCCTCCCCGCTCCCGCAACTTTCAGAGGAGAAAGTCAGGGAATTAAGGGATGAGGCAAAGTATCTGCTTGCGGCAGGCACAAAGCTATAACCCAAGCATTGTTTAAGGGGGGGTAGGACGTCAAACGGGCCGACTTGGAGCAGGAGAGTCACCACAGGACATTTTAATTTCCACTGTCTATACTTTTACAAATAAATTCATAAAACTTTTTCACCATGACCAGGAAGGACTGAGGACTCACACTCATCGCAGTGGAAGTTCAAAAACGTAGCAAAATACCTTTTTTTACATGTGAAATTCCATCATTTTTCACTTATTACTGGCTGCATTTGTTGCTATAGGTACACTTTTCTTCCTAAGTAAGAGAGATTTTTCGATGAATTTTTCATAGCATACAAACAGTAGTTACAGATGTATGAAACTCTAGAATTTTCGAAATCTATTAAAAAACTGTGGAAAAATTGAGATAATTAACTATAAAACTTGAGTCCTTTCTAAACATGAAGTTTAAAATGTAACAGTTCATTCATTTTTTCATAAATTAAATAACTTCTGGAGTTTCATACACCTGTAACTATGGTTTGTATGCTGTGCGAAAGTCATCGAAGAATCTCGCTTACTTAGGAAGAAAAGTGTACCTATAGCAACAAATGCAGCCAGTAGTAAGTGAAAAAATGATGAAATTTCACATGTCAGAAAAATGTGTTTTGTTACGTTTTTGAGCTTCCACTGCTATAAGTATGAATCCTGAATCCTTCCTGGTCATGCTGTTAAAGTTGTATGAATTTATTTGTGAAAGTATAAACAGTGGAAATTAAAATGTCCTGTGGTGCCTCTCCTGCTCCAAGTCGGCCCGTTTGAAGTCCTACCCCTCTTAAGCTGAGCGCCTGTGAATAGCGCTCTGACATAAACAACATGGGATCCAAGCTTCCATTCAAAGAAGTCGTATAAAATGCTATGACGAGCACCTGCACTAGTGCAGAATTTTAGTTATTACAGGCTATGCCACCAGACCAAAACCCATTTCAAAAGAACTTTGCTTTTTGCCGACAGGTCACTTCCCAGAAAGCTGTAGAGGAGAAAGTCAGCCACATATACAGAACCAGCACAGCTCTATCATGTTCAAGAATTCTTTCGGTCTTTTTAAAGCGATCGGCTGACTTTCTGGTCCCGGTTTATGCGGGGTGAACCCCCTCTTGAATATGTAAGAGTAATCCTCGTTGATTAATCTATTTTTTAAAAAAAAGAGCAGGGGAGGTCAGGACAAAAGTTTTCAAGAAATTCGGACTTGGAGACTAGTATATTGGTTGAAGCGAAAAACATAACCCAAGAGTGGGAGTGTTACATGAAACTGTTTAAGAACTGTGTACATAGGAGTTAGACAATTGGTTAACAATGCAAAACTTTTGCTAGGTGGCAAGGTAGTTATTTTATTAAGAACAGTATCGTTGCACAGCATTTTGCAGAGTCTTATTAAGTTGGCATACAGGAACTGCGCACACATGTAGAGAGGAGAGAGGAATCTGTCTTCGTAGAGAACACTTGGTCTGCAGTTTCTAAACAGAGCACGTTCCCTGGTGAGCCCGTACAGAAGGAGTCATCTCGAGATTTTGAGGAAGGCTCTGGCTATATTCATTGTTCGCGGATGCTGAGAAGGAATGTTCCCACAATTGGCAGCTGATGTTTGCGGACTGCAGCAGACCACGGCGCTCGCAACTTCCCACATTACTGGGTGAAGAATATGTTAAGAAACTGCAGCTTAGGAAAGCGAGTTATGACAGCGTTTGTAGGAGTTTTATTAGAATCACAGAGGAGGAGGACGTCAGTGTTTAGCGTCCTGTCAACAACGAGGTCATTAAAGACGAAGCAGAAGCTCGGATTAGGGAAGGAGGGGGAACGAAATCTGCCGTGTCCTTTCAAAGGAACCATTCCGACATTTGTCTGAAGAGGTCTAGGGAAACAACGAAAAGCCGCAGTTAGGATGGCCGGACGCAGGTTTGAACCGTCGTCCTCCCAAATGCGAGTCCAGTCCACTATGCCACCTCGTTCGATTATTAAGACTGTAACCTCCCCACACAAAAATTTAAAAAATGAAAATGAGCCAAGCGTAAACTCCCCACAAAAATAATAATTAAATGAATTTTTCTTAATATTGTGACCTCTGAACAAAATTGGCTCCCATTTATAGTCTGTGTGCAAAAATGCATTCACATTTAATGTTCCCACAAAATTCTTTCCTTATTTAATGTCAAGTTCGAAACAGAAAAATTCCTAAACACCAAAATAATAAAAAAGTTTAGTAACCTGATAAATTTTATGAGGACAGCAGCGCTGACCTTCGGCCCTGTATTCTGAATAAAAAAAGGAAAAATTCTTACCTCAATAAAAACTGCAATTATATCTGCTCTTAATTAGATATTTTTCGACACAGATTCGTGCAAGGCTGGTATATATATATATATATATATATATATATATATATATATATATATATATTTTTTTTTATTATTGGAAGGAATGATCATGCATTGGAAATATTCTTTAAATTGAAATGAATGCTTTTCTTTAAAGAAGTTACTTTATATTATAAAAATTATTATAGGGGCATCTTTTTGGAACAAATTAAATTACAATTAACATACATTATTAAATATGCGCAAGGCTGCTTCTTTACCTTCTACAACAATACTCATCCTCCAGAGTGCTGACCAGAGTCGCGAGCGGAGCACACAGCCGACACATGCCGACTCCACCAGACTACTCAGACTACTACAGCTTACTAGCACGGACTGAAGACTACTACTGTCGACTCGCGCAGACAAGCGCAGACTAGCGACAAGCAACAACTAACGATAAACTACTCTCTGGTCAGAGATTCTGTCATGCCTCGCCCATCGCCGGCGAAGCATACATCTTACAAGATCAATTAGGTTCTGCGAAACTTATACTTTTCCTTACAGAAGCCCCATTCATTTGCATATTGTAGTTTCTTCATTCTTCTGGCTCAGTAGGTAATCCCGTCGTTTCTACCGTTGTTTTGTCTTTCCATAATTCACTTACAAGATCCCCGTTTTGTCCCATTTAGCTAAACTTTCTGGTAGTTTCAAGGTCATTTAAGCGTTACATTGTAAGGTTTCTAGCTTAATTTCGGTACTGGGAGCTCCAACGTTAAGCACTTTATGGGGCCCCTTAGGGACTTGGCTGACAAGAAGGGTAAGAAAACCAATGTGCACTCCGTGTGCTTACCGGGTAGAGTCATTCCAGATGTGGAACGGGTCCTCCCGAATGCCATGAAGAGCACAGGGTGCAGCCTACTGTAGATGGTTGCTCACGTCGGTACCAATGATGTGTGTCACTTTAGATCAGAAGAGATTCTCTCTGGTTTCGAGCGGCTAACAGAAGTGGTAAAGGCTGCCAGTCTTGCTTGCAAGATGAAAGCAGAGCTGACCATTTGCAGCATAGTCGACAGGACCGATTGTGGACATCTGATATAGAGCCGAGTGGAGGGTCTGAATCAGAGGCTCAGACGGTTCTGCGACGGTGTAGGCTGCAGATTCCGGACTTGCGCCAGAGGGTGGTTGGGTTTCGGGTTCCGCTGAATAGGTCAGGTGTCCAGTATACGCAGGAGGCGGCTACACAGGTAGCAGGAGCTGTGTGACGTGGACTAGACGGTTTTTAGGTTGGAGAGTCTCGGGAATACACAAGAAGTGCTTCAGTCACAAAAGCTGCAGGCTGAACACAGGAAGGACGTAGACGGGAACCATTGATATAACGATTGTAAATTGTCGTAGCTGTGTTGGTAAAGTACCAGAGCTCCAAGCGCTAATAATAGAAAGCACTGACGCTCAAATCGTTATAGTCACTGAAAGCTAGCTAAAGCCGGATATAAGCTCAGCCGAAATTTTTGCGAAGAACCTAATGGTGTTCCGAAGGGATAGGCTAAACACCGTTGGCGGTGGCGTGCTTGTTGCTGTCAGAAGTAGTTTAACTTGTCGTGAAATTGAAATAGATTCTTCCTGTGAGTTACTGAAAGGTTCAAAGAAAACTTGAGTTTGATTTCAAATTCGTACCCGACTCATACGATAATAGTTGGAGGTGACTTTAATTGCCGGCCGGGGTGGCCGAGCGGTTCTAGGCGCTACAGTCTGGAACCGCCCGACCGCTACGGTCGCAGGTTCGTATCTTGCCTCGGGCATGGATGTGTGTGATGTCCTTAGGTTAGTTAGGTTTAAGTAGTTCTAAGTTCTAGGGGACTGATGACCTTAGAAGTTAAGTCCCATAGTGCTCAGAGCCATTTGAACTTTGACTTTAATTTATCCTCGATATGTTGGCGAAAATATATGTTCAATTCCGGAGGTACTCATAAAACATCATCCGAAATTGATCTAAACGCATTCTCTGAAAATTATTTCGGGCAGTTAGTTCATGAGCCCACGCGAATAGTAAACGGTTGTGAAAACACACTTGACCTCTCAGCAACAAATAATCCTGTGTTAATAACGAGCATCAAAACCAATACAGGGATTAGTGAAGACAGGGTTGTCGGAGCGAGACTGAATATTGTAATCCCTAAAATCTTCGAAAAATAAGCGAAAAATATACCTATTTACAAAAAAGCAGATAAAAATTCACTTGACGCCTTCCTCAGAGACAATCTCCACTCATTCTAAATACATAATATGATTGTAGACCTGATGTGGCTTAAATTCAATGAAATAGTATCGGCAGAAATTGAGAATTTTGTACCAAATAAATTAACTAACGACGGAGCTGATCATCATTGGTAAACAAAACGGGTTAGCCGGCCGCTGTGACCGAACGGTTCTAGACGTTTCAGCCTGGAACCGCTCTGCTGCTACGGTCTAAGGTTCGAATCCTGCCTCGGGCATGGATGTGTGTGATGTCCTTAGGTTAGTTAGATTTAAATAGGTCTACGTCTAGTGGACTGATGACCTAAGATGGTAAGTCCCATAGTGCTTAGGGCCATTTTTTTGAAAACAGATTAGAGCACTGTTGCAGAAACAACGAAACAAACATGCCAAATTTAAACAGAAGCAAAATCCCCAAGATTGGCGATCTTTTACAGAAGCTCGAAATTTAGCGCGCACTTCAATGCTAGATGCTTATAACAGTTTCCACAACGAAACTTCGTCTCTTTCGTCGTATGCTAAGTATGTTAGCGGCAAGAAACAATCAATGCTTTCTCTGCGCGATAGTAATGAAGATAGTATCGAAGACAGTGCTGCCAAAGCAGAGTTACTAAACATAGTCTTCCGAAATGCCTTCACAAAAGAAGACGAAGTAAATATTCCAGAATTCGAATCGAGAACAGCTGCCAACATGAGTAACGTAGAAGTAAATATCCTCGGAGTAGTGAAGCAACTTAAATCACTTAATAAAAGCAAGTCTTCTGGTCCAGACTGTATACCAATTAGATTCCTTTCCGAGTATGCTGATGTATTAGCTCCTTACTTAACTATCATATACAACGGTTCGCTCGACGAAAGATCCGTACCCAAAGACTGGATAGTTGCATACGTCACACCAATATTCAAGAAAGGTAGTAGGAGTAATCCACTAAATTACAAGCCCATATAGTTAACGTCGATGTGCAGCAGGATTTCGGGAGATATATTATGTTCGAACATTATGAATTACCTCGAAGAAAACATGGATTTAGAAAACATCGTTCCTGTGAAACACAACTTGCTCTTGTGTTGAGTGCTATTGACAAGGGATTTCAGATCGATTCCGTATTTCTGGAGTTCCAGAAGGCTTTTGACACTGTACCACACAAGCGGCTTATAGTGAAATTGCGTGCTTATGGAATATCGTCTCAGTTATGTGACTGGATTTGTGATTTCCTGTCAGAGAGGTCACAGTTCGTAGTAATTGACGGAAAGTCATCAAGTAAAACAGAAGTGATTTCTGGCGTTCCCCAAGGTAGTGTTATAGGCCCTTTGCTTTTCCTTATCTATATAAAAGATTTGGGAGACAGTCTGAGCAGCCGTCTTCGGTTGTTTGCAGATGACGCTGTCGTTTATCGACTAATAAAATCATCAGACGATCGAAACAAACTGCAAAACGATTTAGAAAAGATATCTGAATGATGCGAAAAGTGTGAGGTCATCCACGTGAGTGCTAAAAGAAACTCGTTAGACTTGGGTCACACGATAAATCAGTCTAATCTAAAAGCCGTAAATTCAACTGAATACCAAGGTATTACAATTACGAACAACTTAAATTGGAAGGAACACACAAATAATGTGGAGAAGGCTAACCAAAGACTGCGTTTTATTGGCAGGACACTTAGAAAATGTAACAAACCTACTAAGGAGACCGCCTACTCTACGCTTGTCTGTCCTCTTTTAGAATACTGTTGCAAGGTGTGGGATCTTTACCAGATAGGACTGACGGAGTACATCGAAAAAGTTCAAAGAAAGGCAGCACGTTTTGTATTATCGCGAAATATGGGAGAGAGTGTCACAAAAATGATACAGGATTTGGGCTGGACATCGTTAAAAGAAAGGCGCTTTTCGTTGCGACAGAATCTTCTCAGGAAATTCCAATCACCAACTTTCTCCTCCGAATGCGAAAATATTTTGTTGACACCGATCTACATAGGGAGGAACGATCACCACGATAAAATAAGGGAAATCAGAGCTCGTACGGAAGATACAGGTGTTCATTCTTTCCTCGCGCTATACGAGATTGAAGTAATAGAGAATTGTGAAGGTGGTTCGATGAACCCTCTGCCAGGCACTTAAATGTGATTTGTGCAGTATCCATGCAGATGTAGATGTAGATATAGATTCAAGGAAAGTGATGTGAGCTTTCTTTTCATTCGATTTTCCATACTTCATATTTGTACACCGGTTATTTTTAACAGAAGTCTTCAGTCACCGTTGTGTTAAGTCACATTGATACTGAGTACAAGCACTGTGATATTCGGTTGTCAGTAGCATTGTCATTGCCAGTAGCATTCTAAGAGAAGTGAGTTCAGGTGTTCGCCACGGTACTGAGCGGTCTGGAAGTAGCTAGCAGAGCAAAGAGATACAAATGCAGAGGATGTTGAAGTTTGAGAATACAATTTTGTGAAGAGTGATTTGAAAGGTGTGAAGATTTTCATGTAATGTTGTCGATGCGTTGCTTATCTGCGGGTAATTATGATGAGTTTGTGAAACGCAAATTATCTGTGGTTTTTCTTTATTGGTTGGGTAGTTAGTTTGACTGTCCAGACGCGATTAAACAAATTTATCTGTTCACATAGCTTGCACTCAGAGTTATAAATGCACTACTCCTTTATCAGTCAATTAACCCATTTCGTGATAGAATTATATTTTTTCATAAGAAGTGAGTTTTGTAAAGATGACTGTAATTGTTCGGAATGAGGTTCACAATTTAGTTTTGAAGGTTAGTCTTCTTTTCAATCATTTAATAAGTCGAGTTTCTACTACCGTCTCCTGACACAAATTTTGCTTAGTAATTGTGAGTCACTGCATTGCACTTCGCGAAACACAGTGACTAAAAGAAAAGCATGATGTGCTTAACATAGCTGCATGTCCTTGCAACTGCACTTGCGCAAGGCTTTCTTTTCTTTAGCTGGTTTGCTGCTGCGTTGCACATTTTACTTTCATGACTTGCGAGCAGTACAGAGTTCCCGTTGCCACATGTAATCCCCGAAAATTTGTCAGGGCTAGTTAACATTACAGTCAGGACATAATAATATCATTTACAGTTAAGCTTTGGATTTCAAAATTATTATCAGGTTCAGTTTAGGTAAAGTTCAGTTCAGATTTCATTTACTTTGTCACACACCCTTATTCTTACAGTGTAGTGCTACATTTGCGTGGATGTCGTTTAATGTTTGGAATTTTATTTCACCAGTTTGTGTACGTAAATTCACAGGGCATTTTGGTTGTTTTTCCTCCTAAATTATGTTTGTAATTTTATGCAGAATTTTTGCTCTGCCAGCTTTGTGTGCTGGAACTGTAAGCCATGCACAGTGGCGTCATGCTCTGGAGAATTGATCATTTTACTGCACGATATAGAATTTCACAGAATAGTTTACTTAGTTTACAGTTTTAGGTTTTTGATTATTCCGGAAAAAAGTTAAATTGCAGTACAATTATACAATTTCACTTGAATTTGGCGAATCTTTCTATGAGGTAGCGATTATGTAATCACACCCCTTGCATTGTTCAGGATCACTGCACAGACACATGCGAAATTAAGAATAATGCAATCCATTTCAATTTAGTTAGCAACAACATCAAACCGTAAAAACATTTATAAGATTATAACTATAACAGTCAAATACTGTGTTCACTGCATTTTTAAAGGTCGAACAGATACCGTGATTTCTTGTTCTTGTTTATATTCTCAGGAAAGTTATTATAAATAGGTGGTAATTAAGACCAGTGTTTCATTTGATAAAGAGATGATTCGCTGCTTATTAACTTTTGTGTGGTGCAACATACATTTCATGTTTCA
Organism: Schistocerca piceifrons; assembly: GCF_021461385.2. Classification (NCBI taxonomy): domain Eukaryota; kingdom Metazoa; phylum Arthropoda; class Insecta; order Orthoptera; family Acrididae; genus Schistocerca; species Schistocerca piceifrons. The sequence goes on along the minus strand of NC_060145.1, from coordinate 267,652,405 downwards.
TAGGGGCATCCATGTCCTCTTAGTTACCTGCTGCGCTACTCTTGATTAAAAGGTACAGCGGGGTTGGCAAAATAATGTGAACAATGGTAGTAATGGGATGGTTGTGTTTGACGGTCAACAACCTAGGTAAGGCACGTGTCGCGGCGGACTGTGCGAGTTCAGTACGGACTAGGCGTCAGTGCAGATTGTTTACGAGTAACGCACACTTATTTTCATTCAGAGGCCGAGGTCGACGTGCAGTCAAAAACTTAACAGAGTTCCCAAGAGGGCAGGTTGTGGGGGACCTGTTAGCTGGAGAATCAGTAACCAAAACAGCCTACTTATTGAATGTTTCTAGGGCAACTGTTTCAACAGTCATGACAGCCTACACAAAACATGGAAACAGTCGTGGAAACGGAATAGTGGGCGCAAATCAAAACTAGATGACAGAGATCGTCGTCCGCTAACACGAATTGTGTCAGAACAACATGAAACTACGGCGGCTAAAGTGACTGCAGAGTTCAATCTTCGAGACCCCGTATCTATCGACAGTGTCCGCCGAGAACTCCACAAAGCGAATATTCATGGACGAGCTGCTATACCGAAACCATTAGTTACGACAACCAACGCAAAGAAGCGTAAAGCATGATGTCAGGAGCGTAAATCCTGGACAGCTGATCAGTGGAAACACGTCATATGGTTCGAGTCAACGTTTTCGTTATTTCCAACATCGGGCCGGGTTTACGTCTGGAGAACGGGAAAAGAAGCTTACAGCAGTGGTTCCAACGATTAAGCATGGAGGTAGAAGTGTGATGGTAAGCGCACCCATATCATGTTATTCTGCTGGTTGCGTTATTACTCCCAAAGGCCGTGTTAGAGCCAACATTTATGTGAACATTTTAGGTGATCAGGTGCACCTCATGATTCAAATGTTGTTCCCCAACAATGATGGCATATTTCAGGACAATAATGCTCCCATTCACACAGCCAGGACAGTACAATTGTGGTATTAGGAGCTTGCAGCTGAACTGCAGTGTCTTCCCTGGCCAGCACAGTCTCTGGACTTGAACATTATCGAATCCTCGTGGGCGGTACTGGAGCGCAGACTTAGGAGTAGATTTCAGCCTCCCACATCACTGTAGGAGTCAGAAGAAGTTCTGATCGAAGAGTGGCATAACGTTCCACTGGAGACTATACAGTCATTATATGCCAGTATTCCAAGAAGACTCGCAGCTGTATTACGGGAAAATGGGAGTCCAACCCCTTGTTGATAAAACATTCCCAAGTAAGTACAGGTGTTCACATTATTTTGCCTATCCCCTGTGTGAGCCCATGCGGAGCGATCTGAGTGTCGGCCAGTCCAGTTGGTGCAAATCATTCTGACGTCCACAGGAGTAGGTTAAAAGCTCAGTTCACTCCTCACAACTCTCTGATAATCTATGTTGTTGTTGTGGTCTTCAGTCCAAAGACTGGTTTGATGCAGCTCTCCATGCTGCTCTACCCCGTGCAAGCTTCTTCATCTCCCAGTACCTACTGCAACCTACATCCTTCTGAATCTGTGTAGTGTATTCATCTATTGCTCTCCCTCTACGATTTTTACCCTCCATGCTGCCCTCCAATACTAAATTGGTGATCCCTTGATGCCTCAGAATATCTCCTACCCAGCGATCCCTTCTTCTAGTCAAGTTGTGCCACAAACTCCTCTTCTCCCCAATTCTATTCAATACCTCCTCATGTGATATAGCCATCTAATCCTCAGTATTCTTCTGTAGCACCACATTTCGAAAGCTTCTATTCTCTTCTTGTCTAAACTATTTATCGTCCACGTTTCACTTTCATACATGGCTACACTCCATACAAATACTCTCAGAAACGACTTCCTGACATCTAAATCGATACTCGATGTCAACAAATTTTTCTTTTTCAGAAACGCTTTCCTTGCCATTGCCAGTCTACATTTTATATCCTCTCTACTTCGACCATCATCAGTTATTTTGCTCCGCAAATAGCGAAACTCCTTTACTACTTTAAGTGTCTCATTTCCTAATCTAATTCCCTCAGCATCACCCGACTTAATTCGACTATATTCCATTATCTTCGTTTTGCTTTTGATGATGTTCATCTTATACCCTCCTTTCAAGACAGTGTCCATTCCGTTCAACTGCTCTTCCAAGTCCTTTGCTGTCTCTGACAGAATTACAATGTCATCGGCGAACCTCAAAGTTTTTATTTCTTCTCCGTGGATTTTAATACGTACTCCGAACTTTTCTTTTTTTTCCTTTATTGCTTGCTCAGTATACAGATTGAATAACATTGGCGATAAGCTACAACCCTGTCTCACTCCCTTCCCATCCACTGCTGCCCTTTCATGCCCCTCGAATCTTAAACTGCTATCTGGTTTCTGTACAAATTGATAATGTATCCAGACACTTATTAATGGTCATTAAGGTGGTGTGTGTCCATCCTTCATCTTTATGATGGTCTTTTAACTCTTCAAGCGACATTTTCAGTGAAGTGTGTGAATGTCGGTGGAGAAATGGCAGCCCACTCTTCCACAAGAGCCAGAGAAGATAGTGGGTTGGACGCTACGGTCTGCAGCCAACTCGACGTTCTAGCTCATCTCAAAGGTGTTCTCCTGGGTTCTGGTGGTGAGGGTGAGCGGCTCAGCCTCATTCATAAATTTTATTGTCCACAGACCATTCCCTGACAGATGCTGCTTTATGACAGAGGGCACTGTGATGGCTGTACAAACAAATGTCGTCTCTGAACTGACCTGTATTGTACGCAGCACAGAATGCTGTAAAATATTTTTTAACGAACATCGTATTCGCCGTTGATTGTGACCAGGAGAAGTTAATTGGCTGTAAAATATGTTCATGTCCTTCGCATTTACCGTTTTCTTAAGCGTAATAAGGGGACGGCACCCTAAGTAAGAAAAACGCCCCCGTACCGTAACACCACCTCTTCCGTATTTCACTATTGGCACTATAAGTGATGGCAGGTAATGTTGTCCTTATATCTGACAAACCCAAATCCCTCCATTCGATTACCACACGGTACAGCGTAATCCATCACTCCATCTCACTCGTTTCCAGTGATCCACTGTCCAGTGTTGTTGCTCTTTACGTTGCCTCAAGCGTCGCTGAACACTGACTACAAAAATGTGTGGCTTATGAGAAGCTGTTGGAACATTGCTACCTACTCTTTTTAACTCCCTGTACACAGTCACAGTGCTAGCTGGACTGCTGGTGCCGTTTTGGAACTCACCGGTGATTCCTTGCGTTGATTTCACGCGATTATTTACAATCACACGTCGTAATGCTTGGCTATCCCTGGCCGTCAGGACACGAGGTCTGCCAGCTGTTGGTTTAGCTTTGCTTGATCCTTAACATTCCCACTTGACAATCACGTCACTATCAACCGACTTGGACAGCTTTAGAAAGGCTCAAGTGTCGCTGCACTGTAATTACTCAAGGAAGTGGTAGGACTAGGTTGAGCTGAGAGTGAGCATTATTCTTAAACATGTTTTATTTCACAAAAATTTCATGCGTGAAAAGAAAATGACCACCAAAGATAAAAGCTCAAGGCAATAACACTAACTTATTAGCCATGAATCATACGCAGAATTTCATGTTTGAGTGCTAAAGATTGGTATAACAACACCAAATATCCATAGCAATTTAAGTAAAACACCCTTAACCTTAATAGTGATCAGCTTACCAATAATAAAATAGAATAACTCAATATTTATTTGGTAAAAAATAAGATTTATGCACATCATGTTTGTAATGTGGAGTAACCGAAAACACCGAATAAAGAAGCACGTCTAGCGCACTGTACAGGGTTTTGTCATTTTTGGACATCCACGCAATCGCAGCACTGTACAATGTTTTCTTCGTCGATTGGGTGTGGTTTCACTTTAGTGCATACGGGAATGGTGAAAGGAATAGGTCAACCGAAAACCCACGATTTCGTCGTTACACAAATGTCTGCTATTTTGACTTGGTGATCTGGGTTGGGTTGGGCGTTGGGTTGTTTGGAGGAAGAGACCAAACTGCAAGGTCATCGGTCTCATCGGATTAGGGAAGGACGGGAAGGAAGTCGGCCGTGTCCTTTCAAAGGAACCATCCCGGCATTTGCCTGGAACGATTTAGGAAAATCACGGAAAACCTAATTCAGGATGGCCGGACGCGGGATCGAACCGTCGTCCTCTCGAATGCGAGCCCAATGTGCTAACCACTGCGCCACCTCGCTCGGTCTGGTGATCTGGAGACATTGCAAATAAGCATATAGGGTGTTCTGAGATTGACATTACAAACTTCTAGGACTTTTAGAAGGAAGTGAATACATAATACTTTGAATAGGAACCCTTGTCCGGAAATGTACCGTTTCTGTGCTACAGCCATTTGAAAACATGTTTGCTAGCTAAGTACGCAATAGGGTACTCATGGTGGTGGGGGTTACATCGGATCGGCTGATGTCATTTGACGTGTATCCTACTTCTCTGACCTCGTCCTAGCCTCATTCACGTGCTTGTGAGAGTCAGAGCAACATGGCTGAGTACACGTTTGCGGATTACGTCTACACGATCCTTCTGAATGGCGAAGGTCACGGTAATGGGAGATTGCTCGTCGTCTTTATCAAGATCGTTCTCCACAACGTCCGACTCCATTGCATACCCTCTTTTCTCCACAATTACGCAACGACTTGGAGAAAGGGTGCCTTCACAGTCAGCAGGGGTGACTGTGGCGCTCCAAGGAGACGCCGCACACCCGGACTGGAAAAGACCGTACTGCATCACGTTGAAGAGAACCCGTTAACGAGTACACGAGCAGTTCTTTTGGCTGTTAATGAGTAGAAATGTGAAACAAATGCTGTAATACATCAAGCCTGATCAATTACTTGTAAAAGCGGTCACATTACCAAAATGTTTTCATGTAGTTGTAGCACGGAAACAGTAGGTTTCCAGACATTGGCTCCAGTTCAAAATATTATTTACTCACTTCCCTCTAAAGTTCTAGAGCTTTGTAACAGGAGTTTAAGATCAGCCTGCACATGCATATCTCGGAACCAATCTTGTTTCTGTAGCAAGAATCCTGATATAAAGGGTGATGCAAAACGTTTGTTGATGTGTATATTCTGCACAAATTGGACGGGTTCCTGTACATCTACACTGCGATCGTAAACGAATTCTTGTAACAAACTCTGAAATGCTCTCACATCATGCCTGTTTCTTCTTGATATTGTAATTTCGTGCTGACTTCATGTGGGAATTTCGTAAGACAAATTCGTACAAGCTCTAGTGTATCCTATGGTACACCCAAAAATTGACTGCGACGGGTCATTTGTTTAAAACATTGCACAGGATTCTGATACCTGAAGTTGCTATATGTTTCCGCAACGAGTATCCATAATTTCACTTCATCTTGCTTCACTTTGGACCAATAGTCGTCCAGAAACGCATGGCAACATCCATGCTCCAACTATTAAACACATGCATCTTGTGACTGATCAGTCCAGATCTTCGAATATATATCGTCTGATGGGGCGGTGAAGACCGAATACTTTTGGACTGATACAAAATGTCTGCGACTCTCATCCTCATCGTAATAATTGTAATTTATGTCAGTCTATCAGTAAGGTAACGTAATACTTCCTTCGTAATTACAGCTGTTCCACAGCCATTGTTAACACTCCTACCTCAAACGTTTGATATTCCAGTCTTTGATCACAATATGAATTCTTTAGACGATCGCCGGTTTCAGTCCGTAATGACCATCCTCAGATATTTTTTACACCATGTCCTAAAGTGATAGGGCCATAATGGCACCGTCAAAACATATAAATATTATCAGCACAGCATCGTCATATAGATCTAAAATAAGGTGTAGAATAGGCCACATCACCCACACAGTTATTATTGCAACTGAGTTGCAATAATGACTGTGGACGATGTGGCCTATTCTACACCTCATTTTAGTTCTGTATGACGATGCTGTGCTCATTATATTGATATGTTTTGACGATGCCGTTATGGTTCAAAATGGCTCTGAGCACTATGGGACTTAACTTCTGAGGTCATCAGTCCCCTATAACTTAGAACTACTTAAACCTAACTAACCTAAGGACATCACACACATCCATGCCCGATGCAGGATTTGAACTTGCGACAGTAGCGGTCGGCGGCTCCAGATTGTAGCGCCTAGAACCGCTCGGCCACCTCGGCCGGCGATGCCATTATGGCCGTATCACTTTAGGACATGGTGTAAAAAAGATCTGAGGATGGTCATTACGGACTGAAAGCGGCCATCGTCTAAAGAATTCAGATTGTGATCAAAGACTGGAAAAAAAAGTTTGACAGTATTGGATCACTGTTTGTATACGCGACCACGTCGCAGTTGGTGAGATTCCTACCTCATCTACTACCTTACTAACCTCATGAGCACATATTGTAGCCCCTTCTTCTTATAAAGGCACTCGATAACCAAGACTTAAAGTAACTTGTCCATCATTAATCATTTTGATCTGTTCTGTAGCTTCGTCCTACCGCATACTAACTGATTCAAATGTTCTTAACAAATCTGCCATCTCTTTTGTAATTCCATCTTCAGTCCTCCTGGGCTCGTCGACAAATGTTTCGAAGCTCTTCGAATTTTCTGTGTTAAACTTTCCTGGATCCTTTTGCCTTGAGCATCAATTTTCTTATTTGTACACATGAACAGTTCTTCGCTACTACTGCTTAGATTTTGGAATCGTTAATCATTTTTGCTTAGATTTTCGAATTGTCCATCATTCTTTTTGCATTGCTCAGCATTCCTTCTACTTTGTGTATCAATTTTCTTGTCTATAATAATAGAAATGCTTGAAGAGCAGAAAAAGCAAATGCAGTGTGTATAGGAGGAGTCGACTCACGACTCACGACCCACGACACAGAGCGCCATTTTCTGGTGCACAATAGCGTAGGGTTCTGCCGTTTCTGGGAAGGCCTCGCCTTCGTTCTCATTAAGTGCTGAACCAGGGCCCAGGCTATCCCCAATGCTTCGCGTTCGTGACATACCAGCCTCTCACTGCCTGAGTTCCATAAGCTGGTTTCCTGTAATTCACTTATACTTCCCTGCTGAACAATCTCGTTTTGGCTTTCCACCTTGCCCCCACTACCTACGGACTCCAAATAACAACTATCCTGTAACACTGCCTCATTGCTAGCTACACTCTTTGCTGTTGCCTACACCAGTTAACGCACTGCCTGACAAGCCTAAAAATGTTAATATGTGAAACACATCCAATACTTAAACAAAAAAGTTTTAAAGACAAAATTACTTCAAATAGTGCACCACAGATAACATGGCCGTTCATAACATCCAGATGCACCAATACAAACCAGTATGGAAAAAGAAGAAAGCTGCAAGAGAAGTACATGGATTTATTACTTATGAATTTCTGCTGTTGGTAAAATTTATTACTGATGTTCATTTACATTTCGTATTGTAACCTCCCAACAGTTAAAAATAATTATAGCATTCACATTCAGTGTAACCTCCCTACAGTTTATTATTCCGTAACCTCGCAATAATAACGTGACTAACCTCTCAATAAAATTGTGACTCACTTATAACCTTTCAATAATTGACTGTGAATTTAAACTGGTAAATTTTGGGCGTCAGCAGTGCTGCGTCATGGCCCTGAAAGATCATTCTGAATAAATTGAAAATTCTTACCTCAAGGAAGTCGCCGGATAACGCGTATATATCTGCTCCTATAAGAATTTTTTCTGGCACAGCCTAGTGCAATGCTGGCCGCTAGATTTGTGATGTATAAAAAGAAAAACTGATTTTTCTTTACGATAATTGGGATGACCATGGATTGCAGAAATTAGTAAATTCTTTAAATTCAAATGAATGATTGTCAAAAAAGTTAATTTTATAAAAAAAGATTATTATTAAAAGATTTTTTGAAACATTTACATTGGACTTGATATAACAATAGTACAAATTTTGTTGTAACAAACAACGTATGTGCGCGGCTGCTTTTACCTTATATTACATCGCTCAGGCACCGCCATCGCTCCCCACGACCGGTCCAGCCAGCTCCATACACACGACTGACTGCTAGCTGGTACTTACTCCTGTTGACACTGTTCTTGCCGCAGCCAACACTGCTCTCTGGTCTGAGATTCTCTTATAGCTTACATATCGTAGGCAGCGCGTGAGCAATCCTTCGAAATTACATCTGCTCGAGTACGCTAGCAATAAACTCCTTAGTCATGGACCTCTTGCAATATCAACAGATCGTGAACAGGGATGCTAGATTCTTAATAATACCGCTTCAGTTGTAAAGTTCTTTCATTATAACACGACCGGTTTCGGCCTCTTATATGTCCATATTCAGGTGTCGTAACTTGGTGCTGTGGTCCCCGAGCGTCGCGATGGACGTGTACTAGGCGCTCGGGGGTCACAGCACAAACTTACACCTGAAGATGGGTTTATAAGAGCCAGAAACCGGTCGCGTGATAATGAAAGAACTTTACAACTGAAGCGGTATTTTTAACCTCTGGTATAATGCTCAGTTTCGGATGTTCCTCCAACAGGATCGTTTGTAGTAAACCTGTTTAGTTCAAAAAATGGTAGGTGCCGCCAATACATTACTGGCACAAAAAGGTCAACAAATGAGAAGTATTAACTATTCCTTATCGGGCAAATAGATAAATCAACGTCTAAATATAGATTACTGTTTGAATCTAATTTATTCACAGTTTATCCACTCAGAAACAATATTGAGTCATGTACAAAATTCGCACGTGAAGTTGTCAGTGTCCTCAACACATCAAGCTCAGAGTTCATGAGAGCTGCGTTTACTGCTCCGACGTCTTATCCGTCCTACATTTTCGTTAGATCGGCAAAACGCTTCCTTGTAGTAAAGGCAGACTGCGTCACTATCCTCATCAGTGGAGTTTTCTTCTTTCATTTCTTCTTGAAAAAGTTTCTTTTTAGCAAAAGCTCTCCTAGCATTTGGTCCTACTTCTAGCTTCTTACCTTTATTTTGTGTTGCCTTACATGGTAGAATATTGGCCTTATCTGTTTGTCTTTCTTCGGGCATCCTTTTTTTCATGAAAAGCTTTTTAGCTTTATTTCTTTTAACTTCACCCAACACATTTTTATAAGGGCTTGAAGTGATTATGGCAGTCTTCCCTTTTTTTACTCATAGTTTGAGTCACATTTTGTTTCTTAGGTAAAGGTTTTACATCCTTTGGGCTTAGGTGGAAGTCAGCTGGTGGGTACCCAGAGGGACGTTCTTCATTGGTCGGCTGCCGAGGGGAACCTTCTCTTGGAGAGGGCTTATCCGTTATAATCTGAAGGCAGCCTGCACTTGAAGACAGCTCATAAGCTGGTCCCGGAAATGAATCAGTAGGCCTATTTGAAGAAGATGGAGCGACCAGCAGTTGCAGAATATTCAGCACTTTCTTAATGAGCAGAACCAATATTTGAACAAGGCACAATATTTGTGTCCTTATGCGAAGGAACATCAATAACTCAGCTGCAGATAGTCTCCGTCGGTAAATACGTTAGGGTCTACAGCAAAATTGCCACATTTTCTAAAGCCATTGATTGCTGCCATTAAAACGACTGCACGAAGAACGCTTCACCCAAGAGTGCACTTATTTACAACTGTGTAATAGTTCTTCCTGGATTATTGCGAAGAAATTTTTCAAAAGCTTGTTGCAGAAGGTTTTAAAAGAAGACGTGAATGCCACAACCAAAGGTTGAAGCTTGTGGCTACAGTGTGGGGACATGCACACAACAGCTGAGTGACTTTCTCTGGCCTTATTTATGAAACCTATGTTCCTAGTACCATTTCAGATTGGTAGAGTAGGAACAGTTAGTTTTGCATGTTTTAAAAAGTGTTCAAACCGATCCAAAAAACTTTCTCTCTGTATTCACCCGCTGGGGGGGGGGGGGGGGGGGGGACGCAAATTCGGTTCCTCGCGGAGCCCCATTTTTAAGTTCAGCATTCATTCTTCGCCTAAGGAAGATTAGAAAAGAGGGAATGAAATTTCCTCCTGCAGACGTGCACACTATAAAAGTCGACAGCAAACCCCTGTCAGCTGAAGCAGCGTCTCCGTCTTCCCGTCTTCCATTAAGTGCAAACACTTCCCTGTTCTTGGACTGAACTGTCAGAAAACAGGTTTTATTTACATTATAAATACGATGAGCAGGGTGAAATCGTTTATCTTGCAATGTTTTAAGGATATTAAAAAACTCGTCTACGTTGATGTTGTCAAAAGCTTGCGCTCTGGCCATAGAGGTAGGTAGATTCAGGCTTCCTAAGACTAATGCAACGATGGCGTTCTCTAAAGCACGCTATCCAGACTTAACTTGCCATTTCACTCTTTGTTGCAACTATGTCATATTTTGTTGTATCTGCCAACTGGAAAGCTAACGCTGCAGGTCATTCACTGCAATTTCATAAAATTGTTTTTCCATTTCACAAATGTAATTAAGGATTTCTTGTTTTTGTTCTTCACTTAACTCTGCCGTTAAGCTGCCCATAACCTTTTTACTGCCAACAGCATCTCTATTTTTCCCTAGAACTCTTCGTTTTAACGTATTAGTGGAATACTGAATTGTTTTGCTGCTGCTGGAAAAAGATATGTTATCATTCTTTACTGCTTCAAATTTCTTTTGCATCGCAACAGTCATCTCATGTTTATTGCTTTGTTTCCCAGATGTACTTCTTTGTCATCTTGAAGCTCTTGCAAACCCTTGCAGAAGAGCAGAATAAGAGATATTAGATTTGTGTATAAAAATTGTAATATTATAATTTCAAATGTTATATTATGCATAAATTATGGGAACTGACTAGTTCTCATTGCGATAAACAGACTGAAAATAAACTGCCGGGCCGCACATCGAGAAACGTGAAGCGTGGCCAATTTTCCCGATCAGACGAAGTGCCTGTATCAGTGGTTCACACGCGAAACTTAAATTTGTGAGCCAAATGGCATTGCGTGAACCTTGATATCACAAAAACTAAATGCCCTACATAAAAGTAAAGCAATTAAAGTAAAATCATTGGTTTAACTTACTTCAAACGGTCGAGAAACATAAACGTTTTCATAGAAAAATAGCGGAGTAATCTTCCTTTGTCAACGTCACTGAAAACACTATTGGTGTCGACAACACATAACTTCTCGGTAGGAAGCAGCACTGTTGAAGACATCAAAGAAGCAGTGGCCACTTTTCCGAACCTGGTCACTTTACCCTTCTTTCCCCCTATCAGACAGATATTTCAATAATCTTCAGTACTGAAGGTTACCTGTTTGCCAACGTGCTTACGTCGTATTTCCCTGCTTCCCTTGCGGTCTTGTACTACCAAGGAAGTAACTGGCGTGTAACTGCTATACTGCGTGCCATCACCGGGCCTTAATACGAGGAAAACGGACTTGCACCAGTATTAACAGAGCGTCGCATAACCCCTTGGGCGTGCCCAACTTGGTGATGCCGTACTGCTCTTCCAAGAAGTGGCCGCTGAGGCGCTGCGCTCAGTGTCAGCAACACTGACTCAGCAGTTTTCGGGGCGCATTCCACCGCCGCTGCCTCCTGAGATATCACAGCTCACTCGTGAATTCAGTCGTGACTGGAACCTAACTAGACACAGCAACTAAGAGGTGGATCAATCTCCTGTGTCGACAAGTAAAAGCTGCCTTAGTAGAGCATCGCAGACAACGATGGCACGACGAACTCGTCACGACTGAACCTGGTACCCAGCCTTGGGAGGTGGTTCACCAAGTAGTGCACCAACTTCCCTCTTTAGATACGCCGCAGGGCGCTAATGCACTGGCGTATGTTTTCCAAAGCCATTTGCAACCCCTTGAGTAATCAACCAAACTTCATCACGTGCAGCTGGTTGAAGACAGGCTCCAGATCTTCTCTGATGACTACCCCGAAGATGCAATTAGGCTGACCACTCACAGGGAGGTGACGTCTTCCTTCTACAAAAGCTCTCAGGCATGATAACATCTGGGGCCAAGCTCTAAATACACTGCTTGCAGTGGCGGTTACCTACGGCGACGAGGGTGTTCAGCGTCATCCTCATCCAGAAGCATAACCTCACACTGGGAAACATGCAACTGTGGTGGGTATGACGAAGCCTGGGTAAGACAGGAAAGTTCCTACTAGTTATAAGGCCATAAGTCTCCTCCCGATCATCAGTAAGGTTTCCGAGCCTATCTTCCTTGTACTACTCACCATGCATAAAGAGCACAAAGGCATATTACCTAATGAGCAATTTCGCTTCCACCAGCAGCACTCGACCTCTCAGCAACTGTTAGCATTGTTGAGGAGGCCACCCTAGCTTTTAACAACAATGTCAGGGTGACCAATTTTTTTATGTATCAAAGCCGGTTGACGGCGTCTGACACTGTGACCTGCTTTAGAAGCTCCTCCCGCCAGCATTGTCAAATTTATAAACTGATCCGCAGCTATCTTGAACACGGCAGCTTCATTGCACATGCTAAAGGGGCGGGAGGGGGGGGGGGTATCTACCGAACAGGACATTAAGGGCGTGGTGCTGCAGAGCTCCATTTTAGGTTCAAAGCCATATATAAACAACACAGCAGAGCTCCTGAAGTCACCAAGAGTCATCAGTGCCATCTACGCTGATGTCACAGAGTGTGCCATGCGCAGTTCTTGCCACCAGCGTGAAGAATGGGCTCCGTACTGTAGGGTCGGTTTCAATGCCGCCAAAAGCCAAGGCATGATCCTGACCAAGCCTCTTCGACCAGCGGCCGGCAATGTTGTGCTTTTTGGGCATCCGAGTGAATGGACCAAATCTTCAAAATACCTGGAGGGCTTCTTAGATCAGGATATCACGTGGAAGGAGTACATTCTTCACGTGCATAAGCAAACAACGCAGTGGCTTGGCGCACCATCTCCAGCTGCTCAACGAGAGGTCTTCACTGTCAGTCAGTTGTAGTCTAAAGGTAGGTAGGAGACGAGATACTGGCAGAAGCAAAGCTGTGAGGACAGGGTGTGAGTCGTGCTTGGGTAGCTCAGGTGGTAGAGCACTTGCCCGCGAAAGGCAAAGGTCCCGAGTTCGAGTCTCGGTCCGGCACACAGTTTTAATCTGCCAGAATGTTTCATATCAGTGCACACTCCGCTGCAGAGTGAAAATCTCATACTAGTTGTAGTCTGCATCTACAGAATGTGTATTTAGCCATTCATGAATTACGCCATCAGGTATGGGGAAATGTAGCGACTAGCCACTCAAGCGACTACAGGCTATCCAGAACAAAATGCTGTGCCGAGTGTTCCCTGCGCTGTACGACTTCCTCGTCACTGCTACTGGCTGGCGAGGCCTCCGTCCATGACAGATATCAACGTGCGGCGAGAAGACCCTATACCAAGTCCCGACATTTCCAGAACCCCTTCATCCGCCATCTATGAAGGAGGAACGACAACCATAACCGCTACAAGCGGTCAGTGGCGCTACTCCATCGGCAGGCAGAGCCCTGTGGTGTTGAATGAAACTCAGATAAGATATGTGCCCAAGACGATACCAAACACACTAGAATCCAAATGCCCACGACATGCAGTTCCCTTCTCAGTTTCCATTGAGAAACAGGTTGAAATGGACCTTCATTCAGTGATAGTAGTAATTCCTGCCAAGTTTGAAACCAACCATCATCGACACACCGCGACGCTCGTCTCTCGTCCCTGTCGGTTCTTACACCATTTTGCATGGCTTCAAGTGGTACGCTACTCCGTGTAGACACGTTACACAGTCCGTCTTGGCACACCAGTAAATCGGACAACTTCATTCACAGTGTAATCACGGGTACATCCAACACGACAGATCCTTTGTGCCACTATGACACTTCTTCAGGTCGACTCGTCATACGGCACTGATTAGACAAGAACCGACTGGTACATGCACACAACTTCACTGGTGTGACCCTCCAGTGGTTGAGGGTGACATGTTCACCTGCTACCAGTTTTATACCGCTTGTTACGTTCTGAAGCGGGCATTGGGCTCTTTTAAGAGAGTAAATAATCCTTTGTCCGATGAGTTTCTGTACTACATCAGTGACAGTTAAAAAATCAAGAACCTTCTACCCTATGTGGGTAGGTGCTCAAATAACGATTTCTCTCTTCACTGGTGAGGTTGTGCTAGTTGTAACCAAGGTCACCCTCCTCCGGAATCACCAGCAATTGATAAAGGTCACCCCTGCCCCTCTTGTCCCCCTCTACGCTTCTGTCAGTCCTTCTGCCCCAAAAAGATTCAAGCACCAACTCCACATCCTGCTTTTATAACTAGACTTGAGTGCACTTGAGTGGGTGGCTTAATTCTGGAGCTTTGCATCATAGGGAGGTAATCTGGGTGTGGCTATTTCTTTAAAATAACGTTAAATCATGTCACTAGAGGTCAGTAATGTGGGAAGTTGTTAATAGCAAATTAAACATAACATTACGCGATTTTCGTCATTCGAGGCATCAGCAGATACCACATGAAGACTCTCATTTTGCCAGCCCGGTTAGCCTGCGGTCTAACGCCCTGGTTCCCGAGCGGGAAGGCGTGCCGGTCCCCGGCACGAATCCGCCCGGCGGATTAGTGTCGAGGTGCGAGGTGCGTTGTGCCGGCCAGTCTGTGGATGGTTTTTAAGGCGGTTTTCCATCTGCCTTGGCGCATGCGAGCTGGTTCCCCTTATTCCGCCTCAGTTACACTATGTCGGCGATTGCTGCACAAACACTTTCTCCACGTACGCGTACACCATAATTACTCTACTATGCAAACATTGGGGTTACACTGCGGGGGCCGAACCGCACAATAACCCTGGGTTCGGTGTGGGGCGGCGGTGGGGTGGGTGGACTGCTGCAGCCTGTTGTGGCGCTGTGAACCAGTGAGGATTATGGCGGGGACGAAGCCTCTCCGTCGTTTCTAGGTCCCCAGTTCAAACCAATACAATACAAAACAATACTCTCATTTTTCTGTATTTTTCCATATTTTTCACAATTTTATCCAGTTTTCCAGATTTTTTACAATTTTAAATATTTGCAGAAGTTTACGTATTTTATCCACTTATCTAAGCTGCGTCCCACTGCCCTCAACGTTATGCCAATGTCACAACACGTGACATTATGTCACATCAACATCATATTGCTCTCCCAATTATAATGCAGCATATGCCCAAATGTATCTCAAATATTTATCAATACTAAGCCATTCGCACATTATTAGTGTGTGTGTGTGTATGTGTGTATGTGTGTGTGTGTGTGTGGAAAATCTATAAGCACTGCAGATTACCGATTTCCAACCACTGTATGTATAAGCAAAACCACACCTTAATAGATAAAATCTTTCTAAGTCACCACCACATGGCCTGTGTGTCAGATCTTAGTTTGTAGGTTAAAACGAGTTCGTTTTTTTAGAAATAATGACACAACAGTAACATATAAAGTCATAGCAAAAGCCTGAGGTACACCAAGTTTCAAGACTGTCACTTCTTGTGTTCATAAGTATTACAACAGCACTACAAAATGTGCATCTAGAGAGGTAATCAGTATCTCCAACCACTGCAGGTCATTAGATGCAGACAGATCTAAGAAAAGCAAGGACAACAAAGGCGCCTGTTGCAGTAGATCACACCTCGAACACTGGCGCTTGCAGTATGGCCGCAATCGCGAACACTGTGCTAGCAATGGCCGAGAAATTTGCAGTACTTTAGGTCTAATTGTCGCCAACACGACCGACTTGATTGCAGGTGTAAAAACCACTGTCATGAAAGCAAGCATCGCAGGCAGAGCCATCCCCCACACGGCAAACAGATCCAGACGCGGCGGTGGAAGTATCTGAGTACCTAACGCAGACAAGCAACAAGAACTCACCTCCTCCTTTCTGGAGCAATCAGAATCAAGCTTCCCCGGCCATCCTGCTTTCAAAACTACCGTTTATACATGGGCGACCCCATTTTCAGTCAGACAATACTCCCAGGTAGAATTATGATACATAATTCCAAGTAGGTTGTCTAAACAACTGAATCCAATACTATTAGTATATGCAACATTACTACAAGACTCGTATATTAACTTCAGAAAAAAATCCGGCTATGGCCGTCGCTATTAACTTAAATTCGACAGACTCACAGAATTCCAAAGAAACTTACTAGACTGCAGTATTAAAAATAATAAAGTGCAAAGCCAATGCATGCTACTAACCTGCCGCAACACGATGTTTAGGCAAGTAAGCCCTCCAACATCATTAGTTTGTGACAATACTATATAACTCGTAAATAACTACGAAAAAAATCGGTGTATGTCCTTCCAAAACTCGTTGTTGTTGTGGTCTTCAGTCCTGAGACTGGTTTGATGCAGCTCTCCATGCTACTCTATCCTGTGCAAGCTTCTTCATCTCCCAGTCTCCCAGTACCTACTGCAGCCTACATCCTTCTGAATCTGCTTAGTGTACTAATCTCTTGGTCTCCCTCTACGATTTTTACCCTCCACGCTGCCCTCCAATACTAAATTGGTGATCCCTCGATGTCTCAGAACATGTCCTACCAACCGATCCCTTCTTCTAGTCAAGTTGTGCCACAAGCTCCTCTTCTCCCCAATTCTATTCAATACCTCCTCATTAGTTATGTGATCTACCCATCTAATCTTCAGCATTCTTCTGTAGCACCACATTTCGAAAGCTTCTATTCTCTTCTTGTCTAAGCTATTTATCGTCCACGTTTCACTTCCATACATGGCTACACTCCATACACATACTCTCAGAAACGACTTCCTGACACTTAAATATATACTCGATGTTAACAAATTTTTCTTCTTCATAAACGCTTTCCTTGCCATTGCCAGCCTACATTTTATATCCTCTCTACTTCGACCATCATCAGTTATTTTGCTCCCCAAATAGCGAAACTCCTTTACTACTTTAAGTGTCTCATTTCCTAATCTAATTCCCTCAGCATCACCCGACTTAATTCGACTACATTCCATTATCCTCGTTTTGCTTTTGTTGATGTTCATCTTATACCCTCCTTTCAAGACACTGTCCATTCCGTTCAACTGCTCTTCCAAGTCCTTTGCTGTCTCTGACAGAATTACAATGTCATCGGCGAACCTCAAAGTTTTTATTTCTTCTCCGTGGATTTTAATACCTACTACGAACTTTTCTTTTGTTTCCTTTATTGCTTGCTCAATATACAGATTGAATAACATCGGGGATAGGCTACAACCCTGTCTCACTCCCTTCCCAACCACTACTTCCCTTTCATACCCCTCGACTCTTATAACTGCCATCTGGTTTCTGTACAAAATGTAAATAGCCTTTCGCTCTCTGTATTTTACCCCTGCTACCTTCAGAATGTGAATGAGAGTATTTCAGTCAACATTGTCAAAAGCTCTCTCTAAGTCTACAAATGCTAGAAATGTAGGTTTGCCTTTCCTTAATCTTTCTTCTAAGATAAGTCGTAGGGTCAGTATTGCCTCACGTGTTCCAACATTTCTACAGAATTCAAACTGATCTTCCTCGAGGTCGGCTTCTATCAGTTTTTCCATTCGTCTGTAAAGAATTTGCGCTAGTATTTAGCAGCTGTGACTTATTAAACTGATAGTTCGGTAATTTTCACATCTGTCAACACTTGCTTTCTTTGGGATTGGAATTATTATATTCTTCTTGAAGTCTGAGGGTATTTCGCCTGTCTCATACATCTTGCTCACCAGATGGTAGAGTTTTGTCAGGACTGGCTCACCCAAGGTTGTCAGTAGTTCTAATGGAATGTTGTCTACTCCGGGGGCCTTGTTTCGACTCAGGTCTTTCAGTGCTCTGTCAAACTCTTCACGCAATATCATATCTCCCATTTCGTCTTCATCTACATCCTCTTCCACTTCCATAATACTGTCCTCAAGTACATCGCCCTTGTATAGGCCCTCTATATACTCCTTCCACCTTTCTGCTTTCCCTTCTTTGCTTAGAACTGGATTTCCCTCATGCAAGTGGTTCTCCTTTCTCCAGAGGTCTCTTTAATTTTCCTTTAGGCAGTATCTATTTTACCCCTTGTGAGATAAGCCTCTACATCCTTACATTTGACCTCTAGCCATCCCTGCTTAGCCATTTTGCACTTCCTGTCGATATCATTTTTGAGACGTTTGTATTTCTTTTTGCCTGCTTTATTTACTGCATTTTTATATGTTCTCCTTTCATCAATTAAATTCAATATTTCTTCTGTTACCCAAGGGTTTCTACTAGCCCTCATCTTTTTACCTATTTGGTCCTCCGCTGCCTTCACTATTTCATCCCTCAAAGCTACCCATTCTTCTCCTACTGTATTTGTTTCCCTCATTCCTGTCAATTGTTCCACAACTCATCGCTCTATATAATAACAGTGGCTCAATATTACAACAAAATACGACGAATTTCAGCAGTACATTTCTTAAAAAGAAAATGTTTCCGTATCTACCTTCGGTAAACACAGTGACGAAGATCTCATTTATCCATTGTTAATAGAATTTAGATGATTCTCTAAAGATGCACTAGTAACTACAATTAACCAGCCACCAACGGAATTCAGTCTATGACCAACACAAGAAAATTGACTACTGGAAGAAACGAAGTGCGTATACCTGATAAACAATCTCTTCTCGATTCCCGCGAGCGTCTCTGGTGTAGCCACCTTCGATGTTCCACAGCCGCGACCCCTCGTACGTAGTGCTACCCTCTGTCTGAGAACACGCAACGCATCCGTACTTTGAATATATGTGAGCCGTTTAGCCGAGGAAGTACAACCACGAGTAAAAAGCCGCGTTCTTTGGTTCCCACGCATCAGACATTCCCTGTTCAGTCTGCCTAGTGGTAACGGCCGAATTCCTTCGCAATGCCCAGGACAGAGAGGTCACACTGCGAACAGTAAAAGACGATGCAGCTGAGTATTGCCCAAGCACCAATGTCGCTTGATAAGGCAGAAAGGGTACCTTCTGGGCACTCTGCACGTAGAGGACATTGAAGGCAGGCAGCCATTAAACGTTCAACAACAAAAATTTCTTATTATCCGTTTCCGTAAGTACCAAGAATAATAACAGTTGTGACATAGCACTAATGGTAGCAGATCTCTCTCCTGCAGCAGGAATTTATTAAGTTGATTGCACTGTAAGAAAAAACAGTCTGAGACATTAGCGATGACAAATTTTGCAATAAGTTGTCACGTTGACAGTCTGAGCACTGTGATGCGTTCATTAAATACAAGTTTTGCTCAACTTGCAGTGGTGAACTACGATCGATGCGTTGGAAGACAGGTCAACACACTGCTTCCTACGAAGAAGGAAAACGAAGATAGAAACAAAAAAGTTTTGATCAACTCATGTGGGCCGGCCGCGGTGGTCTAGCGGTTCTGGCGCTGCAGTCCGGAACCGCGGGACTGCTACGGTCGCAGGTTCGAATCCTGACTCGGGCATGGGTGTGTGTGATGTCCTTAGGCCAGTTAGGTTTAAGTACTTCTAAGTTCTAGGGGGCTTATGACCTACGATGTTGGGTCCCATAGTGCTCAGAGCCATTTGAACCATTTTGAACTCATGTGGCTTATAACCTTTCTGACCGCACTCCATGGTAGTGAATCGTTTCTTGCTTGCGGAAATGCTGTAACACATTCTTACTAACTTAGTAGAAGACGTTTCTCAAAACCAAAATTGTAATGTTGGACACGTTATTGGTATGTTCGATCAACACGTTAGTACACACATAAAAAAAAGTTTTGCATCACTTCGGTTCCGAGTGTTTCGGAACCTGTACCGAAAATTGGAATAGAGATCAACATAAACATTATTTCCGCCCTTTTTATTGCTCATGAAAACCATACATTGCATGTTGTACCACCATACAGCGAGACCTTCAGAGGTGGTGGTCCAGATTGCTGTACGTAACAGTACCTTTAACACCCAGTAGCATCTCTTCTTGCATTCATGCATGCCTGCATTCGTCGTGGCTTTCTATCCCCCTCATGATGACACGCCAAAACATCAGCGAACGTCCATCTTGCTGCACTCGCTGGACAGTGTGTCTAAGGCGTTTAGCCTGACCGGGTTGCCTCCAAACACGTCTCCGACGTTTGTCTGGATGAAGGCATATGAGACACTCAAGGGTGAAGAGAACGTGATGCCAATACTGAGCGCTCCATTCGGCATGTTCTTGGGCCGATCCTTACCGTGCTGTATGGTCGCGGTTACAAAGATGGGCCTCGCCGTGGACGTCGAGAGTGAAGTTGCGCATCATGCAGCCAGTTCCTGTTCTCTGTATCTCCTCCATGTCCGAACAACATCGCTTTGGTTCACTCCGAGACGCATGAACACTTCCTTTGTTGAGAGCCCTTCCTGGTACAAAGTAACAATGCGAACGCGATCGAACCGCGGTAATGATCGTCTAGGCATGGTTGAACTACAGGCAACACGAGCCGTATACCTCCTTCCTGGTGGAATGACTGGAACTGATTGGCTGGCAGACACCCTCCGTGTAAATGGCGCTGCTCATGAATGGTTGTTTACATCTTTGGGCGGGTGTAGTGACATCTCTGAACAGTCAAAGGGACTGTGTCTGCCATACAATATCCACAGTCAACGTTTATCTTGAGGAGTTGTGGGATCCGGGGTGATGTAAAACTTTTTTTGATGTGTGTATTACGCGAACTCAAATTGGGCAAACAACGCTCTTTCCGTGAAAACACTATTGAGAACTGACTTCCGTGCAAGATAGTGGGAAGATCAGGGCTCGTACAGAGACATACAAATAGTCGTTTTTATCCATCGATCTGTATTTGAGCGAGTGGCGCAAGGTACCCACTACCGCGCAGTATGCATGCATTCTGCAGAAATGTCAAGAGAGACATCATGATCACATGACCAACTTATAAGCATACAGCTATCTAAAGTTTGGACTAGCTTTAAATAACGAATGAATCTGCAACAAGTGTGGTGAGCGTTTGTCTGATATTTGTGTAGCCATATGCCTATCTAACCACTAACCACTAAACACTGAACACTGAACTGGCTGCCCATGTCCACAGTAACTCTCTCTCCCTCTCTCTCTCTCTCTCTCTCTCTCTCTCTCTCTCTCTCTCTCTCTCTTTCTTCTTCTTCTTTTTTTTCGAATGAGACAAGCTGCCCTCTGCTGCTGTAAAAAATTTATGTAGAGACGTCATGATAATGTGACCATATACGTAGTAGAACCTGGTGAGAGGCTCAGGGTGACGAACAAATCATGTAATCTGACATTGTTACTTAACGCACTTGAAAATTCGAATCATTTCCTGAAATGTGGTATGTAAGTGATAAATAATTATAATTAGATTGATCATGACAGCGTATTGATATTAGAGCAGAGTGATGGCTCTATGGCACACACAAACCGAAAACATCACGAGTCAAACAATCGTGTTTCTCGATTTTTGTCTTTAGTGTCAATACACATTCCATTTTCTTAGAAGCCATTATCAGAAGTGACGTCATGATCACGTGAACAACTTCTAATACACAGTGGTTTGCAAGGCGAAACATGAGGTTGCGTGTATTAGTCTTTAATCTTGCAACTCAATCTCCATGTCATCCTTAAACTTCTTGAGCTTTGCTCTCCCAATGAAATTTTCTTCCACAGTACGATGAGAATCACGAAATCCTTCACATCCACTTTTGACACTTATTACGTTTCTGATTGGTAAATTGTTGTTTGTTGTAAATTCTTGACCAAGCATCTGAAAACCCGAATCAATCCCCGAAACTTGGTATGCTAATGATAAACAATAGTAGATTAACGCAGACGGGTAAACATCGGGCGTTGATCCCATAAGAACTTACCACAAATTTCCAAAAAATTTTTCACTGCAATAACACTTTAAATTAAGCTAAACTCTAGTCCGTATAAACAGGCCCCGGAAGACCTAGCCGTCAGGCTTCACTGGATGCTGATATGGCGGGTGTGTTGAAGGGCGAGGGGTGGGTGGGTGGGGGGGGGGGGGGGGAGGGGTGGATGTGGTCAGCACTGCTCTCCCAGCCGATGCCAGCTTCCATGAGCAGAGCCGCTACTTTTTTTTTACTCTCAGCACTATGCGACTTAACTTCTGACGTCATCAGTCGCCTAGAACTTAGAACTAATTAAACCTAACTAACCTAAGGACATTACACACATCCATGCCCGAGGCATGATTCGAACCTGCGACCGTAGCGGTCACGCGGTTCCAGACTGAAGCGCCTAGAACCGCACGGCCACACCGACAGAGCCGCTACTTCTCAGTCAAGTAGCTCCTCATTTGGCCTCACAAGGGCTGAGTGTACGTGGCATCCCGCTTGCCAACAGCGCTCGGCTGCCCTGGACGGTCACCCATCCAAGTGCTAGCCAAGCTCAACAACGCTTAACTTCAGTAATTTGACGGCAACCGGTGTTACCACTGCGGCAAGCCGATTGTAGCAATAACACTCATCAAGTAGAAGTATTACAAGAAGTACACTGTAAACAAATGGTATAGGGAAGGAAACCATAAAGAAATACACATTATTTATTTAAAAATAAATGCACCTACAGTCATTTCTACACACTTCTCCGACTTCGCTGTCGAGAACCTAATACCAGTGGCACACTGAATATTACTACTACACTTGCTCACTCACACATACGGTAGATAACGCAGACAGCGGGAAGTAGCCACCAGCGAATATGGGCACACCCTTGATAAACACCTGTGAAGATTCTTGAGTACTGCTCGAGTGTCTGAGATCCGCATCAGGTTGGACTGAAAGAAGACATCGAAGCAATTCAGAGGCGAGCTGCTAGATTTGTTACGCATATGCGTCAGGAGTTCAAGTTGGAATCCCTGAAAGGAAGAAGACATTCACCTCGAAGAACATTGCTGTGAAAGTTTAAAGAACCGGCATTTGAAGCTGGTTGTAGAACGATCCTACATACATTTGGCGTAGGGACCGCGAAGATGAGTCAGAAGAAATTAGGGGTCATACGGAGGTATATAGACAGTCGTTTTTCCCTCGCTCTATCTGCGAGTGGAACACGAGAGGAAACGACTAGTTGTGGTACAGGGTACCCTCCGCCACGCACCATACCGTGCCTTGCGGAGTATGTATGTAGGTGTAGATGCACCAAGCCTGGTAACAAAACTAACCAATAACAACACCAATACATTCTGGTGGCCGTTCTACGTGTCGCAGAGGACAAACTCTTTTAATCATTCACATACCTGCCGACGATGGGTAAGTGTACGAAGCTACATCGATATTTAACTATGTCTCCTGGGTGCTTCTTTTTTTCAGGCAGTGTTTATTTACACTGCAGGATAAAAAATTGCAACTCCCTGAAGGACAAGGTCATTTTATTGACAAGTGAGGCGAGGGAAGTTGAACTTTGTAAGAGTATATGATAACAAATTATAACAAATTCAGAGCAAATGATAGCAATGTCACAGTAAAGGGTGCCCAAACAGTCTCACCAATACGCTGTATTTCTTTCTGACAGCGTGCACTCTCACATGCAAAGGACGATAAGGTTGCCGAATGACATCCTGCAATAGACTGTCCCGAGATCTAGCGTCTTTTGTTGCAACTCGGTAATGGCTCGTGTGGGCCATGGAGAACCAGTACGCTCTGGCTTCATCATGCCCGATACGTTTTCTATTGGCGAGAGATCTGGTGCTCTTGCTGGCCATAGCATCTGTTGTACACCACGAACACTTACGTGGTCGTGCGTTATCCTGATGAAAACACACGTTACATTCATGTCGTAGAAGTGACAGTAGCATGGGCATAAGGGCCTGTGCAATATAGCAGTAACTGGTTACTATACCGTGCACAACCATCAAATGTGACCACTAGTTATAACTGATCCCCCTACACATCACGAAGCGTAGGATGGAACCTTTGTGACGTGGGCGAATGCAGTCTGGAATAGACAATTCATCAGGTCTATGCCGTACACACGTACGTCCGTAATTCGCGTACAGACAGAACCTACAATACTCACTGTAGTCAATGAAGCGCCATTCCACACTCCAGTCAACTATTTCACGACACCAGATTAGTCATGCTTGGTGGAGTCAAAATGGTTCAAATGGCTCTGAGCACTATGGGACTTAACATCTGAGGTCATCAATCCCGTAGAACTTAGAACTACTTAACCTAACTTAGCTAAGGACATCACACACATCCATGCCCGAGGCGGGATTCGAACCTGCGACCGTAGCGGTCACGCGGTTCCGGACTTAAACGCCTAGAACCGCTCGGCCACGGCGTCCGGCTGGTGGCGTGATGAAGTCACTTGTAGCCAGATCAGAAGCACACATGACAATCCTGCTGCAAGCAGATGGTTCCCAATGGTCCCTGACTACACAGCAGGTGCAACATACGCCCGGATTTCGTCCACGGATGATATTCTTTTGGCCGCCGCTGCTCGCACAATACGTCAATCTATACCGCACGGACATTCAGAATCTGGTCTACTGATGTGGAAATACTCCAAAGAGTACCGTTGAAAGCAGTGACACATCACCAATACATTGTGCCCAATATGTGCAGCAATCCTTCGATACGTCCACCCAGCTACCCGCAGGCGCCCAATGCGACCGCATTCAAAAGGCTGAAGCTGTTCAGCAGGAGAATGTGGTCAGTAGGGCATGGCTGTACCCTAGAATGATTGTAGCAAGCACTGTTCATATCTAAACCCAGCACAGTTACTGACTCCAGAATCGAAACAGCCGGCGCACAGGCAAACCTTCTGAGCGCTATCTGATCGCTGATGACTGTGACAAATGAATCACTAACGTTGCAACCCCTCAATGTGTACATATTATATACCCTGTTGTCACTGAACAGTCCTCAAAGGGCGGTGCATATTTTCTTTTTTTTTTCTGGCAGCGCTTGTCGTTCTCTTCTCGGAACCAATGCTCTCGAATTTTAAACAATAAACCTCTGGATGTACTAATCATACATCTGTACACCACATGACGTCCCGCGGAGTATACAATAATTTCCCCTGTTGCCTGCGTCTGGGAAGACCGACTGTCAGTACCACCTCTGTATGTGCTCTCGTTCCTCGACCTTTCTGGTCGTGGTAATTTCGTGAGACATATGCAGCAGGCGGAATACGTTGTCCAACTCTTCTTGGGCGTATGCTCTTGGCATTTTACGATAAAACCTCCGTGATCTTGCAGCGTGTGCCATAGGGGTCTTTTGAGCATTTTCGCAACGCTCTCGCGCTTACTAAACGATCCCGTAACGGAACTAATTGCTCTTTGTTGGATCTTCTCTATCTCTCCTATTAATTCATATTGATAAGCGTTCCAGACTGATATTCAATATTCGAGCATAGATCGAACGAGTATTTTGTAAGTCACTTCTTTCATGAATGAATTCCAGTCCCTCCAATTAATCTCAGCCTGGCATCTGCTTTTCCTACAACCAGCTTCATTTAGTTATTTCACTTCAGGTCGCTCCAGAATGTTACTCCTAGATACAAATAAAACAGTTTCTGCAACAGACACTTGATTATATATGAAGATAGTAACTGTTCTCGCAAGAATAGATACCATTGATGACCGTGCTGCTTCTCTATAATAAATGATAATTAATTGAAACCCTCAGCTGCCGACGGGTGTTGTTGACATACCTTGATGAGGACAGCTGAAAATGTGTGTCTCGACCGGGACCCGAACCCGGGATCTCCTGCTTACATGACAGTCGCTCTGTCCATCTATTTTTTGTTGTTGTTGATCTCATTTTTGTTCTACACTCCTGGAAATTGAAATAAGAACACCGTGAATTCATTGTCCCAGGAAGGGGAAACTTCATTGACACATTCCTGGGGTCAGATACATCACATGATCACACTGACAGAACCACAGGCACATAGACACAGGCAACAGAGCATGCACAATGTCGGCACTAGTACAGTGTATATCCACCTTTCGCAGCAATGCAGGCTGCTATTCTCCCATGGAGACGATCGTAGAGATGCTGGATGTAGTCCTGTGGAACGGCTTGCCATGCCATTTCCACCTGGCGCCTCAGTTGGACCAGCGTTCGTGCTGGACGTGCAGACCGCGTGAGACGACGCTTCATCCAGTCCCAAACATGCTCAATGGGGGACAGATCCGGAGATCTTGCTGGCCAGGGTAGTTGACTTACACCTTCTAGAGCACGTTGGGTGGCACGGGATACATGCGGACGTGCATTGTCCTGTTGGAACAGCAAGTTCCCTTGCCGGTCTAGGAATGGTAGAACGATGGGTTCGATGACGGTTTGGATGTACCGTGCACTATTCAGTGACCCCTCGACGATCACCAGTGGTGTACGGCCAGTGTAGGAGATCGCTCCCCACACCATGATGCCGGGTGTTGGCCCTGTGTGCCTCGGTCGTATGCAGTCCTGATTGTGGCGCTCACCTGCACGGCGCCAGACACACATACGACCATCATTGGCACCAAGGCAGAAGCGACTCTCATCGCTGAAGACGACACGTCTCCATTCGTCTCTCCATTCACGCCTGTCGCGACACCACTGGAGGCGGGCTGCACGATGTTGGGGCGTGAGCGGAAGACGGCCTAACGGTGTGCGGGACCGTAGCCCAGCTTCATGGAGACGGTTGCGAATGGTCCCCGCCGATACCCCAGGAGCAACAGTGTCCCTAATTTGCTGGGAAGTGGCGGTGCGGTCCCCTACGGCACTGCGTAGGATCCTACGATCTTGGCGTGCATCCGTGCGTCGCTGCGGTCCGGTCCCAGATCGACGGGCACGTGCACCTTCCGCCGACCACTGGCGACAACATCCATGTACTGTGGAGACCTCACGCCCCACGTGTTGAGCAATTCGGCGGTACGTTGACCTGGCCTCCCGCATGCCCACTATACGCCCTCGCTCAAAGTCCGTCAACTGCACATACGGTTCACGTCCACGCTGTCGCGGCATGCTACCAGTGTTAAAGACTGCGATGGAGCTCCGTATGCCACGGCACACTGGCTGACACTGACGGCGGCGGTGCACAAATGCTGCGCAGCTAGCGCCATTCGACGGCCAACACCGCGGTTCCTGGTGTGTCCGCTGTGCCGTGCGTGTGATCATTGCTTGTACAGCCCTCTCGCAATGTCCGGAGCAAGTATGGTGGGTTTGACACACCGGTGTCAATGTGTTCTTTTTTCCATTTCCAGGAGTGTATATTGTTCGTTGAATTTGTTCGTGGCGGACGTCCGATGACACCCATTCGGGTTGTTCGTTGATCCGTTCACTCAGTTTCTTTTATTACAGACGGTAGCTAAACCCGCTGACGGAACACGCTGTGCTACTGTGCCGGCGCACCCCATCTGAGCCACCGAGGACACAGATACCCTGTGTTCTTTCGAGAACAGTTACTATCTTCATACATAGTTAAATGGCTACCCGGCCATTGATCTTCGTCTGTGCGAGTGCGCACAGGTTGCCCGAACTCTTACGGGAATCGTCAACTTAAGTGGGCCCGAGAAACGAGTGGATGGGCAAAGTATTTATTAGGAACATTACGTATGTAGATTGTGGACAGTTGGGAATGTGGGTCTCACGGGAAGCTTGCAAGAGATAAGCCCCTGCAGTCGCCCTATTCATCTGTGTCCTCGGTGACTCAGATGGATAGAGCGTCTGCCATCTAAGCAGGAGATCCCGAGTTTGGATCCCGGTCGGGGCACACATTTTCAGCTGTCCCCATCAAGGTATGTCAACAACACCTGTCAGCAGCTGAGGGTTTCTATTAATTATCATTTAGTCACTTAATTGTTTTCGCTACGCATTTTAATGGTTCACACCATTATCTTCGGGTGGAGAATTGTTTATTTACATGGCTGGTGCTCTTGAAGAGTACAGACGTCTTTTCGCAGTGCAGACCAAGGGCAGTGTAGGTTATTTTGCTTCTTTTGCTAATGATAAAAATTGTTTATTTAGAAAAGGCGGTTTAGAGGTTAAAAAACATGAATTTCTGACAGTAAACTATACTTACAGAGACGGTAGAGTTGTAAAAATTCTGCATACTGTTGCCCGATGTATGCAGTGAAGGTGACACAGATGAGACAGCAGCATACAGACTTTTTACAACTCTTCCATCCCTGTAACTATAATTTACTGTCAGAAATCCGTCTTTTTTTTAACCTCTTAAATGCCCTTTCTAAATGAACAATTTTTTGCATTAGCAAAAGACGTAAAATAACCTACACAGCTCTTGGTCTGAAACTGTGAAAAGACGTCTGCACCCCTCACCAACACCAGCAGTGTACATAAACAGTACTCTACCTGAAGACGATGGTCTGAACCTTGGAAACGCTTGGTGGCGAAATAAACAAGTGACAGACGCAGAAAACGTTTTATTTGCGTTCATCAACACTCGCAGCCCTCATAATGCCGTCCTTTATGGTCGTCCACGGTATTTTGCTGCTTTACTGTTTCCAGTCAGAGACAGCAACGGAATTGGAAGAGCAGTTGGCCGGAATGGACTGTGTCTGCAAGGAGGTTGTAAAATAGAAGATGGACATCGACAGAAGCAAAACAAGGGTAATGGAATGTAGCGGAATTAAATCAGGTGAAGTTGATGGAATTAGATTAGGAAACGAAACACTTAAAGAAGTAGACGGGTTTTTCTATATGGGCAGCAAAGTAACTGATGATGGCCGAAGTAGAGAGGATATAAAATGTAGACTGGCAATGCGTTAGAAAAGCATTTCCGAAGAAGAGAAATTGTTAACAGCGAGTATAGGTTTAAGCGTAAGGAAGTCTTTCTGAAAGTATTTGTATCTAGTGTAGCCATGTGTGGAAGCGAAACACAGACGATAAACGGTTCAGACAAGAAGAGAATAGAAGCTTTCGAAATGTGTTGCTACAGAAGAATCCTGAGGATTAGATGGATACAACGCGTCACTAATGAGGAGGTACTGGATAGAACTGGAGAGAAATCACATTTGTGGCGTAACTGGTCTAGAAGAAGGGATCTGTTGATAGGACACATTCTGAGGCACCACGGGACCCCTAATTTCCTAACTGTGGAGAGGTAAAAATCGTAGAGGGAGACTAACAGATGAATACGGTAAGCAGGATGTAGGTTGCAGCAGTTCTTCGTAGATGAAGGGACTTGTACAGCATAGAGTAGCATTGCATAATGAACTGCATCAAACCAGTTTTTGGACTGAAAACCACAACAACAACAACGGCGTAATCGAACAGTGATGTGTTGCTTCATGTGTTCATGTGCAGTAAGTTAGGTTGATGCCTCGGTGACTCACTGGTTAAGTGCTAGAATACTGCTCCAAAGGTCTGGAGTTAAGTTCCGGTCAATCCTACGATTGTTATCTGTGACGTATCACTTCTTTCATCATTGGTAATGTTTTTGTGTAAAAAAAATGCAGTGTAAGGCCGTTATTCGGGGTCCAACTTAAACTTGAGGCCGTCTTAAAACTGTGTGGCTAAGTCAGTTGTATGTTGGTCCTCCATTTATTTAAGCTAATTCGCGTATTTTGGTTATCTAAATTTTAATAGGCAATCGGACTTGAGGGTTAGATTCGAGAAGAAGAGCATGGTGGAATAATTACCAAGGTATATGCGCAAGTTCGAGAAACTTCTTACCGTTTACCTGCTGAAATGTGCCCTACTTACAGTTGTCATAATTTTAATCAAAACTCCCATCAACGTACTATTATCAATACGGCCAGCTAGAATGAGCCTCATACTGATTTGACAGCGCTCGGTTTATACTATAATCACAGACAAGATTATCACTACGTTCCTAATCACACTCACTCTACAACCGCATTCATACATTTAACACTCTCCTAATCTAATTTGCCATTGCTAGTACGTTCCTTACGGTCGCCATAATTTAAAATCTTCCCCCGACTATCAAAATAATTTCAGTTTCACAAATTAAAGCCTTTTATTCCCGATCGCGCATCTCTCCCACATTCGCGACTTTCTCCTTCAGAAAACTCCAACGGGACTGACCGCGACCACCTCTAGATGGTAGTGGACCGACTCGCTCACGTGCCAAAGCAAAAGGCGGGCGCCAAGCAGCACCCTTCTAGTAAAATGGGGCTTCCCCGTCAGCGACCCTAACTCACTGGATCAAAGTAGCTTAAGGCGAGATTCGATCTGTCTGGGACAGGATCGGTAACTATAACCATACACAATTCAAGTTATCCTACTTCCTAGAAAGACACTGTGCTATTCAAACCAACCTCCGGAGTGACGACATATTTATTCTCGTTCAGGTCAACTGCCAGTCCGTGCACTAATCTCTGATTCTCTGCGGATCTTCAGTACTACAACAATAGTCGTAGCCCGTACCCTCTCCATGAATGTAGCCCTTTGTTCGCCATCTTCTCTGACTATAGTCCAACCTTCACACAGTCCTGTTTCAATTTCCCGCCTCGCACTCACAAAGTTCTCCACATAGGCGACATAGTGGCACATCCATAATAACCGCTCATATATGTATATGTACTCCCTTCTCAACCTTTCAGAACCAGCCTGCACCACAACAGCAATATCCTACTCGCCACAAAAATCATCGCCTCCTACGTCATAGTGCCAGTCAAATCAACATCATCTGCGTTTCATGTACGAACTAGCTGACAAACTCCACGTCGCCTGGCTTTCCATTTTGTCAATTTTGTATTAAAAGCGAAATTAAAAAATTAACTGTGTTTGCAGTGAAGTATTGTGAAAACTTCTTTCCATGTATTCGAGAAAACACATTTCAGATTATGAAACAGTCGTGCAAAGAAATATAAATAATGTACAGATGTACAAGTACAGTATCCAAATTGAGAAATTTGATTCCGTGCAGTTTCTGTGCACTGGACGCAGCTGCTTCGCTTGTCTGCACCGCGATTTTGTAAACGTCTCTATCGCAACGCCTTTCCGTAGCCCTATAGACGGCTATCGTTGTCGCCTGAGTCGTCTACGCTTCGTAATTGGAAGCTGTCAAAAGAGCTGCCAGGTGACAGGAGGGATTTCCTTAAGTTGACTGGACTGTAGGAGTGTCTTAATTGTATAGAATAAATGTTTTAAAACTTCATGCATGATGCGGCAGTTTTTCAACCATCTCAGTGTGTATGACGTCATATCTCCTGAACTGTGTGTCGTACAATATTGGAATATGGTATGTACATACAGTGGCATATGTGGATACTGTCTGCAAAATGTATTTCGAACAGAAATAATAGGGTAGTAAACTTAAACTTCATGCATAATGCGGCAGTTTTTCAGGCATCTCATTGTTTATGACGTCATATATCCCGAAGTAGAGAGGCAGGTAGTTCTTACCCCCCCTCCTCCCCCCCCCCCTCACAGCGATTGTTGCCCCTGACAGTAAGGTGATTTGCGTTCCAATTTTGGTTGAAATAGCCCATTGGTTCGGGAGGAGATGTACAAACACACACATACACTACTGGCGATTAAAATTGCTACACCAAGAAGAAATGCAGATGATAAACGGGTATTCATTCGACAAATATATTATACTAGAATTGACATGTGATTACATTTTCACGCAATTTGGGTGCATAGATCCTGAGAAGTCAGTACCGAGAACAACCACCTCTGGCCGTAATAATAGCCTTGATGCACCTGGGCATTGCGTCAGACAGCACTTGGATGGCGTGTACAGGTACAGCTGCCCACGCAGCTTCAACACGATACCACAGTTCATCAAGAGTAGTGACTGGCGTATTGTGATGAGCCAGTTGCTCGGCTACTATTGACCAGACGTTTTCAATTGGTGAGAGATCTGGAGAATGTGCTGGCCACGGCAGCAGTCGAACATTTTCTGTATCCAGAAAGGCCCGTACAGGACCTGCAACATGCAGTCGTGCATTATCCTGCTGAAATGTAGGGTTTCGCAGGGATCGAATGAAGGGTAGAGCCACGGGTCGTAATATCTGAAATGTAACGTCCAGTGTTCAGAGTGCCGTCAATGCGAACAAGAGGTGACCGAGACGTGTAACCAATGGCACACCATACCATCACGCCGGGTGATATGCCAGTATGGCGATGACGAATACACGCTTCCAATGTGCGTTCACCGCGATATCGCCAAACACGGATGCGACCATCATGATGCTGTAAACAGAACCTGGATTCATCCGAAAAAATGACGTTTTGCCATTCGTGCACCCAGGTTCGTTGTTGAGTACACCATCGCAGGCGCTCCTGTCCGTGATGCAGCGTCAAGGGTAACCGCAGCTATGGTCTCAGAGCTGATAGTCCATGCTGCTGCCAACGTCGTCGAACTGTTCGTGCAGATGGTTGTTGTCTTGCAAACTTCGCCATCTGTTGACTCAGGGATCGAGACGTGGCTGCACGACCCGTTACAGCCATGCGGATAAGATACCTATCATCTCGGCTGCTAGTGATACGAGGCCGTTGGGATCCAGCACGGCGTTCCGTATTACCCTCCTGAAATCAGCGATTCCATATTCTGCTAACAGTCATTGGATCTCGACCAACGCGAGCAGCAATGTCGCGATACGATAAACCGCAATCGCAATAGACTACAATCCGACCTTTATCAAAGTCGGAAACGTGATGGTACGCATTTCTCCTCCTTACACGAGGCATCACAACGACGTTTCACCAGGCAACGCCGGTGAACTGCTGTTTATGTATGAGAAATCGGTTGGAAACTTTCCTCATGTCAGCAGGTTGTAGGTGTCGCCACCGGCGCCAGCCTTGTGTGAATACTCTGAAAAGCTATCATTTGCATATCACAGCATCTTATTCCTGTTGGTTAAATTTCGCGTCTGTAGCACGTCATCTTCGTGGTGTAGAAGTTTTAATGGCCAGTAGTATATATATATATATATATATATATATATATATATATATATATATATATATATATATATATATATATATATGCTCAACAAGTACAAGTTCATTTCGTAGTCGTATGTCCATCTAAAGAACACAAGAGACGTGAATAGCTCAAGCCGAAAATAGGTGCTTCGAATTGCATAGTAGAAAATAGGGTAATAAAACGTGCTT
The DNA here is from genome assembly GCF_021461385.2 of Schistocerca piceifrons. Classification (NCBI taxonomy): domain Eukaryota; kingdom Metazoa; phylum Arthropoda; class Insecta; order Orthoptera; family Acrididae; genus Schistocerca; species Schistocerca piceifrons. Next base: position 267,619,397 of record NC_060145.1, on the reverse strand, counting down.
GGCATCTGAAGTTTGGAAGTTCGCGGTAAGGTCTTATGGGACTAAACTGCTGAGGTCATCGATCCCTAAGCTTACGCACTAAGGACCACACACACACACACACACACACACACACACACACACACACACACACACACACACACACACACACACACACACACCCATGCCCGCGGGAGGACTCTAAACTCCGACGGGGCGTCCCAGACCGCGCGGCTACCCCGCACGGCGTTTGGTATCTGATTATACACATTTGTTTATATTGGTGCTTCATATACACATTTATTGTTTACAAGTAGAATAACATAGTTTCAGTCTTCCAGTTCTTACTAAGGTTTGCCGGACATTCCTAACAGTAAACATCCCATCTCACAGGTTCTTAAATGGAATCACTAGGGTAGGCTGAAAAGAACTGGTAGGTCACAATGCTTCAGCCTACCCAGTTAGGCAGGAAATGATTTGTACGAGTTGAAACGTTATCTGAGTAGCAGAATTGAAACCTTCCCGTCTCCTCTACGCAACCTTCCCTTGGGATTTCTATCGCTTGCTTAATAGTAACAAATGAAATCTTCCCTTTGAAATTAATTCTCTTTCTCAATAATAATAATAAGTGCTATATTCGCTTACAAATTTAAATGCTGCTTATTAAAAGTGATTTGCTGATTATTTCGAAGAAACATAGATTGTGTCGTGTGTCGTCGTCGTGGCCCTCAGTCGTTACCTGTAGTAACCCAAAACTGTTCCCTACCTTTTTTTACTGTTACTGGATCGCCATCTGACTGCTACATTGAACTGCGACATGTACTTACTCTGTTTTACTAAACTCTATTAGCTGCTGGTGGGCTGTCATAATAAGTGACTGTATTTATTACCAAAGCTGAAGTTATTCTTTAATAGCAAAGCTGACGTTATTCTTTATTTAATTTTACTGAAGTTACGTAATTCATAGTTAAACTTTTTCTTATGATAATAGTTTCTGATGATAATAGTTAGCTGATCTCTCTGTAAATCCGTTTATAACCTCTTGTAAATCATAGCTGGTGGCTGGCAGGCACCCCGCTCCTCTCAACCTCTCGCTTCAGACCTGCTACCGACTCGCTTCACATCTCGCTTACTACTGACTTTCTACAAACGCTAAAGTGCGGTCTCTCCCGCCAACAATACTTTGGTGCAGACATTCCCTGCTACCATTATTTCCAAAATGACAAACATTAATTATTCCTACTTAAAACCTTAATAAAATATAAACATCTTTCATAAAATGTGGTTTGACAATAGACAATAGAAATATACATAGGGTGACCATATTTTCTTTGGACAAAAGTGGGACTTTCATACATTTTCTTGGCCAAAAAGCGGGACAATTTTTTTTCTCGTTAAATATCACTTTTAATGCTAACATTTCGTCTTCTTCTGCAAATATAGCCTTCACAGATATTTGTGTGTGTGCGTGTGCGCGTGTCTGTGTGTGTACAAAACCAAACAAAGAATGGAAAGACTGGAAAGAAGTACATTTCAAGTTTTCAGAAATTTACTTATTAAGAAATGTAACATTTATAACATAGAATGTAGAAAGACATACAGTAACAATCACTACAAAAAAGGTTCTTAGTGAACACAAGGAATTTATGGTTCTGTGGATTCCACACTGCAATCATATTTCTTCAAAGATGAAATTTCATCCAGAAACAATCATTCAGCAGTTTTTTTTACACTTAGTGGTACAAAATGTTCATGTTTCCTTGAATTTATACTTCTCAAAGGTTTAATTAAGACTGCTAATACTTCACATATGGAATTATTCTGTTTCTCAATGCTCAGAATGGATTGTTGGAAAACACTCATTTGAGAATGTACAAAAAGTAAATAACATTCATTTATAGGATCACTGAAAAAACTGTAAGATTGCGGGGCACTTTGAGTTAGACTGTGACAAAAAGTAAGATTTCAAAGGTTCATACATTTTCAAGATCCTTTCTATGGCTGGCAATAATGAAAGCCAACTTGTTTTGGAAAAGGAAAGTAAATTTTTGTTAGTGACACAAACAAACTCACAGAATTCAGTGAGTTCTGCAACACGAACAGAAAAAAATATGAAAATGGTTGTACAACTTCATTACAATGCAGTCAATGTCAACAGGTAAAACATCACAAGCACTTTGAAGTGTGTTATGAACAACATGTGCTGGACAACCTATGCCAACAATGTTAGAGTTTTTAAATTTTTCTTTCTGATGTGTGAAAACATTATTACCCTCTTTCTTCGTTGACCCCCCAAAATTACAGTTAGTATTGTCTGCACCAAATGCAACACACTTTGAGATGATACTGAATGACTGTATAACATGAGAAAGACAATTGGAAATTGTTTCGGACTTTTAGTTCTGCAATTCATCAAGATCTAGCAATTTCGTCTGCAGTCCACCATCACTTACAGAAAAATACTTAACTATCACAGGAAAAATTTTCTGATGCCCATGGTTGCTAGCATCAGTAGATATTGAAAAGTATTTTGCACTGTTTACAGCAGCTATTACCTGTTTCTGGGAATTCTGAGCTATAACATTGTTGATAATTGCTTCACACTTTGTTCTTCCACACGAAACATTTTCTGCAATCTTAGAATCAGGGAATTTTTTTTTTTTGTTTAGTTGAACACTGCAGTCATTAGAACGATAGCTTTGGTGGTGTTTAACATGGAATGACAGGGTTCCTTCTGCTGCAGCTACGTTTTGCTGTTCCTGTGTATTTGAAGTTACAAAATATCTCGTCACTGTGTTTCTCTGATTCCATATGATGCTTGAGATCTGCAGCACCACCATGAGACACGGATACAGCACAGTTACATGCGTTACATTTTGCTGAACACTCATTGTCTGTAGCAGTGAAGCAAGGAAATTTCCTCTGAAGCTCTTCTGAAAATGATTTTCGTTTCGGCATCGCCACGACGTGCTAGCACTTCACGAAACTGCTACTGAGTGCTGACAACAATGGCAAGCAAAAGCAAAGAAAATAGGAGTACGCGACAATTACAGTGCTTAAGCTGTACATTATCAGGGGGTACCAACGTACGGAATGTCAGTTTTAATTGATAGTTTATAAAATCGACACTCAGAAAATATTTTAACCACTTTGTAAATGCCTGAAAATAATCCTTGAAAATCGGGACAAATTGCTTGTTTTTTTAAAAAACGGCGGGACAAATTTTTGAGCCTCAAAAAACGGGGCAATCCCGATTAACCGGGACGTATGGTCACCCTAAATATACACGTCTTACAGAATTAAATATAGGGGGCAGTCAGATGAAAACAAAACAGATGCAAAAAAGCGAGAATGCTGTTCATTATCTCAAAAGTCATCGCAGTAACTGTTAATTCATTTATCTCACTGTGAGACAAGACGATCAATGTCTTCATAGAAAAATGTTTGCAATAACCTACGGAACCATGATTGTACCACCTCTTCGCCCGAAGCAAATCAAGGGGCCGACCACATGTTGCCAAGGTTGTTTCGAGTACGTTAAACAAATTTCGCTGGGAAGCCCTTGCACATCCTCTATACCGCCCTGATCCCTCCCCATGCTATTTCCTTATTTTTGAAGCCCTGAAGCAAAACATTTGTGGCCGTGGGATTTGCCTCAGACGACGACTGGGTACCACCATGGCTCCTTAGACAACAACAAACATCTTTCCACCAAGGCATCAAATGTCTTGTCTCCCAGTGGGATAAATGTATTAACACTTATGGCGATTAATTTTGAAATCTTAGACAGTTTGCTTAATGTTTTCCATCTGTGTCGGTTTCAATTGACTGCCCCTTAGAAATAACCGTCCCTGTTATCACAGCGAAGTTCCCACAGAATATTCCCGCAGCAGACCGTCCAAGGCACGCCGCCAACGCACCTACAGGCTTGCTTAGTCGCTCTCAAGATTACTTACAGCGCCTATCAGCACGTCAATTACCAGTTATAAACAGTAAAAATATCTGCAAAGAGTGAGGATGTAATTAATACTATACAATTAATTAGGAAGATTTGTAGGGCGCTGACCCAAGAGTAGTTCGGTCATTGACTTTGGCTTACAAATGTTTGACAGATGCCACAACAAAATGATCAGATGCTGCTTGGGTAATCTACGGTCGACTCCTACGAATGCTCCTCTTGCCGAAGCTAATGAACCTCCACTCGAAGTCAGACAACAGTACACTGGCTCTTCCTCATGCATGCATCGCTTGGGCAAGACACTTCCTTTTCAAGGATTCGCCTGCTATCCAAGAAATGCTTCACTAGTAGATTCTGATTTATAAAGAAATTTACATTACCGCATACTGTACATCTGTTAAGATATTTCAGTGCTGTGTCACCGAACTACAACAGTTGCGTATCGTCATTAGTCATGATACACAATCGAAATACAAAAAATTTAGAAGGACTTCTGCAGGAATCTTGAAGTAGTAACGTTGCTATGGTAAAACATACGTGGAACCCAGTATGAGCATACATCCGTTAACGGACATTTTAAGTGGATGGGAAGAAGCGCACGGTCACTACACAGATGGATCATATACCTCAGATTGCATTGGTATCGTGTATTACGACTAGCAGTCATGTCATAGTTGCCGATTCCAGTTTTCTCCGGAAGCCTCGGTTCTTACAGCGATGTTCACTGTAATGCTAAAGGGACTTAAATATGCTGACGGCTTAGATAAAGATGTAATCATCATTCTGGTAGACTGACGAACAGCGTTGCTGCTCATACAGAGTCTGTTGTCCGTAATACCAGTAAAGCACCATAAAGAGGAAATCACCACGCTACGTGTAAAGAGACGCCATGATACCAGTGTCAATGAAACAGTCGACGTTCTCGCCATGAGTGTCATCCACCATGGGACAAATACATATGAACATGTCCCATACACAAACCTTCCCCAAGACGTACGGCAGAAGACCAGAATCTTGTGGAACAATGATGCCTATCGTATCCACATGGGGGAAGAGATTATGCATCTATACTGCCAAGTACCCTTGCACGGCCATGGTACTCTCTTGCCACGTGCCACAGATTAAAGAAACTTTGACAATCTGAATTGGGAAGAAAGACATCGAGCATTATCGGAAATTTCAAGAACTAGTTACCAGTAAGGAATTCAAAAGTATTTAGTTGGTCCCTTGATATTGTCATCTATGAAACTCGAAACATCTGTACTCACAAGTTAGCATATTGTGTGCCAGAATTTATAACACTATTGTCTAATGTCCATCATGTAAGACAAATGGCGGCAATTAAGTGAGTCCGTATCGACCAGTAATATAATAATGTGTTAACGTTTAAGTGTGCAATGTCATTACACAGAAAACAGCGACAAAGTGCAGTACTGCCTATGTGAGTCTGATGAATAACGCCACTGATTATGCTTTATAGTAACTGGAACTGAACGGTTATTGTTCGAAACTAAATATTATCACAAGCTGCTCATGAGACAGCCTTGAAAAACCAGGTCTTATTATTACCAGATAGCACGAAATCACAAGCCGCGTACCGGAAAAAAATAGACAGTATGTTGGTTAAGATATTTTTGCAACGGTAATCGATTTAATTTCTGCAATTGTATTAGAAAACTCACAGAAATTTACTTTACAGACTTCAAACAAGTCGCGCGTTTGTCTCTGTGGTCAATGTTATTTGCATTTGCGCCTGTTGTGTAGCGTCGTCGCCGAATGACCTCTCTTTGCCTTCGAACATCTTTGGTTCGGAAGGCGGCACCCATACGCGGCCATCTTGCTTCCTGCCAGCAGCTGTAGTGGGAGAGCGTTTGTTCCGTTGTTGTGTGTTATGTATGTGGGTATAGCGTGTGTGTGTGTTTACGGGTGTTGACTTGTGCAACCGGTAGTCACTACTAATCCACCTGCATTAATTTCTACATTGTGCCGGGACGTCCTTCTCGCCAATAGATATGCAAGCAGCCGTCGATTGACAGTTACAGCGAGGTAAGCGGAGCCTGCCGGCTGTAAGAGCTTTCAGGTTGCTGGCCTCTTCTCCCCGTAAGCATAGAACTGGGATCCCTAGAAAGTTGAACTAGTTTCCTGTTCTGCTCTTCGACGATAGCGGGCGACGAGGATGACCCATATCTGCATGTTTCAAAAATATTTTATCAGTTTATGTAAACGAACCCTTGCTTCGAAACTGACTTACGAAAGATATGCAGGAGCTATGATAACAGGCACTGTTTATGTGCGATGATTTCCTTCGTGATGTAGCGCCAAGCATTACTAATTAATAGCTTCTATTTTTCACTTACACTTGTTTGTTTTTGGACAAGCAGTGTATTTACATTCGTCGTTGTTCGTTACTTTTTAAGAGTAATGACACATGAGGATGAAGACACTACACGTCTACAAAAGACTTGTGGTATGTTCTTAGTGCTTAAATTCTCGATGCGCAGTTCAAATTATAATTGTTTGCCAGCAGTCGTCGTCTTGATAGTAAACACGTAAAAACATTTTCAAACTCCAAATAATAATAAAACATTTAGGCGGTCGCCGTCTTACGCGATATAGGCCTCAAAAACGTAAATAGAAGAGGATGGTGCCAAATGGAAGTTAGCCAACAGTGTTACTATATAGTCAGTCTTTAAGACTATTCTGTAAAATATCGTGTATAGTGATGTTGAGATTGATTTCCTAAGTAAAAAACAGACTAATAGAACAAACTGGCGGTAGTATAGCAGGTTTCAGTAAACGAATGAGGGATATTGTGCAACGTCTTTAGCCTGTGCTTTTTGACCATTTCACGATAAGCAAAACGGTAATGCAACAAACAGAATAGCGGTTATAAAAAGTAAAAGTTGTTTTGTTTTATCTTGGCGTATCTACCAGCAGACAACACTTTACCTATGGTGTAAGTAGCTGTGAATATAATCGACCAGAACTTAAAATAATAAATATTTAACCTGCTTTTTGAAATAAACTATTCGTGTCTAAATCCTGTGGATGTATTTCGCTAATTTAGTTTTAACAAGAGCGTATTTATGCGCAGTTTTGTTTTGTACACATCACTTATTGAAACTGATTTTCAAAATACTTCTCACTGCAGTTTTTTCTTTCCTTGTAAAATATATAAATCGTATTCTTGCGATGTAGACAGGAAACAATTTAAGTGCAAGGTCACAGACTTGTAGCCGTACTTGAAGTGTGTTTCATTTACTAGCAAAAGTAAATTGTTTATGGATGATCCCTGCGATGCTTGGTAAAACACTTCCATGTTGTTACTGAAGAATATGTAACATATTAGGATCTAGCCTTATTGCTTCCAGCTTAAGGACTTCGAATGATATTTCCGCAATAAAATTTTTAACGTTAGCGCTCAGAGTTAGCTTGGATTTGCAACGACAGCGTTGCTCGAAGTGTGGCTTTGGTTGGTTTTGAAGGTGATAGATTGGTTGAGAGTTTGCGAACACAACGAATATGAGTGCAAAGTATGTTTCTGTCAGGTTTAGATATCTGTAGATACGTTAGACCTAATTGTAGAGGGGATTCGTAGACATCGCGATACCGCCCTGATAGACCAATGACATTGTGGAAATTTGAGCGTCAAAAACTACCAATGGATGATGTCACTAACAGTAAACAAAATCCGACATACTTATGAGACCTCCACGAGCGTAGGGTAGTTTGGAAAGGGGTCCATTCTTATTATTATTAAAGCCTTGAGACACGTTAAAAACTTGTAAAACTGCAGTGGAATAATGCAGTTATAGTTGCGTATGTTCGTTGGCCTCGCCAACTCACCATCACATTCCAGCTTAGCCTAGACTTCCAGTTACATTTACGTCAATGTTATACATCGGTCTACTGTAGGTCTCATGGATCCAGAACGGCATTATCGCGATTTTCTCCGCAGGCACCATCACCATTACGCATGAGTCCAGCAAACAAAGTGGGATTACCGAAAGTTTGGATACCACCAGTCGGCTTTGACCCATAACGTCATCAAATTACACACACAAAACCTATAGCAGCTCAAGCGGACACCTCTCAAGCGTATTCATTAAGGCGAACGCAACCTCACTCATTACGTACACCAGCGAACTAACACCAATAAGACGCGAAATATTTAACTCCAGCAATAGAAGGAAACTAACGGGATAACTACGGATAGCACGGCGTTTCGGGCAGTGTCAAAAATATGTCAGTAACAATCGAAGCACCATTTCAGACAAATATTAACCCTGAAATGACGTACACGAAATCATCAATAATCAACCCGACCACCAAAACTGAAAAAAAAAATAAAATTACACTATTGGTATCTTACATTTCGATTGATCTCTCTAGCGCAAACGAAAACAGCGATACCAGGAACCCACACACAACTCGAAAATCCGGTACAGCAAATTTCGCTTGGCTTATGTACCTGAAACGAAGTCCACAATACCAACAATCCACAACAAGCAATGTTTGTGAAAACCTAACGAAATGAAAATAGCTACCACACACTCCACAGTACCAACCGCTATAACCTATGATGTCCTAAATATGAACGTCAGCTACCTACACAAATAACAAACTTATAAACTACTACAACATATATTTCAGTACCCACACCTCAAAGCAAATTACGAACACACACAAACTCACCGCACTTACTGTAATCAACATCAATCAGAAATACATAAAAACGTATCCAAAACAATCCCACAGATTTAAGCTGCCGAACGAGTGCGAACACCCCCCCCCCCCCCCTCCACACGCACACACTAGGAAAACCAAAATATACAGAAACGCTCTAAAAACACCGCCACATACACTCGTCCGTGGTTTGAGAAGCAGACTTCGCTCAATTTCACAAATTCTGCTAACTGCTGACGCAACATATTCCTCCTGCAGAAATTTAATTGTTGCAAGCTTAGCAGCAACCAACGAAAGACTATTAGATTTTGTCGTAAGATATATGCCTAGTACCAGACGAAAACCCAAAATTTCTATCCAAACCATGAACAACACGAAGGACTAATTTCAAAACGGAAAACAAATTAGTAACCAGTATACTAACGACATTAAAATAAGTCACTGACAAGACAACAAAAACTAACTCCAAAAGAACCGAATAACATACAGTACAAATCAAATGTCGCACTAACATCACTCACAAACAGTTTAGAAACATAAAACCCAGCACTAATGTGTGGCTTGTCCAACATTCCCACAGCAAATACAGTCACTCTTCAACCTTGCCGTGCTGCAATGAAGTCACATAACACGGTTACGTCATGGGCCAAAGCCGACGTGTTGACCCAACGACACTATCCAAGCCATATCCCATAATACCTAAATGACTTATCGTAAACAGAACTGGTGATAGTTGCGTAGTGGATCCCCCCTGGAAGTTTTTGCCTTTCAGGTTGTATGATAAGTGCGTTAAATGTGGCTCAAACTTAAGCGACAGGCAACGCCACAGTTCAGTTCGTTACCATGTTCTTTGTTGTCGCGTCACATTCGTTCACTTGGCCAATTCACCAACAGATTATCACCTTTTAGCCCAACGTTGTGTGTGTTTGGGGAGAGAGAGAGAGCGATCGATCGAGTGCATTGCAAAATACATCAGTGTCAAACTGATACTTGCTCTAAGTCGAGTCGGTGTAATAATATTCGTGCAAATTAAGTTGACACTCGGCACGGTGGCCGTTGGTAGCGACTGTAAATGGGAAATGCCAATACTGCCACTCCCATCAGCCACCGACCCGAGTGTCAACGTAGTTTGAGCCGGGGTTATACATAGTAAGTAGATCACTGCCAGTTTTAAACTGTGGCGCGCAAATGGCTGCAAGTAATAGCTGTGATAACAATGAGGCTCTCAGCGCACTACGTCACATACCAATTTATGTCGACTCAGCTATAGTAGCATCATTGACAGTTTGCAGCCATGAATCAAAAGCTAGCATGTTGCATCAGTGTGAAAGCCGACCTAGGATTGAATCGCACTTTTCTGATCTGTACAAGGGCGCTTATCCTGATGAATATTTCGAGTACAAACAATATATGCAAACTGGTTATGCGTTACTTCAAACTAAGTAACTGAGTTACTTTCCACGATAGCATAAAAAGTCTCTGACCTGACCTTCCACCACTTTGTTTCAAAAAATTATTAAACTGCGAATCAAGACCTTCAGCTTGACGAAGTAATTGCATGGCTTTATTTTGAAGAGAAATGCTCCTTCGTGTTCGAGAGTGCTTCCTGCCCTGTTTTCAGAGTGAAAATTTCTATGTTATTGTGCATCTCATGGTTGTCTGAAAAATAAAATTTTATCAGAAACTCAAGGCAGTAACACGACACTTTTAAAATATGTGGGCGTTTATTTTGTCGAAAATGAGCAAACATAGCACAAAGTATTGTGCATAATGAGTGACAGCCTAAGACATGATACAGTTGCTTCTTTAAAAATTCTTGTTTCCTGATTCGCGTGAGAAACTTTACTAATTAATTGTAGACCTCCACAGGAAAAACCAATAACGCAATTTTTTGTGAATAAAAATATGCTCTTTCAAATGGTAGTTATGCTAATAAGGACCAGTCGTACTTTCTGAGATACAAGGTTTAAAAAATCTATCACTTTGGCAAAAAAACTGTTTTGGGCAAATTCAGTCCTGTCTATCCAAAAAACCAACAGGTTTTATAAAAAAATTATCAGCAACTAAGGTCACAGAATGAGAGGTTTCTAAACGAACTATACAGAGAGATCAAGCTACATCAACTTCGGATAAATTTGGCAGCAGAATTTATTTGCATTTTTAGATGCCTGTGGGAGCAGAAATAGTGAACCAAATGACATAAAACTTAGAGAATGTGCACAACATGACCGCTTTAAATATATTACCAAGTCTTACAGCTTCACCAAAATTGTGCACTGAATTATAGCACTTAGAACATGGCTAAAATTTTTTAATTCTGCACTCACCATTTGAGGCCCATGCTCGCAAACTAGTAAAATTTTGGAGCTAGGGCTTTGTAAATCTTTTGGTCGTTCAGAAAAATCGGCACGCCAAATTTGAACAATACGTGAAACAGGCGGGCGGGGGATTGTCTCTAAAACTAGACGACTTGACATGTAATCACCTCAGATACAGTGTGTCCTAGGAGGTATAGTTAGTATTCAGCGATATGACAGGGAAGATCATTCAAAGCATATAAGTCTTCGAACCATAGAAGTCTTGTAGACATTAGCTCTAAAATGCATATCTTACGAGCTATGAGCGCTTGCTCATCTTCGCTACAGTGGAAGACAGATCTTCCATTATACAGGTGATCATAGTTTTTTTAGGTACGCGTTTTAGAGTCCATGCTTAGACTATTTTGCTTCGAATAATCGTTCCTGTCATATCCCTGAATATTTGTAACTTCTCTCGGGACGTTGTATATTGTGCTCTGACTTACCTCTGTTCTCTATATCTGACTCTAAGACACTTAAGAGGTACTTTTTATTGTACAATTTATCCCGTACCATTGGTGAAAAGAGTGACTGAGGAACGGATTTAAAATATTGCATCTGTACGGTCTGTAATTTGTGTAATTTTATTCTTGTGATCATTGCAGAAGCAGTATGGAAAAGGAGTTGCCATATTTCTACGGTTCTTAAAATTTTAGAAGTAGATTAACTGTAAAACATTCTTTTGCGTGACTAAATTATTGTAATTTATCTGTGCAGTTCTCCACTGGATTACGTTCACTGCATCATGTTGATGCAACTGGGTCCGCGTCTCAAACATCCTACTAAAGGAAAAATCTGTGGCGCAAACCCATGGCCAGGCTGTGGACCTGGTGGCAACTAGCCAGCGGCCTTCCTTCGCAGCGGCACTGTGGTATCAGGGGGAGGCTGGCAGGCCCATCACCTGGCCGCCTTTTACCTCCGGCAGAGATCTGCGGTACCCTTTCAATAGTAGGTTGCGCGGACGTGGGGCCATCCTGGATGAACTGGAACGAGGAAAATCCTTGCCCCTATCAGGGACTGAACCAGGAACTTCAGGGCCGAAGCCCAGTGTTGTACCACGACCGCCAACATTCGTCTTTTCCTTTTTCGAATCAGTACACGGCATTAAGATCTATTAAGCACAGTCTACATCTACATTTATACTCCGCAAGCCACCCAACGGGGTGTGGCGGAGGGCACTTAACGTGCCACTGTCATTACCTCCCTTTCCTCTTCCAGTCGCGTAAGGTTCGCGGGAAGAACGACTGCTGGAAAGCCTCCGTGCGCGCTCGAATTTCTCTATTTTACATTCGTGATCTCCTCGGGAGGTATAAGTAGGGGGAAGCAATATATTCGATACCTCATCCAGAAACGCCCCCTCTCGAAACCTGGACACCAAGCTACACCGCGATGCAGAGCGCCTCTCTTGCAGAGTCTGCCACTTGAGTTTGTTAAACATCTCCGTAACGCTATCACGCTTACCAAATAACCCTGTGACGACACGCGCCGCTCTTCTTTGGATCTTCTCTATCTCCTCCGTCAGACCGATCTGGTACGGATCCCACACTGATGATCAATACTCAAGTATAGGTCGAACTAGTGTTTTGTAAGCCACCTCCTTTGTTGATGGACTACATTTTCTAAGGACTCTACCAATGAATCTCAACATGGCACCTGCCTTACCAGCAATTAATTTTATATGATCATTCCGCTTCAAATCGTTCCGCACGCATACTCCCAGGTATTTTACAGAAGTAACTGCTACCAGTGTTTGTTCCGCTATCGTATAATCATACAATAAAGGATCGTTCTTTCTATGTATTCGCAATACATTACATTTGTCTATGTTAAGGGTCAGTTGCCACTCCCTGCACCAAGTGCCTATCCGCTGCAGATCTTCCTGCATTTCGCTGCAATTTTCTAATGCTGCAACTTCTCTGTATACTACAGCATCACCCGCGAAAAGCCGCATGGAACTTCCGACACTATCTACTAGGTCATTTATATATATTGTGAAAAGCAATGGTCCCATAACACTCCCCTGTGGCACGCCAGAGGTTACTTTAACGTCTGTAGACGTCTCTCCATTGAGAACAACATGCTGTGTTCTGTTTGCTAAAAACTCTTCAATCCAGCCACACAACTGGTCTGATATTCCGTAGGCTCTTACTTTGTTTATCAGGCGACAGTGCGGAACTGTATCGAACGCCTTCCGGAAGTCAAGGAAAATGGCATCGACCTGGGAGCCTTCATCTAATATTTTCTGGGTCTAATGAACAAATAAAGCGAGTTGGGTCTCACACGATCGCTGTTTCCGGAATCCGTGTTGATTCCTACTGAGTAGATTCTGGGTTTCCAGAAATGACATGATACGCTAGCAAAAAACATGTTCTAAAATTCTACAACACATCGATGTCAGAGATATAGGTCTATAGTTTTGCGTATCTGCTCGACGACCCTTCTTGAAGACTGGGACTACCTTTGCTCTTTTCCAATCATTTGGACTTGCGGTACACGGCTGTTAGAAGGGGGGCAAGTTCTTTCGCGTACTCTGTGTAGAATCGAATTGGTATCCCGTCAGGTCCAGTGGACTTTCCTCTGTTGTGTGTTTTCCGTTGCTTTTCTATTCCTTGGACACTTATTTCAATGTCAGCCATTTTTTCGTTTGTGCGAGGATTTAGAGAAGGAGCTGCAGTGCGGTCTTCCTCTGTGAAACAGCTTTAGAAAAAGGTGTCTAGTATTTCAGCTTTACGCGTGTCATCCTTTGTTTCAATGCCATCATCATCCCAGAGTGTCTGGATATGCTGTTTCGAGCCACTTACTGATTTAACGTAAGACCAGAACTTCCTAGGATTTTCTGTCAAGTCGGTACATAGAACTTTACTTTCGAATTCACTGAACGCTTCACGCATAGCCCTCCTTACGCTAACTTGGACATCGTTTAGCATCTGTTTGTCTGAGAGGTTTTGGCTGCGTTTAAACTTGCAGTGAAGCTCTCTTTGCTTTCGCAGTAGTTTCCTAACTTTGTTGTTGAACCATGGTGGGTTTTTCCCGTCCCTCACAGTATTACTCGGCACGTACCTGTCTAAAACGCATTTTACGATTGCCTTGAACTTTTTCCATAAACACTCAACATTGTCAGTGTCGGAACAGAAATTTTCGTTTTGATCTGTTAGGTAGTCTGAAATGTGCCTTCTATTACTCTTGCTAAACAGATAACCTTCCTCCCTTTTTTTATATTCCTATTTACTTCCACATTCAGGGATGCTGCAACGGCCTTATGATCACTGAATGCAATCACGCAATGCCAGACGATCAGAAATCATTCCGCAGCAACAATCAGAAGAAAATTACTTTTTCAGCAGGTAGCGGACGTTCGGTGGTAGGAAAAGGAAAGTCAGTTTTCTCTGAACTTATCAAGGACAACAAATACGGTAACAATCCGCTAATCCATCCATACATATAAAAATGGGCGATATGACTTCATAAACAATGAGATGCATGAAAACTGCCGCGCTGTGCATGACGTTTAGATGTATTACTCCTTTGCTGTTAACTCACAGCTCACCCGGAGATATGTCGTCGTGGACACTGAGATGCGTGAAAAACCGTCACATCACGTATAACGGCTAAATTAATCACCCCTTTAGTACTAACTATATTCACAACATATATCGCAGACATGTCCACTTATGCCGCTGAATGTACCTACACTAAAACATCATTGTACGAAAGATGGTTCAAGAGATATGATATCGTAAACACTGAGATCCGTGAAAAAATGCCGCATAATGGGGGAACTTTGTGATGCATTTATTCTTGACTACTGAGACACTCAACTCGGGAAATCTTTGACACCTGGCAGCGCTTTTGACACTTTTCAAATGTGAAACGCAAAGGGCTATACGTGAAAATAATAGCCGTCTTTAGAGTTATGAAGATGCGTTGCCATTGAGATGTTTACTAAATCTCGTAGTAGACACGGGTAGGAGTTGTATTTATATATTTGTTTGTGCATATTTCTTTGTACGAGTGTTTCATAATTAGAAGGGGGTTTTCACGAATCCATGGAAATGAAAGATTTGCGCTATTACAGTACAAACACAGTCCATTTTTTGTTTGTTTGTCAGCTACTTGTTATGACATGAACAAAGGCCTTATCACACTTCCCTGGGTCAAAGTAGAAATTGGGTGTTCTTTTTTTTAAGACACTAACTGCTGTGTTCTGCTTTTCAAAAAGGTCTGTCGCGAATCTGGCAATATAGTACCGTAATTCCTGTTATAGGAGACTGCGTGATAATAAAGCTAGAAACACGGATTCCACCTGGTCATCTGCATTTATGTCTCTTTTTGACTGTCGTGCGTGGAAAGCGCCAGTTAGGTACCAAGCTTATCGCACGGGAGAAGGATTGACGCTACCTACAAAGGGTGAGCTATATATATTCCGAGGTAGTCTGTCTCGCTATGTATGAACTCAGCCTTTGTTGGCAGCGTGAAGCTGCTGCACAGCCGGCTTAAATCGTGTCCGTAGAGGTGTTTTCATTCTCTGTTAGTTTATAGTAGCTGAGCGAGTTGGCACAAGGATTAGTCTCTGGACTTGCAACCGAGTGCATCAGGTTTCAGATTCCCATCCAGTCATACCTATTTAGGTTTCTCCTAGTTTTCGTAAATCGATTTAAATGAATTCCTCTATGGTCCTTTTGAAAAGGACACGGACGATATGCTTCTACAACTGTAGTTTGTGCTTCATCTCTTATGACCCCGCCGTAGACGGTACATTAACCTCAGCCTTCCTTCCACGCCAATTTTGGAGACAATACGGTGAGAATTGAAAGCTAAGTCCTCTTTAAAGCTTGATACGCGAATCCAGATGAATGTAAAAGGGCATCGCTGTCGAAATTTTAAAGATTTGTTGCTATTTAATAAATCTGAAAGCGGTGGTCCGAAACTGACGGCGGTACTTCAACTTGGGAATTGAAATAACTCGCAAAAACCGTAAGCAGTCATCCTTGCATAAAAATGCCATGCCGAAGTAAGAGATGTTACCTAAAACGATTAAATCAAATGCTGGGATGGTTCCGTGTAATAGGATCTGGTCGATTTCCTTCACAATCCCAGACATTTTTTTTTATTTGGCCTTCAGCGTGAGCACAATAAAAAAAAATGACTCTGAGCACTATGGGACTTAAGTTCTGAGGTCATCAGTCCCCTAGAACTTAGAACTACTTAAACCTAACCAACCTAAGGACATCACACACATCCATGTCCGAGGCAGGATTCGAACCTGCGACCTGCAACCTTTCCGTAAATTGCTGCAGATTTCAGTGCTCGACCACCAACAAACGTCAGTGTGCGAACCATTCAACGAAATATCAACGATATGGGTATTAGGAGCCGAATGCCCACTCGTGTACTTTTGATGACTGCACGAAACAAAGATGCCCGAGGCAGGGTTCGAACCTGCGACCGTAGCAGTCGCGCGGTTCCAGACTAGCGCCTAGAACCGCACGGCCACTCCGGCCGGCTGAGCACAATATTAAATCGTCAACAATTATAGTATTTAGTCTTCAACAATTACACTATTTAGTACTTTCAGCATTGCAGCCCAGTCAGCAATCGTGATAATCTAATGTATAAGAAGCTATCAGCCTCGATTGCGGTAACGAAACCAACCTTTACCTCGGTTTCAGCCCAAATAATTGAGCCTTCTTCAGAAGATATAACTGAATCTATAATTTGTCTAAGAGGGCATGGTCTAGAAATAAAACTAAAACAGCCTGAATAGCCTACTCAGGCTGTTTTAGTTTTATTTCTAGACCATGCCCTCTTAGACAAATTATAGATTCAGTTATATCTTCTGGAGAAGGCTCAATTATTTGGGCTGAAACCGAGGTAAAGGTTGGTTTCATTACCGCAATCGAGGCTGATAGTTTCTTAGATACTATACTATTTAGCTTTCAGCAATTACAGTATTGAGACATAGGCAAGTAAAAAAAATATTTTTTAGCATAGAAATGAAAATATTACTTTACATTACGTAAACTATATATTTCCTGACTTAGCAAAGAAGGAAAAGCTTCTTAATGACTAAACTCGTAAGTAATATTTAATTTTTTCTGTACGGAATGATGTTTACAAGTCGGTTTGTGTAGTCACTACTCTCTGAACCACCAACAACTTTATAGTTAACCAGTAAAGTTCTGATTATACCCTCTCCATACGTTTGTGATAAGATTTTAAAATTCCCAACTGAACAACTAACTCTTTTCAGACATCTAAGAACCGTCCCATCATTCCGTGTTAGAAGACAACTAATGCTTTTAGGGAATGGACAACCCTTGTTTTAATCGAGCTTGTGCTTCGCAACTAATGACTTATTCGACGACGAAAGATTAAACCCAAATCTTCCTTCGTTGTGCCTTAGGACCAGCAGCAGTAGTTTCAGTAGACTAATGTTAGTTGTACGCGGTCATTCCTCCCGTCAGGCAGGAAGAGCACGGACTGGGAGAGAGCCGCTTGTCACACTTTCTCGGCACGGACCGCTTCGTAAGGTCACGCCTGTCCCTGCTGTCACTGGCCAGGGCCAACTCTGCTACACCTGTTGCTGTGCTCTTGGGGGCGTTCCTGTCGAGTCACCTTTTCACTGGAGCGTGGTAGGGCATTGGCGCGTTAAAGCGGGGAAGAAACTAGCAGTAGTATTTGGCCGGTAAGGGAAGAGTTAGTTGTGAGGTTGGCAGCCACTGATCACAATACTTCAGGCAGTGTTTTGGGAGAAATACCATACTTCGCGTGGAGCCTTCCGCCGTGATGGCATGTCGCGTTATTGACGGTTATTCGTCTGTCAAATACGATTGATAAGCTCGACGCCCTCTTTGGTGTTGTTGGTGACGGGTACCACGTGCTCCCTCTATTTCAATCTAGACTTGGCAATACTATAGCAATACGAACCTTATACTTAATTATCGCGATTTGGAATTTGCCTAACAAGTGGTGCATAGTTTCTGAAATTTTGTTTCTCCTGTGTATGGGATCAAATGCTAACTCTTTGAAGAAAGCCTATTTCGAAACCATCAAGAGCTGCTGATAAAAAGGAGGCCACTGTCAACTACTGGTTTTGACCATCCTATCATCTGCTGTTGTCATAAAATTACATGGTCCAGTCACGCTAATGTGACCACCGCCTATGTTCGACGTTGTCGTGAAACCACCACCCACACATGGCAGGTGGCAGTACAAGGAGTGGCAGGTATATATAGCGCGTTTAAGGGGGGGGACCAAAGATGGTGCAGTCATCGTCGGAATGCGGAAATGGAGCGATGTACCTGACGTCCAGTACATGATCAGTGGCTTTCGGGCCAAGGGTGGAAGAATTTCGGGAACACCCAAGTTTGTAAACAGTTCGCGTGCTGTCGTGGTTAAAACATACCACACATGGCAAATGGCGCTATCCAAAACTGGCGCCGAGGCAATTGTGTTGCACCAGGTGCCATGGATGACAGGTGCGAACGACGACGGCTACGGAGATGTGTATGGACGAATAGACGATGAACCAAGTGGTTACCCACAGTGCCTTATCAACGAACGTTGGTACGTATGGGCCTGCGCAGCAGGCGTCTGCTTCGTACACCCATGCTGACTGCTGTCGTTAATCGGCAACGAAAGCTTTAATTTGCACACCGGTACCGCAGCTGGACGCCCATTGAGAGACGATAGGTGGCCTTCTCAAGTGAATCATTGTTATGCTCCATTGGACAGATGGGCGTTAGCGCGTTCAGCGTGAAACGTCTGAAAGCAGACACCCTGCAACAGTTGTCGGAATTGTCCAGCCTGGAGAATGAAGCATTATGCTCCGAAGAATTTTTTCGTGGCATTCCCTGGGCGATCTTGTATTCTGGAAGACTCAGTGGATCAACATAGGTGTGCATCTAACCTGAGTGGACCATGTCCAACCGTACATGCAGTTTGTTTTTGTGCATCACGATGGCATCTACTGTCCCATACGGGTTGCAGTGAACGTGCGTGGTTCGAAGAGCATCAGGATGAACTTACCGTGATTTCCGGCGGGCAAAGTTCGCGGATTTAAACCAGATCGTGAATGTATAGGACAATCTGATCGGGTTGTTCGCGCCAGTACCTTCTGGAACCTCACTGCCTATCTTCCTGGATGTCTCGCATCAGTCTGCGCTGCAAAAGATGGCTTTTCAGTTTTTGGCGGGTGGTCACATTAATGTGGCTGGTTAGCGTATTTACAGCAGCTTGTATGGTGGCCTTCTTACAACGCACGACTATTGACGGCAATGACGCCACGGCCGGATTCACTCGTACCTGCGCTTGAGTGTCGGGAGACCTCGATGGACATTTGTATTTTCGATAACTTGGCCTCAACAAAAATTGCTTGTTAATATGAAAACCGGAAACACTGCCGCATGGTACTGAAAACACCCGCAGGACATGTTTAGGCTTGGACTACACCTTCCCACACTCTTGGGGGAAGACGCCTTATTGCGCAGTCAGTGCACTCGACGCCTTGCATCAGTTGGAGAGAGTCCGCAGCTCGTGGTCTAGTGGCTAGCGTTGGTGCCTCTGAATCACGGGGTTCCCGGTTCGATTCTCGGCCAGGTTGGGGATTTTTCTCTGCCCAGGACTGGGTGTTTGTGTTGCCCTCATCATTTCATCATCATTCGTGAAAGTGGCTAGATTGAACTGTGTAAAGATTGGGACTTTGTACGGGCGCTGATGACTGCGCAGTTGAGCGCCCCACAAATCCAACATCATGATCATTATTTGAAGAGAGGCAAAACCGCGACTAGTCTTACCACACCAGACGGCTCCAGCCAGCTAATTACCAGTTTCTATGTTGTTTGGTCTAATGAACACATGCCTTTTGCGAGATACCTAAATCCTAATATCCACTGCATACAGCTCCTTTTGATGTGAACCTGCAGTGCTTTGACAGCAGCAGTTCATGTCGAATTTTAAACAGACTGTCACTGACAACACTCGTCTCCGCCCCTGTAAGTCAGGATCTTTCTACGACCACTGTTGTTATGACGTGTTGCTGCTAGTTCACCATTCCTTGTAGATACGTTGGACAGTTGGCGTCGATACACTAACAGAACGGACATCAACATTCAGTGTACGGTTATCGGCACATCCAAACACGACAGATTTTTGGCCACGTGTCCAATTTAACTCCTCTTATTGCGCTGATTACCAGCAGCCGACTGGCATACACACGCCGCTTCGCTGCCATGGCCTACGTCAGCGGTGGAGGGTCACATCGTCGTCTGATAACCAGTTCTACACCATCCACAGCGCACCAAACTGACCACTGTGGTGTTTTAAATGGGTGGCTAATATTTTGTATAGCGAGATTATCATATCGTGTAAACGTAACCCAAGTGGTAATATCTCCACCATCTGTCTGTACGGAACCCTACTCCTGTAATCGAGATTCATCCTCCCTTGTGATTTTCATTCTTGTAACTTGTCGTCGACTTGTACCAACATGTACTGCAATTCATAAATCCAGGCGATCCTTTCCGATACTTCGAGCTTCCATGTCGGTGTTCTGCACCCATGCTCAGGGGCCGGTGGCCAGATAGGACTCCACTATGGGCGCAGGCACAGAGGGGGCAAAAAAAGGAAGAAAAACAGTTAAAGAATTATCTGGGAGGGATTCTGAGTTCTCCTTCCTCTCGTGTTTCTATCTTCTGTCTATCATGAGAGGCCTTTCCCTGGGCCCGAACGCTGTAGACCAGTGGTTCCCAACCGTTCTGAGGTCTTTATCCCTGAGAGACCAGTCAGATATTAGCTAATACCTCCCACCCCCGTCATCAATATTAGCACCTAACTACAGCTTAGAATGATGAAGAATATTTCTTAGATATAGTTTTATTTTTAAAATAACGAAAGATAAATATTTCGTTTTTGTAGGATTTTTTATAAAACAATGAACTAATGAGTCAATGAGAAAACTGGTACTGCTTATTTTTCACAACCTTTTATATATATATATATATATATATATATATATATATATATATATATATATATATATATATATATATATATATATAGAACGTGAGGCAATTCTCAGTGCGTCGCGATTGCTACCTACAGCTCTCTCATAGAAAATAAAGCTTACTAACCACATTGTGGGTAGGCACTTGTTACAAAACAATCGCCTATGCACCACTCCTCTCCATAGTGACTATTTCTTCGGCCACACCTTGTATCCATGCCCCGCCCCCTTCCTTCCCCCTCCTAACATCACTTATAATCAACCAAGTAAAAATGCGTGCACTACACGTACTGTTTACAAATCATTTTATTGTTGGGCTCGTTACTTCTGAACCGACAGAAACTGGAAGGTTTTAGCCTACCAGTGCAGTGTGTCTGAGTACTGCTCTGCAGCTGCTACTTAATAATAATAGAAACTGGAAGGTCTTAGCCTACCAGTGCAGTGTGTCTGAGTACTGCTCTGCAGCTGCTACTTAATAATAATAATAGTAGTAGTAGTAGTAGTAGAAGAAGAGGTTAGGCCCTATAACAGTTCATAGCCATTACATGGTTCCTTTTGTTCTGTGCTGTCAATTAATTCCATTGTCGTTGCGAAGTAAATAATTAGCACACTCTGATCCATTGTGGGAACTACCTACATTTTGGAGAAGCGTTTTCATGAGTTATTTAAGTACGTGTGATGCACATGTCTCAGTTTTACTGTCATAGATGCATCATACATAATGTGTATAGTAGGTGGATTGTGTGAGAAAGATGATGATCATATTGGGTTAGTGCAGAAGTTCGTAGCATTTTCCATAAGTTTAATAAACACAACAGATACACAGATCAGAGACTTTAGTTATCAGTAATATATTCTCCATCACTATTTACAAGTCTGCCAACGCTGGGGTAACTTCTCGATTGCGCGACTGTAGCAATCACGTGGTTTTGAGACAAAGAACTCGTCTAACCATGTTCGGAGGGCATATTCATCCGGAAAGGAAGTTCCTTGAACGTTGTTCGATAGAGAACAGAGAAGGTGAAAATCTGAGGGTGCAGGATCAGCTGAATAAGATGGGTTCGGAATGACTTCCCAACCCAACTCCCGTATAGCGTTTTATGTCAGTATGGCGGAATGCGGACGGCCGTTATCGTGGAATAGCATCACTTCACTCAGTCCTCGTGGTCATTGTTCTTGGATGGCGACTGCGAGACATGTCCGTTGTTGACAGTAAATATCAGCAATGATGGTTACATCTCGGGGAATCAATTCGTAGTTCACCAAACGGTCACTGTTCCACCAGACGCATAACATTATCTTTTGTGGATGCGCGCAAGTCTCTGTACGGGTGGTTGGTGCTGTGTTTGCGCTCAAACATTCCTTCCTTTTCCTGATGTTAGCATAAAGATACCATTTCTCGTCACCAGTAACGACGCAAGGTAGGATTGGCCGGTGTTGTTCACGAGCCAATTGATGAGAAAGCAGACATGCACATATGGGAACCCGCTGAATCATTCTTACTCCTCGCTTTTGTGTAATTAGCACTTTCTTTCTCAGTGATGGCCGATGAGTTACTTCATAAAATTATTGCATAAAACATTATTTAATGGAAGTATGTAAACCAAAACGAACAGTTACACGAAGAGCAAACTCTAATGACCTCGCTGTCGACGGGACGTTGAAACACTAACGAAGAGCAAAAGTAGCTGATCGTAATTGTTTGAGCAGGTCAATATATGCAAACCCAAAAATTTGGAACATTCTACCCTGTTTATTGCCCCCGTTCATGTGTTGCATCAGTTGTTTGTATGACTATTTGTTGTACAGAACTGAGTATACAGCGTTTTCCAAAATTAAGGGAGGGTCAAGTTTCAGAGAACCGCTTAATAATTCCTTGGAAAACATCATTAAAAATATCTTCAATTGTTTTCCCTATAAGGGGATTTGTTGTAACACTAGTATCGTCAGCAAAAAATGAATTTTAAGTGGAAATTCAGATCGCATATACGAAGGACAGGAGTGAATCCGAGGTTGAACCCTCTGGTCTTTACGATTTCTCCCCAGTCACCAAAATTTTCTCAGCTTGCAATATTGTTTGAATCATGCATCGCAACTTTTTGCTTTCTATACATGAAATGTATTCGTAAACTGCGAATACGATTGTACCTCAGCTATACCATTTACTAGAAACACGTGAAAATTTTTGCCGGACGGGGAATCGAACCCTGATTTCCCATGTATCGCGAGCGGTCTCCTTAATAACTTTCGCTATCCGAGCACTTGCGTATATCCTAGTGTTTCTCCCCATACTGCATGTACATTATTTGTTTACCGCTCTGTGAGAGACATGTTTTGCTTGTCAGTTTCCCTATGCTGTGGCATGAAATGTCTGAATGACATTTGCATCGAACTACACAGACACTGTAAAACACATACACTGCAAGAACTGTATTTTTGCTTCCTGTTTGTTAAGTTTGATTTTTGTGTTGGGTCAGCAGTCTTCTGACTGGTTTGATGCGGCCCCCTCCTGTGCCAACCTCTTCATCTCAGAGTAGTACTTGCAACCTACGTCCTCAGTTATTTGCTGGATGTATTCCAATCTCTGTCTTCCTCTACAGTTTTTTCCCTCTACAGCTCCTCCTAGTACCATGAAAGTCATTCCCTCATGTCTTAACAGATATTCTATCGTCCTGTCCCTTCTCCTTATCGGGGTTTACACATATTCCTTTCCTCTCTGATTCTGCGCAGAACCTCCTCATTCCTTACCTTATGATACAAAGTACGTATCTGTGAAGCCATCCACCAATAAAACTTAGTTTTTCTAGAAGAGTAAAACGACCTACATAATCAAATACCTTTGGAAGATATC
Organism: Schistocerca piceifrons; assembly: GCF_021461385.2. NCBI lineage: Eukaryota > Metazoa > Arthropoda > Insecta > Orthoptera > Acrididae > Schistocerca > Schistocerca piceifrons. The sequence goes on along the minus strand of NC_060145.1, from coordinate 267,595,563 downwards.
AGAAAGTACCAACTGACGTTGCTGGTAAAAGCAATATGACTTTGAGTTTGTGGTGTTCTCTTTTTGAATTATACTAAAAGAGTTATTTAAATGTGTACCTCTTGCTTCATTGTGAAGTCGTGATAATCTCAATGAAAATGTTAAGTAGCTACGGGGGTTAAACAAAAACCGTGGAGATATTAGTGGAGCGGGCCAAAGTCGAAGTTTACCCGGGCGCCAGGTACCCTAGTAATCGCACACTATGTGACCCTTTTACGGAGGATGCTAGGAGCAAAAGCTTGCAATCGACTAGTAGCACACTGGCTGATGGGACAAGCTCCGCCTCCTTTCCCCGGACAGCCAACGTGTAGCTTGTAAAGAAAACGAAAAGGTAATGGGTTAATGCGTCGCAAAAGTGACACCAAAGTTGGTGGCGCGCAAGTAGAAGGACGAGATACAGACCCTGACATAGAACAAAGCAAGCAAGGTAGCCTGACGGAAAACTTAAATCTGGATGGTTGGACGGACGTTCGGACTTCTCATCCCGAATCCGAGAACTCGACTCCACATCTCATGCCAGAAAGACAGTTGACCAGACGACACACCTAAGAAAAATGTCCAGGGAGACGCGGAGATTTAAGGAGGGACAGGCCCAGATATTCCTATTTGTTTGCCGGAGCAACGTTTAGTAAGCTGTGTTCGCGCACATAACTCTGAAATGTGAAGGGCGCTATTTTACATTATGTACATCCATCGATGGAAATTATCAGGCGATAAGTAACCGAAGAAACATCCGAGAAGCAATTGAAACGCACATTCAGCTGAGACGGTAGATATAATTGACTGTGTTACAACTCTGGCACTGAACATTTTTAAACTGATGTCGATGTATGGATTTCGTATTTTTATATGAGGAATCCCACCCTCGCGAAATTTATTGTGTGCGGTGCGCATTAACTGCACGAAGAAAGGAATATAAAGGGCATAATTCTTGTCTAAGCTAATTTAAGACGAAGTCTACAGATGTCCGTTATTTGGTATGGTTAAGACAGACGATAATGTACAGTTTACTGTTTCTCTGTCTTTATATGTCGTGCGCAATCGTAGCTGAGTGAATGACTGTTATTGCGGGGTGGTGGGTACCTGGTACCGAAGTAATTTGGTCGTTTTTTGTTCCGTTCACTGGCGGGGGAAGGAGAATCGGCGCCATAACTTCCTTGCTTTCAAGTGATACTCGAAATACGGTTCAGACATCGTATTCGCCTCACTTACATAAAGTAAAAGTCCACGTTCACCTCGTTGGCGTTGACAGATGATAAGCCTGTTGGTAAATTTGTCTGCTAACTGGCAACACGCGATCACACACAGCAGCAGAAACCACAGTGTCAGTTTTCTAGCAGAGGTGCTTCTGTTTTCTTCGACCACATTAAAATTAAAGCACGTAGCTTTTCTCTCTAACTTCCAACAAGTGTTTTGCAAATGTCGATTATCCCAAAATGAATAGTAGAAATCCCTGGGAAATGGTAATATGTCAGGGAGGCTGGGGGCGAAGCGGCTGCCTGATCATTCATCCTTATGAGGAAACCTTATAGAGAGACCACACTACAGTTTGCGGCTCCGAAATGGAGATAGTTGCGGTACACAGGTTGGAATCTGCGGTGCACGCAATCCTTTGTTTGGCGCAGCGTGTAGCCATTGCGAGATTACGTTATCTGCGCTTGCGTGCAAGCAGTATTTGTTAGGAGACTAGCAGAGTCAGCTGGGATAACAGAGCGGTCTGTGCGAGTGTATATATATACACTGTGTGCATCCTCCGCTTATCTGCACCAGTGACTCATCTCAACTCAGAGCGCCTCCTCGCTAATTGTTTGCTTTGGCCGCGCCTTCCTGTCGTAGCCGCGGCGCGGTATACAACTTGATGCGTCCGCTCTTCGTCACTTTTTCGCGTGCAACAACCATACGTTACCCGTAGAGTCTGACATTATTTCAGGTCAGTTAGCAATAGCGGCAACTACTGTTGTCATAAGCAGCGTTGTATAACCACGGAGGACAGAAACTTATCTTTAATATCTACATCTACAAGGATACTCTGAAATCACATTTAAGTGCCTGGCAGAGGGTTCATCGAACCACCTTCACGATTTTCTATTATTCCAATCCTGTATAGCGCGCGGAAAGAACGAACACCTATATCTTTCCGTACGAGCTCCGATCTCCTTATTTTATCGTGGTGATCGTTTCTTCCTAGGTCGGTGTCAACAAAATAGTTTTTCATTCGGAGGAGAAAGTTGGTGATTGGAATTTCGTGAGAAGATTCCGTCGCAATGAAAAACGCCTTTCTTTTAATGATGTCCAGCCCAAATCCTGTATCATTTCAGTGACACTCCCTCTCATATTTCGTGATAATACAAAACGTGCTGTCCTTCTTTGAACTTTTTCGATGTACTCCGTCAGTCCTGTCTGTCTAGAATCCCACACCGCGCAGCAGTATTCTAAAAGAGGACGGACAAGCGTAGTGTAGGCAATCTCCCTAGTAGATCTGTTACATTTTCTAAGTATCTTGCCAGTAAAACGCACTCTTTGGTTAGCCTTCCTCACAATATTTTCTGTGTGTTCCTTCCAATGTAAGTTGTTCGTAATTGTAATTCCTAGGTATTTAGTTGAATTTACGGCCTTTAGATTTGACTGATTTATCGTGTGACCGAAGTTTAACGAATTCCTTTTAGCACTCATCTGGATGACCTCACACTTCTCGTTATTTAGCGTCGTCTACCAATTTTCTCACCATTCAGGTATCTTTCCTAAATCGTTTTGCAATTTGTTTTGATCTTCTGATGGCTTTATTAGTCGATAAACGGCAGCGTCATCTGCAAACAATCTAAGACGGCTCCTCGGATTGTCTCCCAAATCGTTTATATAGATAAGGAACAGCAAAGGGCCTATAACACTACCTTGGGGAATGCCAGAAATCACTTCTGTTTTATTCGATGACTTTTAGTCAATTACTACGAACTGCGTCCTCTCTGACAGGAAGTCACAAATCCAGTCACATAACTGAGACGATATTCCATAAGCACGCAATTTCACTACAAGGTGTTTCTGCGGTACAGTGTCAAAAGCCTTTCGGAAATCCAGAAATACGGAATCGATCTGAAATCCCTTGTCAATAGCACTCAACACTTCATGCGAATAAAGAGCTAGTTGTGTTTCACAAGAACGATGTTTTCTAAACCCATGTTGCCTGTGTGTCAATAGACCGTTTTATTCGAGGTAATTCATAATGTTCGAACAGAATATACATTCCAGAATCCTGCTGCATATCTGCGTCAATGATTTGGGCCTTTAATTAAGTGGATTACTCCCACTATCTTTCTTGAATATTGGTGTGACCTGTGCAACTTTCCACTCTTTGGGGCTACGTTACTCATGTTGGCAGCTATTCTTGATTCGAATTCCGGAATATTTACTTCGTCTTCTTTTGTGAAGGCATTTCGGAAGGCTGTGTTTAGTAACAATGCTTTGGCAGCACTTTCTTCGATGTATCTCCATTGCTATCGCGCAGTGAAGGCATTTATTGTTTCTTGCCGCTAACATATTTCACATACGACCAGAATCTCTTTGGATTTTCTGCCAGGTTTCGAGACAAAGTTTCGTTGTTGAAACTGTTACAAGCATCTCGCATTGAATTCCGCGCTAAATTTCTAGCTTCTGTAAAAGATCGCCAATCTTGGGGATTTTGCGTCTGTTTGTATTTGGCATATTGTTTCTGCAACAGTGTTCTGACCCGTTTTGTGTACCGAGGAGGATCAGCTCCATCGTTGGTTAATTTGTTTGGTATAAATCTCTCAAAGAGGTCAAGTGTTTTTTCACAACCGTTTACTATTCGCGTGGGCTCATGAGCTATAATTTTCAGAGAATGCGTTTAGCACAATTTCGGATGATATTTTATGCGTACCTCCGGAATTAATCATGTATTTTCGCCAACATATCGAGGGTAAATTAAAGTCAACAGCAACTATTATCGTATGAGTCGGGTACGTGTGTGAAATCAAACGCAAATTTTCTTTGAACCTTTCAGCAACTGTATCATCTCAATTGGGATATCGGTAAAAGGATCGAATTACTACTTTATTCCGGTTGCTATCAATGACCTCTGCCCATACTAACTCACAGGAACCATCTTCTCCAATTTCGCGACAAGATATACTACTTCTAACCCCAACAAACACACCGAGCGAGGTGGCGCAGTGGTTAGACACTGGACTCGCATTCAGGAGGACGACGGTTCAATCCCGCGTCCGGCCATCCTGGTTTAGGTTTTCCGTGATTTCCCTAAATCGCTCCAGGCAAATGCCGGGATGGTTCCTTTCAAAGGACACGGCCGACTTCCTTCCCCGTCCTTCCCTAATCCGATGAGACCGATGACCTCGCTGTCTGATCTCCTTCCCCAAAACAAACCAAACCAACCCAACAAACACGCCACCGCGAACCGCGTTTAGCCTACACTTTCGAAACACCGTTACGTTCTTCGCAAACATTTCGGCTGAGCTTATCTCCGGCTTTAGCCAGCTATCAGTGCCTATAACGATTTGAGCATCAGTGCTTCCTATTAGCGGTTGGAGCTCTGGTACTTTCCCAAGACAGCTACGATAATTTACAACTGTTATACCGATGGTTCCTGTATCTACGTTCTTACTGTGTTCGGCCAGCACCCTTTGTGACTGAAGCCCTTCTTGTGTTTTCCCGAGACCCTCTAACCTAAAAAACCGCCCAGTCGACGTCACACAGCTCCTACTACCCGTGTAGCCGCCTCCTGCGTATAGTGGACACCTGACCTATTCAGCGGAACCCGAAACCCAACCACCCTTTGATGCAAGTCGAGGAATCTGTAGCCTACACCGTCGCAGAACCGTCTGAGCCTCTGATTCAGACCCTCCACTCGGCTCTGTACCAGAGGTCTGCAATCGGTCCTGTCGACTATGCTGCAAATGGTCAGCTCTGCTTTCATCTTGCAAGCAAGACTGGCAGCCTTTACCACTTCCGTTAGCCGCTCAAACCAGAGAGAATCTCTTCTGATCCTAAGTGACACACATCATTGGTACCGACGTGAGCAACCACCTGCAGTTGGCTGCACGCTGTGCTCTTTATGGCATCCGGGAGGACCCGTTCCACATCTGGAACGACTCCACCCGGTATGCACACGGAGTGCACATTGGTTTTCTTCGTGTAACTCAGTCTCTAGCCTTCATACGAGGGCGTGCTGAGAAGTAGTGTTCGAATTATTAATACGGGAATCTTTTTAAATAAAACTTAGTCGGCATCGTCATTTTCATGTCTACACATACTCGGAGGCAAAAAAAGACGTACCAAGAAGGAGTTATGCAAATTGATCACAAATTGATATTCATATAGGTATCTGTGAAAATGCATAATTGTAACCTTTGGCGACTGTGAAACGTGCGAGGCTGCAGCGCAATTTCAGCGAGCAGTCGTCAAGGATTATGAAATAAGCTAAAACCGCGCGGGATTAGCCGAGCGGTCTGGGGCGCTGCATTCATGGACTGTGCGGCTGGTCCCGGCGGAGGTTCGACTCCTCCCTCGGGCATGGGTGTGTGTGTGTGTTGTTCTTAGCATAAGTTAAGTAGTGTGTAAGTCTAGGGACTGATGACCTCATCAGTTTAGTCCATTAGGACTTTTTTTTTTTTCGTGCAAGATGATGTACAGTCGCTCAGTTGAGATGCCTACAGTCTTAGCAGTTTTTATTCGGCGGCCTTGCACTACCATATCATGGATTTAATCATTGGTTTCCTTTTTGTTGACCTTAGTTGGAGGCAAGCGCGCTTCCTCTTCGGTACTTGTCCCATCACGTCTAAATTTGTTAATCCAAAGGTAAACGGTCTTCAGTGATGGTGCAGAGCCAGAGTTAACTTCATCCAATTCTGTTTTGATTTATGCGGCAGTGCAACCCTTCAAATGATAATGTTTACTAACAGCACGAAACTCGGTTTTGTCTATTTTCAGTCGCTGTCGACACACTGACCAATTCAGACGGCTGTCAACAATGAACAGTACGCTGTACATCGTTGAAATTCTTTGTGCTATGCTTCGAATAATCAATCCTACCAACCATGAAGGCGCAACAAAAATGTACCATTTCATGGAAATTTACCAGACTGATCAAATCATCTCCGTAATTAGGGAAACTGTAGTGCTAACAAAAAAATCTATGCTAGTCCGGGACTCTAACCTTGCTTGTCGCGAGCAGTCACCTTTATGATATAGATCCGGAAATCACCCGAGGTTTTTTCTAGTCGCTTGGTACTCTCCGCTGGGCGAGAGATTCACGACAAATGCAAGCTAAGTGTGGGGCCAATACCGAAGACGACTCTCTGTGAAGTCAAATTGGGATTTCTCCTTAATTTTTTAATTTTAATGAGTTACAATCACCGTGTCACATTTAAGTTGAACTATTCTTAAATGAGTAATACGGACTGATACTCTAACCACCGAATCCATGCGTTTCGCAAGGCGATACTCTTCCCAATAAGCTATTTAGGAAAGGCGCAGGTACCATCTTTACTGCTTCAATTATGGTCTCTTTTCAAACTTTATAGAAGAGATCAATTAAAAGCATATTCCTTGCGACTCTATCACAAAATATTAGCCGGGGAAGACAATGGCTTATGTTTATTATCAGATTAACACTCATTTCAGTAGCCTAACTGTCCTACACTAGCTAATGCCGAACAGGTGGTTAGAATCTTACTGATGGAAGAAATTTTCATTGCCATACTTCAGTAAGTAAAGAGAGTTACTGGCGGACAGTTTCTGATTACCACAACGTCCGTATGCTTCGATGGTATCCAAAACGGCGCTAACTCATTTCATAGTAGTTCCTATTGCACCAGTCAACAGAACGTTTGCAGTCAGCGGATGATTGCAGTGAACTGTGTTTTTATGTCACAAAGATGCTTCCACGTTTTTGATAATCACGTTTACTAAGGTAGCGGCTTAAGATTTAGCGATGTTACGAAAGCAGTACCACGGCAACATAAAACTAGCTTGTTCGTGGATGTTTCTTGTCCGCTGTTCTCACTATGTGAGAATCTACCCACACTCTCTGGGACAAGCCACACCGACTTCCCAGGAACATTTCCTGTCGCTGGTTGCGTTTGTCTGAATACACACATAATGGTATAAAACAGACGTCCATTAGCGGAAAGTCAACTGTCCTTTTCGGACGAACTCTCCTGAAATCAATAATGAATGCCTCCCATACGTGCAGCAGCGGATTCGACTGCTTACACAATACTAGCTCAGTATGTCTTATATGTTTTATATTATAACTGTTTAAGCAAAGAAAAAATAGTGTTTAAATTATGAAAAAAATGTCACCCTACTTTGCTGTGCAAATAGTTTACTTATATACTCAAATAAATCCGTTCTGACCTTTATATGTCCATATAGTTCCAGTAGACTCATAACGAGTTTATAGAGAGTTTTCCAAAGTCTTGGGACACTCACCCCGTTTATTGTTCGTTTTCTTTAATCTCTTTACAAGGCATTTTTTCTGTTGACCTTCTTGTCTCAATTATTGTAATACGGCAACGCTGTTTATTTCACTTGTGTGAGAAAAGTAGGTATGTCTACATTGTAAAATGAGAGATGTCCGGTCCGATGTAAAAGTAGACTAAAGGCAAAATGTGTAATCAAAAAGACGAAATAATGCGCTCTAGATACGTATATTGACAGAACTATGTCAAACGTTGGGAAACACTTGCTCCGAGTTTGGCTGTGTGAGAAACTTACGTTTTTCATCTTAGATCATCGTATATGCGTTCTAAACTACTTTGTTAACTGCCAGAGAAGAGCAATTAGTCAGTACTTTACAAATTTAATGGTTTTTATCGGTGCATAATACAAGCAATGAAACAGTTCTCTTGAAGACATGATGGAGCAGTATCTTATCTTTTTTTCCGAAGACTGCTTAGATGTAGCTCTCGACACTAGTGTATCCTGTGAAAGCTTCTTCATCTCTGCAACCGAACATACCTGCTTACTGTATTCAAGCTTTAGTCTCCGACAGTTTTTACCCTCCACAGTTCCGTCCATTACCACATTGACGCCCTCCTGCGGTATCGGGAAGTGGAATAGACTCGCGCTTTTTGTTTGCCTGCTGTAAGGGGGGGGGGGGGGGGAACTAAAATGAGTCTTAAACCTATTGAAGCTTTTGCATTGACAACTCGGTTATTATTAGGACACCATTCTGTTTTAGCTTATTTCATAACCTTTTCGGCCTAATTACGAATACTTATTCTCCCGCAATAGGGTTTGACTCCATTTCTCGAAGTTTCACAGAAGTGCGGGCCGTTTGGGGAAGGCTACCTTACGTGGAGTGTAGTCTATCCACCGTGCGCCGTTATCCTCTTCACCTGCTACTAGTGTATTTATGCTCGCATTCGAAATCCAACGCTATCGCCAATCCGTCACATGGGGTTGTAATGTATCCTTACGGTTGTAACTCCCTAACAACTCATGGATCGTACAGCTAAAGACTGACCAACCTCCTCATGTATGCTGTGTAGTAGTTTGCCTATCCAATCTGGGGCACCGGGACCCCGGGCAATGTTACTATGCCAGGGAGCCTTTGCTTGGCAGCTTTGCTTGGCAGGGTGGCGTCAAAGGGGGAGAGCCTCCGATCAGAGTGAGTGGTATCAGGACGGATGATACGCAGTGAAATGGTTCATACTTACATATACTGGTGCCGTATCGAACACGGCTGTCTAAGCGGATACAAACCGCATTTTAATGCAGAGACTTAAAGCTCCAAAGCGTTTCCGTCTTTTTCTACGCCATGGGATGGGAATTGTGCAAAGAGAAATGGAGGCTGATAGTTCGCACAGTTCTTGATATGATCCAGAACTGACGGAGAATCTTTGGTAATAACGATACCATTTTCTTAGAGAAACGTTTAGGATTGCTGCAATGAAGAAGATGAGAAATGGATATTTTTTGATCAAAACATTGAATGCTAATCAATCAGTCACTTCAGGCCTGCGACAAGCTCGGGGATGTACCAGTTGCCATCCCTCCTCATAACAAACTCAACAGGACTCAAGGTGTCACCTTTCATCAGATCTATCGCTGACAGATGAAGTACGTGCTAACCTAGAGCGGCGTGGAGTTCATTTTATTCGTCATGCCCAGAGAGGACATAAGGATAGTAGGGTAGTCATTGGAGCTTTCAACATAGATTTCGATGTAAATGTTTTACCTCAGAAAGTTAAGGTTATTATTTAGCACTTCTCAGCAGCAAAGTAATTCGTACTCCCATTTCCCCTTCACTGCTTTCTCAGACCCCAATTTGATATTTCTTCAGTGGCACTGTATCTGTTACCATCGCCTCACCTGACCGAACTCACCCAATTAATGGCTAATTACACTACACTTGGCGTGGCACTTCGGGAGACACGGGTCTCAGAAACTCAACGCCCTATTCTTAAAATCTGTAAATACTTCGGTCGCAAGTCGCCCAATGTGTGGCGCCGAATGAAATAAGACTTGCACTTGGCGGCCGAACGCGAATGGGACAGCCTGGCCAACAATGTTACACGATCATTTCATTTCACTGTTGAAGTCGAGAGGACATATGGAGACGTCTGCACGCTCATTCGATCTGACACTCAGTGAACAGTTGAGGGACTATCCTTCACGAGAATTCGTTCAATGATTATCAGTCTGGCATTTGCCTTTAGTAAGATTAGATACTTTTCTATGTCGTCGCATCGGACGAGGAGCCACTGCTGATCAGTGCGCGAGTGTACCAGGCAGAGACATAAAGGACTACCTTCGAACACTATGGTGCAGGTATTTTTAGTGTTTGTTAGGTGAACCTTGAACAGTGCAGGATATTCCCAAGTCATGATGTAGTTAATTGTGTTGCCTTCTAAGCGACGTTTGATAGGTGCTCTCTTCCAGCATAACATTGCCACGTGACAATACGCTCTCCGAACGTTTCATAATCGTGGCCGTCATGATCACCAGATACTCCTCCAGTGACACTGTGTGGACGCTGTTGTCGAGTTCTTGTCTGGACTGTGCTACCATTAACATTCCTTGTCCCACTGCGGAAATATGTGGAAGCAGCTCTTCCAAGATAACACACGGTACGCCGGCCGGAGTGTCCATGCGGTTCTAGGCGCTACAGTCTGGAGCCGCGTGGTCGCTACGGTCGCAGGTTCGAATCCTGCCTCGGGCATGGATGTGTGTGATGTCCTTAGGTTAGTTAGGTTTAAGTAGTTCTAAGTTCTAGGGGACTGATGACAACAGCAGTTAAGTCCCATAGTGCTCAGAGCCATTTGAACCATTTAACACACGGTACCTATAGCATCATTTGCTTGTACGAGCGCAAGTCTGAATTGTAGCTAGATAGGGCGACACAAATTACTAAAATTGTTGAAGGCACCCTTCTTGAAGGAATGTCGTATTGTGAATAACAACTCATTCATGTGAGATCGTTGTTTATAGATTTTTATTCTTAATTTTCCTCGGTGTAACTAAAATGCCAAGATGCCCGGTGCCTGATTTTAACCATTGTTGTTGTCTTCAGTCTGTAGATTAGTTTGATGTATTTCTCATTGCTAGTCTAGCCTGTGCAAACCTCTTCTACTCTGAGTAACTCCCCCTGCAGGTCCGGGGGCTGGAATAGACCCGAGGTATACATGCCTGTCATAAGAGGCGACTAAAAGGAGTCTCACACTTTTCGCCCCTATAAGTTCAGGTCCCGTTTTATGGTTTGAAGTGCCACTTTCCAAATTCTACAGAGGTGCAGGCCTTATGGAGGAAGGCGCCTTAAGTGGTGCATGAGTTATCCATAGTGCCCTCAGATTCTATCTCCTGAACCTCTTGTCATGGCATTGAATCTCCACCTGCAATTCAACTATTTGGGCGAGGACACTTTCCGTGGTATGTGATCTACTTCCGTTGTCTCATGTCCTCTTTCGCCCCCGTGACAGTATTGGATTTCTCTGCGCCCCTATATCCAACACGGTAGCCAGTCCGTTGTGGTGGGACTGTCATGTACCCATTTGGTTGTAGCCCCCTGACAACACAGGGATTGCGCTGCTGATGCCTGACCTGTACTCCCCACTTGTGCCAAGGAGTAGATGGCTGTCTTCCTGGGGCATCTGGACTCCCGACAATGGCCATCATGCCAGGTGGCCTTTGCTGTAGCTGGGTGGCGCCAGTGGGGTTAGCCCCTGATCGGAGTGGGTGGCATCAGGGCAGATGACCCACAATGAAGCGGACTAAGTCATCTCTTGCTAGTGATCGTTCGGCGCCAGCAGTCTCTAAGAAGGACAAGATCGAGTACAATGCTGACAGATATGACCCTAAATCGTTTCCCTGCCTCGCTACACCATGGGAGGAACTTAGAGCAACAGAAAGAAGAGCCATATTCGCCTTGGTATTTAGTCTGTAGCAGTTTTTGTTGAACATTTTGAGGATAAGTTTGGGGAAGTGACAGCGCTGTCCAAGATGAGAAGCGGTGCAGTCTTGATTCAGACAGCATCCCCAGCCCAGTCCCAAGCGTTTCTCGCTTGTGACTGGCTGGGTGATACTCCTGTTTCCGTCGCTCCCCATTAAAGCCTCAACATGGTCCAGGTGATTATTTTCGATCGCGACCTCCTCTTACAGCCTGACGAGCTCCGCGCCAATCTAGAATGGCGGGCGTGTTCATTTCATCTGGTGCGTTTACAGGGGACCCAAAGATAACAGGGTTGCTACTGGTGCCTTTATCTTGGCCTTTGAGGGTGATTCATTGCCTGAATAGGTCAAGGTGATGGTATACCGCTGTGACGATAAACTATACGTCCCGCCCCCTGTGCGGTGCTTTAAGTGCTGGAAATTCGGGCACATGTCTTCCGGCTGCAATTACAATGCCACATGTCGAGACTGCGGATGTCCACTGCATTCAGATACTCCCTGTGCGCCTCCTCCCACTTGTATCAACTGCAGAGAGCAGCACTCCCCCTGCTCGCGAGACTGTACAGGACTCCAAAAGGAGCCAAAAAGCATGGAGTACAAGGCCCGGGACCGGTTGACTTATCAAGAGGCTAAACGGAAATTTGAACGATTACACCCCGTTCGGTTGACATCCACATACGCTGTAGCTACATTACCATCGCCATCACAAGTACCAGTCGCACCACACTCTGTGCCACGAACAGTGGGCCGTCTGGGTCTCCAGAATACATCTGCCCCTTGGTGGTAGGGAGAAAATCTCCTTCCGTTGCTCCCAAAGTACCTATTTCAGGGACATCGATCCCCTCCCCTCAGCCGGAGAAGCAGCAGCCTCTTCCGGCTCCTCTCGTGCGGAAGGGTTCCCTTGGAACCCTCTCTCCCAAGGTCTCCACTAATGCCACAGCAGACACTCGCCAGTGGCTATAGGAGCCAAAAGCTGCTGGACGAAGAGCTTCACGATGTTCCTCCGTGCCTGAAGCTACTTCAGAGAAGTCCTCCCAGCAAGCCCCTAAATAGAAGTGAGAGAACAAGCAAACAAAGAAGTCTGCTAACAAAAAGGACCCTCCAGTGGCCCCAGCACCACCACTTCCTACCAATTCTGCACCTGCAGATGAGGTGGAGATCTCAGCGTCTCCTGAGGACCTGGATCTGACTGATGCCTCATCCACAATAGAAATGGATACAAATACTCAATCGGTGGCAGCAAGTGACTCTGAGGCATAACCTGCCTACTTGCATGCTTCATGCCTTCCCAGCCTCAGGATAACGTCATTCTCCAGTGGAATTGCTGCGGGTTTTTCCACAACCTGGCTGAGCTACGGCAACTGTTAAGCTAAACCTGCTTTCTGCATTGCCCTCCAGGAAACCTGGTTCCCGGCTATACAGACCCCTGCCCTTCGTGGCTATAGGTGATATTACAAGAGCCATAGCGACTGTAATAGTGTGTCAGGTGGAGTTTGTGTCTATGTCCTGAACTAGGTATGCAGTGAACCTGTGCACCTTCAAACCCCCTTGAAGCTGTGGCTGTCAGGGTAAGGACGACATAGGAAATAACTGTCTGCAACGTATATCTTCCTCCAGATGGTGCAGTACACCTGAACGCATTGGCTGCACTGATTCATCGTCTCCCTAAACCTTTCCTACTTTTGGGAGATTTTTAACGCCCATAACCCCTTGGGACCCCCCCCCCCCCCCCCCATGAACCATGGACCTTGCCGTTGGTGGGGAGGCTTGCGTGCCTCAGCGATACAGATAGCCGTACCGTAGGTGCAACCACAACGGAGGGGTATCTGTTGAGAGGCCAGACAAACGTGTGGTTCCTGAAGAGGGGCAGCAGCCTTTTCAGTAGTTGCAAGGGCAACAGTCTGGATGATTGACTGATCTGGCCTTGTAACAATAACCAAAACGGCCTTGCTGTGCTGGTACTGCGAACGGCTGAAAGCAAGGGGAAACTACAGCCGTAATTTTTCCCGAGGGCATGCAGCTTTACTGTATGATTACATGATGATGGCGTCCTCTTGGGTAAAATACTCCGGAGGTAAAATAGTCCCCCATTCGGATCTCCGGGCGGGGACTACTCAAGAGGATGTCGTTATCAGGAGAAAGAAAACTGGCGTTCTACGGATCGGAGCGTGGAATGTCAGATCCCTTAATCGGGCAGGTAGGTTAGAAAATTTAAAAAGGGAAATGGATAGGTTGAAGTTAGATATAGTGGGAATTAGTGAAGTTCGGTGGCAGGAGGAACAAGACTTCTGGTCAGGTGACTACAGGGTTATAAACACAAAATCAAATAGGGGTAATGCAGGAGTAGGTTTAATAATGAATAGGAAAATAGGAATGCGGGTAAGCTACTACAAACAGCATAGTGAACGCATTATTGTGGCCAAGATAGATACGAAGCCCACGCCTACTACAGTAATACAAGTTTATATGCCAACTAGCTCTGCAGATGACGAAGAAATTGAAGAAATGTATGATGAAATAAAAGAAATTATTCAGATTGTGAAGGGAGACGAAACTTTAATAGTCAAGGGTGACTGGAATTCGAGTGTAGGAAAAGGGAGAGAGGGAAACATAGTAGGTGAATATGGATTGGGGGACAGAAATGAAAGAGGAAGCCGCCTGGTCGAATTTTGCACAGAGCACAACATAATCATAACTAACACTTGGTTTAAGAATCATGAAAGAAGGTTGTATACATGGAAGAACCCTGGAGATACTAAAAGGTATCAGATAGATTATATAATGGTAAGACAGAGATTTAGGAACCAGGTTTTAAATTGTAAGACATTTCCAGGGGCAGATGTGGACTCTGACCACAATCTATTGGTTATGACCTGTAGATTAAAACTGAAGAAACTGCAAAAAGGTGGGAATTTAAGGAGATGGGACCTGGATAAACTAAAAGAACCAGAGGTTGTACAGAGATTCAGGGAGAGCATAAGGGAGCAATTGACAGGAATGGGGGAAATAAATACAGTAGAAGAAGAATGGGTAGCTTTGAGGGATGAAGTAGTGAAGGCAGCAGAGGATCAAGTAGGTAAAAAGACGAGGGCTAGTAGAAATCCTTGGGTAACAGAAGAAATATTGAATTTAATTGATGAAAGGAGAAAATATAAAAATGCAGTAAGTGAAACAGGCAAAAAGGAATACAAACGTCTCAAAAATGAGATCGTCAGGAAGTGCAAAATGGCTAAGCAAGGATGGCTAGAGGACAAATGTAAGGATGTAGAGGCCTATCTCACTAGGGGTAAGATAGATACCGCCTACAGGAAAATTAAAGAGACCTTTGGAGATAAGAGAACGACTTGTATGAATATCAAGAGCTCAGATGGAAACCCAGTTCTAAGCAAAGAAGGGAAAGCAGAAAGGTGGAAGGAGTATATAGAGGGTCTATACAAGGGCGATGTACTTGAGGACAATATTATGGAAATGGAAGAGGATGTAGATGAAGATGAAATGGGAGGTATGATACTGCGTGAAGAGTTTGACAGAGCACTGAAAGACCTGAGTCGAAACAAGGCCCCCGGAGTAGACAATATTCCATTGGAACTACTGACGGCCGTGGGAGAGCCAGTCCTGACAAAACTCTACCATCTGGTGAGCAAGATGTATGAAACAGGCGAAATACCCTCAGACTTCAAGAAGAATATAATAATTCCAATCCCAAAGAAAGCAGGTGTTGACAGATGTGAAAATTACCGAACTATCAGCTTAATAAGTCACAGCTGCAAAATACTAACACGAATTCTTTACAGACGAATGGAAAAACTAATAGAAGCCAACCTCGGGGAAGATCAGTTTGGATTCCGTAGAAACACTGGAACACGTGAGGCAATACTGACCTTACGACTTATCTTAGAAGGAAGATTAAGGAAAGGCAAACCTACGTTTCTAGCATTTGTAGACTTGGAGAAAGCTTTTGACAATGTTGACTGGAATACTCTCTTTCAAATTCTAAAGATGGCAGGGGTAAAATACAGGGAGCGAAAAGCTATTTACAATTTGTACAGAAACCAGATGGCAGTTATAAGAGTCGAGGGACATGAAAGGGAAGCAGTGGTTGGGAAGGGAGTAAGACAGGGTTGTAGCCTCTCCCCGATGTTGTTCAATCTGTATATTGAGCAAGCAGTAAAGGAAACAAAAGAAAAATTCGGAGTAGGTATTAAAATTCATGGAGAAGAAATAAAAACTTTGAGGTTCGCCGATGACATTGTAATTCTGTCAGAGACGGCAAAGGACTTGGAAGAGCAGGTGAATGGAATGGACAGTGTCTTGAAAGGAGGATATAAGATGAACATCAACAAAAGCAAAACAAGGATAATGGAATGTAGTCTAATTAAGTCGGGTGATGCTGAGGGAATTAGATTAGGAAATGAGGCACTTAAAGTAGTAAAGGAGTTTTGCTATTTGGGGAGCAAAATAACTGATGATGGTCGAAGTAGAGAGGATATAAAATGTAGGCTGGCAATGGCAAGGAAAGCGTTTCTGAAGAAGAGAAATTTATTAACATCCAGTATTGATTTAAGTGTCAGGAAGTCATTTCTGAAAGTATTCGTATGGAGTGTAGCCATGTATGGAAGTGAAACATGGACGATTAATAGTTTGGACAAGAAGAGAATAGAAGCTTTCGAAATGTGGTGCTACAGAAGAATGCTGGAGATTAGATGGGTAGATCACGTAACTAATGAGGAAGTATTGAATAGGATTGGGGAGAAGAGAAGTTTGTGGCACAACTTGACCAGAAGAAGGGATCGGTTGGTAGGACATGTTCTGAGGCATCAAGGGATCACCAATTTAGTATTGGAGGGCAGCGTGGAGGGTAAAAATCGTAGAGGGAGACCAAGAGATGAATACACTAAGCAGATTCAGAAGGATGTAGGTTGCAGTAGGTACTGGGAGATGAAAAAGCTTGCACAGGATAGAGTAGCATGGAGAGCTGCATCAAACCAGTCTCAGGACTGAAGACCACAACAACAACAACAACAACAACAACAACAACAACCCCTTGGGGGGTGGCACTGTTCTTACTGGTCGAGGTAGAGATGTCAAAATTTTCCTGTCTCAGCTCGACCTCGGCCTCTTAAATATTGGGGCCCACACATATTTCAGGATGGCTCATGTTACTTACCATTGATTTATCCCTCTGCAGACCAGGACATCTCCCATCTGTCCACTGCAGAGCCCACGATGACTTGCGTAGTAGTGACCAATTTCCCATCTTCCTGTCACTCCTCCAGCGCTATTCCCCCGGACGTCTACCAAGATGGACTTTAAACAAGGCAGACTGGGAAGCTTTCACCTCTGCTGTCACTGCTGGATCTCCCCCACATGGTACCATCAATGTAGTAGTTGAGCAGGTCGCTAGAACGATCGTTTCTGCGGCGGAAAACACGGTTCCCTGTTCTTTAGGGTGCCCCCGGCGAAAGTCAGTATCTTGGTGGTCACCGGAAATCGCTGAGGCCATTAAAGAGCGTCGGCGAGTTGTACAGCGACATATGGCACCCTTCCCTAGAGCACCTAATAGCTTTTAAACGGCTCCATGCCCACGTTCGCCAGCTTCTAAAAAGAGTGTTGTAGAGTGGCTGGCTCATCTCTTTTATTATTTCAGCCAGCCCAGACCATATGCTCTATGGTTTTAATAACTTCTTCCACTTTTCCTTGTGGTGTACGTTTTCCCTTTTTTTTTTTAGGTGTGGTGTTGGGTGGTTTTGTAACTTGAGCCTAGCTTGCGTCGGGAAAAGGGACAGATGACCCTGTAGTTTGGTCCCTTTATACCCCAACCCAACCAACCAATCAACCGAATAACTACTGCAGTCTGTATCCATTTTAACTGGATTACTGTATTCTGTCCCTTGGCCTCCGTCTACAATTTTATCTACAGTTTAACCGCCCCCCCCCCCTCCTCTTCCCACCACCCCTCACGCACACCAGTTCCTTCCATTAGCAAACTGATGATTCCTTGATGCTGCAGGATGTGTTCTATCAACCGATCCCTTCTTTTAGTCAAGTTCTGCCATAAATTTCATTTTTTTACCAATTCGGTTGATTAGTTACTCGATGTACCCATTTAATCTTCAGCATTCTTCTCTAGCATCCATTTCATAAGCTTTCATCCTCTTCTCGTGTGAGCTGCTTATCGCCCACGTTTCACTTCCGGACAAGTCTACAGCCCAGACTAATAACTTCAGAGAAGACCTAAGATGTATGTGCAATCCTAAGAAATTCCTCTTTTTCAGATACTCTTTTCTTCCTGTTGCCAGTCTGTACTGTATCTCTTCCTTAGACAATCATCAGTTATTTTGCTGCCCAAATAGTAAAATCCGTGTACTTCTTGTAGTGTCTTGTTTCCTAATCTAATTCCCTCGGCATCGCCTGATGTAATTCCCATATTCTTATCAAAATGAACTCCTGTTGAAACTGTAAAGGCACTAATGTCGAAAGGACGTTAACTCTAACCACTGTCCTCATATCCAATAAAATGTACCACATGAAGTTTAACATTGCATATGAAAACGCTGTTATGCTTAATACATTTTAATAAAGTTCTGATTTTATGTTAAAAATTGAGAAAATTACATCCTGGTTGGCAGTTACGATCCTAAGTTTGGTCGTAAAGCCACAACATTTCCCCGTTAAAATATAATGTCTAATGGATAATGTCATTCCTCTTTTATCCAGGCACTAGGGTACCCGCTGTTAGCGAAGAAGCAGTATAGGTTATAAATAATATGAAATCACGTTTTTATTTCATATTGGTGTTGTTGGCGACAAATCATATGAAATTGCTCAACGTCTCTGCAACGTAAAGGAAGGCGATTGGTATTTCATGGCTTGTTTGGTGAAGTAATAATTACGAAATAGTCATAAAATAACGTTAAATTTTATATTAATATACAGTTGACTGAAGACAAGTTATCATTTTCAGACATTGTCTGTTGTGCGATAATTTTAAATGTGCCAAAGTTATTCGGACGCCTTACAAATGAAAAAAATATTTTAAGACTTCCTATGTAACCACGCAAGACTTGTGGTCAGAAGGAACAAGGCTCATATTCTGATGCGATTATCCTATTTTAAATTTTCCTTATACGGTATTTCCTGCGTCAGTTCAGGAGAATACGGAGATGACTCCATTAACAAGCTCGCAGTTATCCCTTCTGCAGTCCTTGTTCAACCGATGTATTGCTCCACCTCGGTGACGGAGCTACACTGGAGAAATTGGTAAACCTGCCTAATATCGTGTAGGGTCCCCGCGAGTACGCATAATGCCGCAACACGACGTGACTTGGTATCGACTAATATCTGAAGTAGTGCTGGAGGGAAATGACACCATGAACTTGCAGGGCTGTCCATAAATTCGTAAGAGCTCAGAGCAGTGGAGATCTCTTCTGAAGAGCAAGTTGCAAGGCATCCCAAAAATTCTCAATAATGTTCATGTCTGGTGAATTTGATTGCCAGCGGAAGCGTTTAAACTTAGAATCCCGCTAGCAATTCTGGACGTGTGGGGTGTCGCATTGGCCTGCTGGAATTTCCCCAGTCCGTCGCAATGCACAATGGACATTAATGGATGCGGGTGATCCTACAGGATGCTTACGTACGTGTCACCTGTCATAGTCGTCTTCAGACGTATTAGGGATCCCACATCACTCCAACTGCATACGCCCCACACAATTACAGAGCCTCCAAAGCGTGAACAGTCCTCTGCCGACATGCAGGGACCAAGGATTCATGAGGTTGTCTCCATGCCCGTACATGTCCACCCGCTCAATACAATTTGAAACGAGACTCGTCCGACCAGGTATCATGTTTCGTCAACAACAGTCCAATGCCGGTGATGAGGGCCCAGACGAGGCGTAAAGCTTTGTGTCGTGCAGCCATCAAGGGTACATGAAAGCCCGTATCGATGACGTTTCGTTGAATGGTTCTCACACTGACACTTTTTGATGGCCCAGCATTGAAATCTGCAGCAACTTGCGTAAGGGTTGCACGTTGAACGATTCTCTTCAGTCGTCGTTGGTCCTGCTCTTGCAGGATCTTTTTCCGGCGGCAGCGATGGCGGAGATTTGATGTTTTACCGGTTTCCTGATATTCACGGTACACTCGTGAAATGGTCGTACGGGAAAATCCCCACCACCTCGGAGATGCTGTGTCCCATCGCCCGTGCGCCGACTATAACACCGCGTTCAAACGTACTTAAATCTTGATAACCTGCCATTGTAGCAGCAGTAACCGATCTAACAACTGCTCCAGACACTTGTTTTACGCCGCCCGCGATGGCCAAGCGGTTCTAGGTGCTTCAGTCCGGAACCGCGCGACTGCTACCGTCACAGGTTCGAATCCTGCCTCGAGCATGGATGTGTGTGATGTCCTTAGGTTAGTTAGGTTTAAGTAGTTCTAAGTTCTAGGGGACTGATGACCTCAGATGTTAAGTCCCATAGTGCTCAGAGCCATTTGAACCATTTTTTTTTGAACCTGTTTTATACAGGTGTTGCCGACCGCAGCGCCGTGTTCTGCCTATTTACATATCACTGTGTTTGAATACGAATACCTACACCAGTTCCTTTGTCGCTTCAGTGCAGCTGGTGTAAATCACGATCCCGTCATCCAGATTTTAGTTTTCCATCCTCTTCGTCCTTAGCGTTTGTCCCACGTGCTGGCGGGGCCCGTTGTTTTGGCTTGTTGTCGCCACTTGTTGCGATCTTGTACCTGATCAGGGTGAAGGCCTGAGATCTTGAGGTCTTCATGCAGGTTGTCAAGCCATCGCTGCCTTGGTCGTCCTGCTGGCCGTTTCTCATTTACACTTCTGTTGAAACTAGTCTTTGTCACTGTTGTCTCGTCTGCTCTAAGGACGTGCTCGTGCCAACGTAGGCGGCTTTCTCCCATTTTGTCTACTATTGGTGCAACACCGTATAGCTTGCGAACTTCATTATTTGTGACGTGCTCATG
Source organism: Schistocerca piceifrons (assembly GCF_021461385.2). Lineage (NCBI taxonomy): Eukaryota > Metazoa > Arthropoda > Insecta > Orthoptera > Acrididae > Schistocerca > Schistocerca piceifrons. Next base: position 267,575,115 of record NC_060145.1, on the reverse strand, counting down.
CAGTGTTAATCCCGATGTCCACCTAAGCATTTTCGTGTCCATGACAGAAAGCCTTTGCTCTACTGCCTTTTTTGAAGGCCAGCATCCAGCCACATACAGTTGGCATAATTTTTATTTGAGCCTGTTTGGAATTTTCTTGTCGCATAGTGCACCAGTAATGGAACGTCGTTTGAGCCACACGCTGCTGAGGCGGTTGGAGATTTCTGCACTGAGATTTCCATTGTCGAGCCCAGGTACTTTAAAGTGCTTGCTGTTGGGAGGTCAACACCATTGATTCCGATGGTTGCAGAGTCATTTAAATCTGCGGAAAGGTAATATGTTTTCAACACATTGAGCCGTAGTAATTGCAGGCTTGGACTTGAAGTTGTAGATCATTCTTATCTTCACTGGCCATTAGCACACCATCAGTATACAGTAACGTCCAGGGCGAGGTTTTCTGCAGGTTTCTTGTGACGGTATCCATGACTGATAAATAGGAGCGGTGAGAGAGCTGATCCCTGATGAACTCCCATAGAAATAGGGAAGTCGTCAGATAGTCCGGCAGCTGACTGTATCCGGCTCTTCAGGTTCTGATACAGCAGTCTGACCCACCTAACGAGCTCTTCAGGTACTCCATGCTTTCGCAGGGCAACTCGTGTGGCACTCTGTCAAAGGGCTTTTCGAGGTCGAGAAAGGCAAAGTGTAGGTGTTTTGACTTCTGCATGGATAGCATCTGTCGTCCCACAGCCCTTCACGAATCCGCATTGATTGATTGAGAGACAGATACTTTGTCGAATCCTTTTATCGATGATGCGCTCTAATACTTTCATGGTGTGTGATAGAAGGCGTATTGGGCGGCAGTTTTCCTGTTGGTCCGCGGTAGGTATTTCATTTTCCTCCTTTTTTTTTGGTCATCAGTCTACTGAGTGGTTTGATGCGGCCCGCCACGAATTCCTTTCCTGTGCTAACCTTTTCATCTCAGAGTAGCACTTGCATCCTACGTCCTCAATTATTTGCTTGACGTATTCCAATCTCTGTCTTCCTCTACAGTTTTTGCCCTCTACAGCTCCCTCTAGTACCATGGAAGTCATTCCCTCATGTCTTAGCAGATGTCCTATCATCCTGTCCCTTCTCCTTATCAGTGTTTTCCACATATTCCTTTCCTCTCCGATTCTGCGTAGAACCTCCTCATTCCTTACCTTATCAATCCACCTAATTTTCAACATTCGTCTATAGCACCACATCTCCAATGCTTCGATTCTCTTCTGTTTCGGTTTCCCCACAGTCCATGTTTCACTACCATACAATGCTGTACTCCAGACGTACATCCTCAGAAATTTCTTCCTCAAATTAAGGCCGGTATTTGAAATTAGTAGACTTCTCTTGGCCAGAAATGCCTTTTTTGCCATAGCGAGTCTGCTTTTGATGTCCTCCTTGCTCCGACCGTCATTGGTTATTTTACTGCCTAGGTAGCAGAATTCCTTAACTTCATTGACTTCGTGACCATCAATCCTGATGTTAAGTTTCTCGCTGTTCTCATTTCTACTACTTCTCATTACCTTCGTCTTTCTCCGATTTACTCTCAAACCATACTGTGTACTCATTAGACTGTTCATTCCGTTCAGCAGATCATTTAATTCTTGTTCACTTTCACTCAGGATAGCAATGTCATCAGCGAATCGTATCATTAATATCCTTTCACCTTGTATTTTAATTCCACTCCTGAACCTTTCTTTTATTTCCATCATTGCTTCCTCGATGTACAGATTGAAGAGTAGGGGCGAAAGGCTACAGCCTTGTCTTACACCCTTCTTAATACGAGCACTTCGTTCTTGATCGTCCACTCTTATTATTCCCTCTTGGTTGTTGTACATATTGTATATGACCCGTCTCTCCCTGTAGCTTACCCCTACTTTTTTCAGAATCTCGAACAGCTTGCACCATTTTATATTGTCGAACGCTTTTTCCAGGTCCACAAATCCTATGAAAGTGTCTTGATTTTTCTTTAGCCTTGCTTCCATTATTAGCCGTAACGTCAGAATTGCCTCTCTCGTCCCTTTACTTTTCCTAAAGCCAAACTGATCGTCACCTAGCGCATTCTCAATTTTCTTTTCCATTCTTCTGTATATTATTCTTGTAAGCAGCTTCGATGCACGAGCTGTTAAGCTGATTGTGCGCTAATTCTCGCACTTGTCAGTTCTTGTCGTCTTCGGAATTGTGTGGATGATGCTTTTCCGAAAGTCAGATGGTATATCGCCAGACTCATATATTCAACACACCAACGTGAATAGTCGTTTTGTTGCCACTTCCCCCAATGATTTTAGAAATTTTGATGGAATGTTATCTATCCCTTCTGCCTTACTTGACCGTAAGTCCTCCAAAGCTCTTTTAAATTCCGATTCTAATACTGGATCCCCTATCTCTTCTAAATCGACTCCTGTTTCTTCTTCTATCACATCCGCCAAATCTTCACCCCCATAGAGGCTTTCAATGTATTCTTTCCACCTATCTGCTCTCTCCTCTGCATTTAACAGTGGAATTCCCGTTGCACTCTTAATGTTACCAACGTTGCTTTTAATGTCACCAAAGGTTGTTTTGACTTTCCTGTATGCTGAGTCTGTCCTTCCGACAATCATACCTTTTTCGATGTCTTCACATTTTTCCTGCAGCCGTTTCGTCTTAGCTTCTCTGCACTTCCTATTTATTTCATTCCTCAGCGACTTGTATTTCTGTATTCCTGATTTTCCCGGAACATGTTTGTACTTCCTCCTTTCATCAGTCAACTGAAGTATTTCTTCTGTTACCCATGGTTTCTTCGCAGCTACCTTCTTTGTACCTATGTTTTCCTTACCAACTTCTGTGATGGCCCTTTTTAGAGATGTCCATTCCTCTTCAACTGTACTGCCTATTGCACTATTCCTTATTGCTGTATCTATAGCGTTAGAGAACTTCAAACGTATCTCGTCATTCCTTAGTACTTCCGTATCCCACTTCTTTGCGTATTATTCTTCCTGACTAATGTCTTGAACTTCAGCCTACTCTTCATCACTACTATATTGTGATCTGAGTATATATCTGCCCCTGGGTACGCCTTACAATCCAGTATCTGATTTCGGAATCTCTGTCTGACCATGATGTAATCTAATTGAAATCTTCCCGTATCTCCCGGCCTTTTCCAAGCATACCTCCTCCTCTTGTGATTCTTTAACAGGGTATTCGCTATTACTAGCTGTTACAGAACTCAATTAGTCTTTCTCCTCTTTCATTCCTTGTCCCAAGCCCATATTCTCCTGTAACCTTTTATTCTACTCCTTCCCCTACAACCGCATTCCAGTCGCCCATGACTATTACATTTTCGTCCCCCTTTACATACTGCATTACCCTTTCAATATCCTCATACACTTTCTCTATCTGTTCATCTTCAGTTTGCGACGTCGGCATGTATACCTGAACTATCGTTGTCGGTGTTGGTCTGCTGTCGATTCTGATCAGAACAACCCGGTCACTGAACTGTTCACAGTAACACACCCTCTGTCCTACCTTCCTATTCATAACGAATCCTACACCTGTTATACCATTTTCTGCTGCTGTTGATATTACCCGATACTCATCTGACCAGAAATCCTTGTCTTCCTTCCACTTCACTGACCCCTACTATATCTAGATTGAGCCTTTGCATTTCCCTTTTCAGATTTTCTAGTTTCCCTACCACGTTCAAGCTTCTGACATTCCACGCCCCGACTCGTAGAACGTTATCCTTTCGTTGATTATTCAATCTTTTTCTCATGGTAACCTCCCCCTTGGCAGTCCCCTCCCGGAGATCCGAATGGTGACTATTCCGGAATCTTTTGCCAATGGAGAGATCATCATGACACTTCTTCAATTACAGGCCACATGTCCTGCGGATACACGTTACGTATCTTTAATGCAGTGGTTTCCATTGCCTTCTGCATCCTCATGTCGTTGATCATTGCTGATTCTTCCGCCTTTAGGGGCAATTTCCCACCCGTAGGACAAGAGAGAGCCCTGAACCTCTATCCGCTCCTCCGCCCTCTTTGACAAGGCCGTTGGCAGAATGAGGCTGACTTCTTATGCCGGAAGTCTTCGGCCGCCAATGCTGATTATTTATCAAAATTTAGGCAGTGGCGGGGATCGAACCCGGGACCGAAGACGTTTTGATTATGAATCAAAGACGCTACCCCTAGACCACGGGTACCCACCCTATTTCCCTCCTACCACCCATATCTGGGAAGCATTCCCCTACCCGTCAGTTGGGGACGCCCCCTCTCTAGGGGTTACAGGCTCCCCCGAGGGAGATTTTAGTTTTTCATGGTTTCCTTAAATCGCTTAAGACGACTGCCGGGGTAGTTCCTCCAAAACAGACAATGCAATTCGTATTCCATCTCTAATGTCATCGTCATCGAGGGCACATTAAACCCTAATGTACCTTCCATCCATTCATCCGTCTTAATCATCCCGCTAGTGACCGGTATTAAACAGATAGAAAAACAGTAACCGGAAGTAGGCTTAAAGAGCTCCCAGTGCTCCTGTACAAGAGCTTTTCTTGCACAGGCGAGAATGTTTGAAGACACAAAACCGAGAATTGAAATCAAAGTCGATTAAGGGTCTGCACTGATAAACGTGATCCAGTTCAAGGCAAAGCCACCGCTATCGCGAGATTAAGGATTTAATGCTGCTTAATAAATTGGAAAGTGATGGCAATACTTCAACTTGACATTTAAAACACCGCTCGAGAGGATGTAACTGACAGATGCCGAGCGACGTAATGTATCATTCGTAGAGGTATGTACCGTCTATGGAACTAAATGAAGGCAGTTTGTTTGTTGCCATACGCGTTTCGCTTCATTTATTTGGGAAGCATCATCAATGGCGATTTCCAGCGCGGTTAACAAAAAATGGTTCAAATGGCTCTGAGCACTATGGGACTTAACTTCTGAGGTCATCAGTCCCCTAGAACTTAGAACTACTTAAACCTATCTAACCTAAGGACATCACACACATCCATGCCCGAGGCAGGATTCGAACCTGCAACCGTAGCGATCGCGCGGTTCCAGACTGTAGCGCCTAGAACCGCTCGGCCACTCCGGCCTGCCGCTGTTAACACATGTATGTGTTCCTGGAGATGTGTTTGTTGGTCTTCATACTCCAGCTGCCCGACTTCAGGCGTTGTTTACATACATTTGTCACATCGCATGTTTCACTTTCACTTCCGTTTGGTGATCAACATGTGTGTGTTGATATGTTGATCACCAAATGGAAGTGAAAGTGAAATATGCGATGTGACAAATGTGTATAAACAACGCCAGAAATCGGCCAACCAATATATCGCTACCACCCACGGCTGTCTCGCGAAGAGACCGTTCTGGTGAAATTGAAGGACTCGTGCTCAAACGGAGGCCTACCAACAGTCGTTATTACTGCGGACCTTCCGCGGCTAAAACAGGAAAGGGAGGGGGACGACTGGGAGTGGTACACAAAGTACCCTCCGCCACAACGATTAGGCGGCTTGCCTCGTACAGATGTAGATGTACAAAAATTTTTTGGATTCTCTTCCTCGCCGAATTGAGCCAGTTATTTATCAAAGCTAGAGGCGGTGTTAAGCAGCATGTTAATGATCTCGTCTCTGAGCGACTAATGTTTCCGTGCGGTGGTTGCCTCTGAACCCAAAAATATGGAAACCGACGATCATTAAGAGAAGACGAAGATTAGTGTTTTGTAGTAGATTGTATGAAACTAATCCTCAGAAACCGAGGGTGGCAAAGGATGCAGAGGTATCTCATATTCCACTGCGTATTGCGTCGAATCTGCAAAACAAAGAGGTAAGATGCTCAGAAAGATGCGAAAAGACTTTCGTGTAGAGAAGAGAGTAAACGGCACTTGGAGCCACATATTTTGTGATGTATTTTGGAATGTTCTTTGCAAACTCCAGGACGAACTTGGGATGCCGGGTAAGAATTTGAATAGAATGTATCATCACAAATAAACCGTTTCACTGTTACAGGATCAGACATGTAAAATTACGCATTCCACTTTCCTCCGTCTGGTTGATGAAAGAGCAATATCGTAGCTCTGAACCGAGCGAGGTGGCGCAGTGGTTAGCACACTGGACTCGCATTCGGGAGGACGACGGTTCAAACCCACGTCCGGCCATCCTGATTTAGGATTTCCGTGATTTCCCTAAATCGCTTCAGGAAAATGTCGGAATGGTTCCTTTGATAGGGCACAGCCGACTTCTTTTCCCATCCTTCCCTAACCCGATGATACCGATAACCTCGCTGTTTGGTCTCTTCCTCCAAATCAACCAACTACCTGTACTGGATGGTTATAGTTAAATTGGAGCTACTCCCAGAGGTCCAGTAAGGGCTGTAACTATCGTATGGCAGCGAACTATGTAGGTATCCTAATGCATTGCGGCACCGATTTACGCAGAAAAGAGTTCCAGTTTCGGCCACCAAGAGGAAATCTGGCGCTGTGAAGGCAAGAAAGACGTACAGAAATGTTTCCATTTGTGATGGGTTAGGAACGGGACGTGAGCAGAAAAGATTGAACAAGTGAGAAAGGCATATGTTGATGTTCTTATTAACCGCCACTTACACAATTTCTTCAATACGAGGTGCGGCTAGAAAAAAACCGGACTGATGCTGGAAAAAACATTTATCTACAATTATTTACAATTTCATGTTATCTCCTTCAATGTACTCTCCTCCTCGGTCTCTACACCGCTCCATACGAATTTTCCACTGTTCGTAGCAATGCTGCAGATCATTTTCGGTAAGTCCATACATTACTTCCGTCGCTTTTTCTTTTACTGCTTCAACAGTCTCAAATTTAGTTCCTTTCAAAGCTGACTTGACTTTAGAGAAAAGAAAAAAGTCACAGGGGGCCAAATCAGGTGAGTAGGGTGGATGATCTAAGATGGGAATGTTGTGTTTTGCCAAAAACGTCTTCACTGACAACACACTGTGAGCTGGGGCATTGTCTTGGTGAAGGATCCATGACTTTTTTCTCCACAAATCGTTCCGTTTTCTCCGTACTCGCTCACGTAGGGTAGCCAGGACGCTAATGTAGTAATGCTGATTCACTGTGTGTCCCTCTGGTACCCAATCAATGTGCACAATCCCTTTGATGTCAAAAAAAAAAAAACAATCATCATTGCCTTGAATTTCGATTTTGACATTCGTGCTTTTTTTTGTCGTGGAGAACCAGGAGTTTTCCAATGCATCGATTGGCGTTTAGTTTCGGGATCGTAAGTAAAAAACCACGATTCATCGCAAGTAATAACATTTTGTAAGAAGGTGGGATCACTTTCAATGTTTTCCAGGATGTCAGAACAAATCATTCTTCGGCGTTCCTTCTGTTCAATTGTGAGACACTTTGGAACCATTTTTGAACACACTTTGTTCATGTTGAATCTTTCATGAAGAATCTGCCTAACACTTTCCTTGTCAACTCCTGTTAACTCAGACACTGCTCTGGTTGTTAAACGGCGATCTTGTCGAACAAGTTTACCGATTTTTTCAATGTTTGCATCAGTTTTTGCTGACAATGGTCTGCCAGTGCGAGTGTCATCACTGGTGTCTTCGCGGCCATCTTTAAATCGTTTAAACCACTAAAACACTTGTGTTCGCGATAAACAATCATCGCCGTAAACTTGTTGTAACATTACAAACGTTTCACTTGCAGATTTTCCTAGTTTGAAACAAAATTTGATGTTAACACGCTGTTCTTTCTGTACACTCAACATTTTCCGACGCACAGACAAAACGTCAACTACTTAAAACAGACGCCACGGGCAGACTGAGTGCAGGAGGCAGATGAAACTCGAGCAGTAGGCGGAGCGAGAGTCACGTGACAGTCCACGCGATTTTCAGCCTTATTGCATTCGTTTTATTGTTTCACCAGTACTAGTCCGGTTTTTTTCTAGGCACACCTCGTATGAGAACAGGAGAAGTCGATGAGATGCTGTTCAGCGCCAGATATTTGCAACTGGTGGGGCAAATTGGAACTAACTTTTTCTAGCGTTAATCGGTTCCGCAATAACACAATAGAACGTCTACTGAGTTTCGCTGCCGTATGCTAATTACGGCCCTCACTGGACTTCTATGAGTAAGTGCACTTCAGTTACAGCCACCCTGTAGTTTACTGTGGCAGGTAGTTATCAGATTAGTAACGATGTAATTAATGTGATAACTGTGATCATTCTAACAGGTTTTATAGTTCCTGGACAGGTTTGGGCATCAAAGGAATAAAACTTGAAGGATATAATATGCCACTGCACCAAGTTGCAGCTTTGAGTTGGTTGGTGAGCAGTGCTCGGATAGGGCAACTGTCAGCAAACCGACTTTGAAAGGGAGGTATTCGGTAGTAATCTCTTGTTGGCACACTGGTTCAACTTTTCACATATAATAAGTTTATTTCTTCTTCTTCTTCTTCTTCCAAAACTTCTGCTTGTTTTCCTTCATTTTCCCATTCAATCTCTGCCGTGGGAAATACACTCATTAGCCAGGATATTATGACCACCTACCTAATAGCCGGAATGTCCACCTCTGGCACGGATAAAAGTGGCGACGCTTCGTGGCATGGAAGCATAGTGAAGCCTTAGAAGATAGCTGGAGGGAGCTGGCACCATATCTGCACACACAAGCCACTTAATTCCCGAAAATTCCGGGGAGGAGGCGATGAACTCTGACGACATGTTCAGTCACTTCGCAGATGTATTCGATCGTGTTCAGATCTGACCAGTTGGGGAGGCCAGCACACCAATTGGAACTCGCCACTGTGTTGCTCAAACCACTCCAATTACACTCCAGGGCTTATGACATTGTGCATTATCTTGTTGAAAAATACCACGGGCATCGGGAAATATGGTCGTCATGAAGGGGTATGCGTGGTCTGTATCCAGTGTACCATAGTCGTCGTCATGGTGCCTTGCATGAACTCCACTGGACCCCTCGGTGTCCTCGTGAGTGTTCCCCAGAGCATAATGGAGCCGCCACCAGCATGTCTCTGTCGCGCCGTAGAGGGGTCAAGGAGCTGCTCCCCTGGAAGTCGACTGATTCGTGCCCTCCCATCGGCATGTTGAAGGTATCGCGAGTCATCAGCACATGCGACGCTCTGCCATTGCCCTAACGTCCAGTCACGATGGGCACGTGCCCATTTCAGTCGAAGTTGCCCATGTCGTGGTGTTCACATTGGCACATGCATGGATCGTCAGCTGCGGAGGCCCATCATTAGGAGTGTTAGGTGCACTGTGTGTTAGGAGAGACGTTTACTCTGCCTACCATGAAAGTCTGATGTTGATTCCGCCACAGTTCACCGCCTTTCCTGTTTTACCAGTCTACCCAGCCTACGACATGTGACATCTGTAATGAGGGGTGGCCACCCAACCCCACGACGTCTGGACGTGGTTTCAACTTGGTTTCGCCACGTGTTAAAGACAGTCGCCACAACACTCCTGGAACACCTGACAAGTCGTGCAGTTTCCGAAATGTTCGTGCCGAGTCTCCGGGCCTTCACAGTCTGTCGTCTGTTCGACTCAGATAAAACGCACACCTTCCCCATTCTAAGACGGACAGCACGCTCAGTGCAGTCATTCCTCGCCAGGTGACGCTGCTGTCGCCTGGACGGTAGGTCGGTGGTCGTAATGTTTTGGCTGATCAGTGAATAACAGTACTTGGTTTTGTATCACTATGGTTTTGTGTAGTTCAAACTTGAGGACACGCCAGCAGGCAAAGCTTGAGTCAATATGCGAAAGAAACTCGAAAGTTGGTTTTCTACCTCTTTGAGAGTTCCGTATCTTAGTCGGTAAAAATGGAACCCTTATAGGATCACTTTGTTGTCTGTCTGTCTGTCTGCCTGCCTGCCTGTCAAGGCTCTTTTTTTGTCAGGAACGGTTACGTACTGAAGTCTATGGTCCCTTGGATGTGTAAAAAACTTAAGCTTCTAAGTCAACGCAAGTAAAAGATACGTCCATATGTGTCACATGTTTGATACTCGCAAACTCACTCATCAAAACCGAGAGGGCACGTCTCGTTGACCTAGAATTGTAAAATTTGGCAAGAAGCAAAGTTTCAGAATAAAAGTAATAGGAAAAATCCGAAAATTGTTAATTTGTAAGTATATCACACGACAAAAATATATCTTTTATCATTTGTTATCCGACTTCAAACTTAAAACAGTCTCGAAAGTCTTGGAATTTCCCGGACCGATATCGTGCCAGTGTCGATATCGATAACAGACATAAATCGTAGAGATTCTCGATTCCAGGGATGGATGAACTGTCTGTATACATAATTAAGTTTTTACGGAACCTTGGAGCGCGAGCGCTACTAGCTCCAGGCCAGTTTCTTTATCTTCATACTGACCAACTACGATCACGTAATAAGTACAATCCCACTTCTTCATTTGTTGTTTCGTATTTTCCCGGGGAGGACGACGGTTCAATCTCGTCTCCGGCCATCCTGATTTAGGCTTACCGTGATTTCCCTAAATCGCTTCAGGCAAATCCCGGGATGGTTCCTTTGAAAGGGCACGGCCGATTTCCTTCCCCATTCTTCCCTCACCCGAGCTTGCGCTCCGTCTCTAATGACCTCGTTGTCGACGGGACGTTAAACACTAATCTCCTCCTCCCTCCTCCTCGTATTTTCCCAGTACTCCATCTTCTCTCTACACTGGTAATACCTTTTTTTCTTATCAGGTTGTTCCTGATTTCGTATTTATTCTGCCCTGTAAAGCCTTCTAAATGTGGAGCATTATTCTAAAATAATTTTCGATACTTTGTTTTTTCGGCTGCGTCTCTTCTTATTTCTGTAATGCATGCTATTATTGACTTCTTTTTCTAGAAATATAGGAATATTTGTTTCGTTTATTCATGAATTAGAAGTGGCAAAGAAGATCAAATTTCAGCTTGTTATTACGTCTGATGTTTTTTGAGTATTTGAAGTATCTCTTCTTTATTTCTCAGCTTCCAACCACCTTCAGTTCGTTTTTGCCCCATTATTGTTCCAATAATCAGTCTTTCAGATGTCTATTTTGCCCAGATTATAGTTAATCATTTGGCATTCACATGTATATAGACAATCTTGTCGTACCTCTGCGACATAGTGTTTTAGTTTCGTATTTGTAGAAATGCATTTCCTGTTTTGGGTATTTATAGTGAAACCATATCTCTTCAGGGTTTTATTAACTCATACATTTAAGCAAATTTGTTTTTACGTTCTGCAGTATGGCTTGTCCATTATAATTAAACGTACTAACTCGCTCTCTCATACCTATTTCGTTTTTAGTGTACTTTTCGTCAGCTTTATTTTTATATTTGTCCTACATTTGAATTTTTAGTAGAAATTGTGAGACCAGTTGTATTGGCTATTCTTTCCGGAAGATTCTGAGTAAATGCTTCTGTCAGATTTTCTGAAAGTATTCTAAAACGTTGGCAAAAGCTAGGTAATTCATCTTCATGCCATGTGATTTCCTTTATAGGATTATTAATTCAGTTTTGTGATTGTTTAGCGCCTTATTACATCCTTACAATTCTTTCTACCCTTTATTTTTCTCAAATAATCGTTGAGGAGTTAATAGATGAAAGGATATAAATTATCGGTATTTATTTTCTCGGCCTTTCTTAGCGTGCACTGTTTAGCCTATGAACTAAAACTCGCATGCTGCACAGATCAGCGCTGTGACGCGTGGCAATGATCCTAGCATGGCTCTTGGATTGGACAGGAACACGTGCGGCCAGACAGGCCGTGATTTATATAGCCGGCTACAGTCGTAAACAGATTCTCTGGTACCACGTGTGGGCGCCTCATCTCGTATGTACATTCGTGCCCTCCCTTCCCCCCTCCCTCCCCCTCCCCCCCTCACCCATTCGCTCCAGCAGTCAACGCCTGCACAGACGGACTAGCGCGTGTCCAAAGCTTTCTCGGCTCTCGTGCCTCCATGCACCACTCACGACACTGCTTACGTCTTTGGGTTCACTCATTTGAGTAGCAAGTGATTCAATAAACACAGCATTAAGTTGGTTCATTCCCGATTTATTCATTTTTTATGTTTGTAATTTAATTTTCATGATTGGAAACGTAGGCTGTGGTCACCTGTAGGTATCCAAAATCCATGTTACGTAAGGGTCATCAAATGTCTGCGTAGTAATGAAACTGTCAAATAGTAATTTTTCGTCGCCATCCCCCCCCCCTCTCCCTCTGACACACTCACTCACACACACACACACACACACACACACACACACACACACACACACACACACACACACACTCCTCTCCTCTCCTCTCCTCTCCTCTCTCTCTCCTCAGTCGGCTGTAAAGTGACAAAACAGCTAGTCTTAAGAAACTGTAAATACAGACAGTCCAAGAAGCAGTAGTTTGTTTGCTAATTAGTACGTTAACTTCTGCAATGTTGTTCAGATTTAATCGTTGCAATAAGATTTAAACATCCAGAGTAGCGCATTTATGGTTGTAAGACTACCATAAGTAAGCGGTGACTACGGTTGCTTTCCTAGTAGCATTGGTCAGTTAAGATTGTAAACGCATTACATGTACGTTAGACACATTGCATAGCTATCGGCCATTACGTCATTTCGATAGCTTTGTTTGCGTATAAGATCAGTGTCTTACTAGATTCCCCTACAAACCGGAAGCGGTGAACCGTCTAGAAACTAAGTGAGGGTACGTAACGTGCGGAACATTTTTCTACATGGTTATCTTCCTGTCTGTTACTTAAAAATAAAAAATATTTATAGAAAATTCAGGTTTTATTCTAGAGTTGTTGATTTGTAACTTGAAACAGAGGGCCATTGTTGTAAAAATAAAAAAAATTATGGATTATCATATAGCACTAGGATAAGCAGTTTCCTGAAGAAAGGTAAAATTATTTAAAAAAAACCACACAAAACAAAAACGTATCAAACATCGCTTCAATATTTCATTGAGCTTGTATAAAACATGCTTCGGTTATTCATAAACAACTTTCGCACTTGCCAGTAATAACATGAAACTCTTGTTTTTAATCATGAGCGTTCTGTTGAGAAAAAAAGGCCACTGTGCGTGTAAACTGTACTTGCATCAAAGGTAATTGCTTTGGTTACATCAAAGCGCAGACATAACGCCATCAGTAAATGTTTATTGCTCATGAAATGCAATTTACATTTTGTATGGATATAGAATACACCGTGGACTAACGCTGAACGATGTGCGGTGCTAATTAGGTGCGTGAAAAACAGAAAACAAAGAGAAGTCGTCGGCTTCCAGTTCATTTACGTTTCTTCTCCTACCCGTACTGCCGGTAATCGTATCATCTACTATACGTCATTTATGTACTGTACCAAAGCCACCGAACGGGTTTTACTAGAGCACGACTATAAGCGCATTCTGTAAATAACAATACTTTGCATGTGGGCTATTGTTAAATGTTCAAAGCACAATTACGGCTATTGCGCTGTTCTCTACCACAGAGCAGATAAACAAAGCTTTTAGCGGATGAAAGTGTATACTCGTACAACAAGAGCTGGTCGCTAACATTATTACATTGCACTTTGTACCCACAACCACCACAAACATAAAAAAATACATAGTAGCTCCATAAAATTACGGGAATTCAATAGTAACTTTACTGCTGCTAATAATTCGGCTGCAAATTGTCCAGACAACTTTGGAGCGAATCGGACGGAGTGATATTACAGCGCTCCCATCCACATTACATACCGTCAGAGCGACAGAGGCTGCAGAGAGATATGCTACTGTGAGCCCTATGTGATGGATGTTGCTTAACAAATTCTGGTCAGCAGGGTGACACCACCGTTGCATATGTTAGTCAACTACTGCCAATACCAGAGTCCACATTGTGACAACGTTAAAACCATCATCAAAATTAGTTAAATAATTAGTCGGCTGTGTTTCAGCGGCTTCATTGGGTACCGACTCTCAGAAGGATGAAACGGATGTTGGCCTGAACTTTTCATAGTCCATAACATACCTTGCCGTATTGAGAGTGGCATATACACTGTCCAGTCGTATTAATGTGACCACCTGTCAGAAGAACCCTAAATAACCACCGTTTGGAGGTCGGACCACTGCAAGGCGTGCAGGTAGAGTGCCAGTGAGATTGTGGAAGATACTAACAGGGATGTGGAACCATGCCGAGTCCAGTGCGCAAGGATTCTCGGTTGAGGATCCATGGCGCGCATTGCCCGATCGAGGTGGTGCCGGGGAAGTATGGTAGACTCTTCCTGTCGCCCTTTAAACCACGAGCTGTGTGATGCAATGCATTGTCCTGCTGGTAAATGTGCCGAAGAAAATCAAACTACATATAGGGGTAGACATGGTCCCCAAGGATAGATGCACACCTGTGTTGGTCCATTGTTCGTTCCAGAATGACGAAATCACCTAGGGAATGTTACGAAAGCATTCCCCAGACAATAACGCTCCCTCTTCCGGCCTGCACCCTTCCTACGATTGTTGCAGGGTGTCTGCTTTCACGCCATACAGGCCAACGGAGCGGCCACCTATCCGACGGAGCATAAATCGTGATTCATCTGAAAAGGCCGCTTGTCGCCACTGGCTGGACGTCCATATGCGATTTTGGCGTGCAAATTCCAGCCTTCGTTGCCGATGAAGAGCAGTCACCGTGGATGCATAAAACAGGCGCCTACCGCGGAGGCCCATACCAGCAACATTCGCTTTGGAGACACAGTTGGTAACCCCTTGGCTCGTCTGCGCTGTCAATTGCTCAACAGTTGCACGTCTATTTGACCGTACACGTCTCCATAGCTGTCGTTCACCCTGTCATGGTGCATTATAGTTGCCTCGGCGCCGGTTCTTGTTCAAATGTCCGTGCGTTCCTAAGGAACCAAACTGCTGAGGTCATCGGTCACTAGACTTACACACTACTTAACCTAACTGTGGTGTGCGTACTGTAATACCTTCGGTATATACACCATCAGATTATTTGACTTGTCGCTCTAACGAAGTAGGCGAGTATCAGCAATATGTCTCGTGGTCTTATCGTGGCGTGTTTATCTTCTGCCGTTAGGTCAGACGATAGAAATGCCACTTGCATACTTAGAGTAGCAGATTGACAGTGACTAACTTTAAATGGAACTTGATTAATTTTCACACACATTTATTAAAATAATAACATGCATAAACATTACGTAACTTGATTCTGGAGGCTATTTACAATTGGCAATCTGAAGTTCCTTTGGTCTTGGTACGTTAATCTTATTCTCACATATCTCTGATTCTTGACAAAGTGTCTATACATTTCTCTTCATGGCTATGTACAGGAATACAATAATCTTCTTAGGTGCAGACTGAAACTTGACTATAGACTGGTACAGACTAATGCAGACTGGTACAGACAGGTGCAGATAAATGCAGACTGACTAATCGGCGGTCTGTGCACTCGTTATAATACCTCGCGCGTACAGGTATCACTGCGCGAGTGTGATCCGCGAGGAGAAAAGGTTGTACGTTAGCAGCAATCTCATTGGGTGCGTTACATATTAATACGCGAATCGGCGGAAGCAGAATTTGGTCCGGCTCTAAGGCAGCGCCATCTCGTAGTGCGGAGACGGACGAGCGCTGCGCCTGCGCTGTTGTGCTTAGCGGGGCGCGCTCTAGTGGGAAAGTTGTGTACGCGCTGACTACGCGGAACTATGTACACAACACTAACTAATGCTAAGAACAAAACAAAACACACACACACACACACACACACACACACACACACACACACACACACGCCCGCCCCTTGGGAGGACTCCAGCGTCCGGCGTGAGGGGTAGCACAATCCGTGACATGGCGTCTCAAACCGCGCAGCGGCGCCGGTTCTGGAGAGCGCTACTTTTCCATGCAGGGTATAATTTAACCAAGGTGGCATGCAGACAGTTTACAGATTTAGCCGTTTCAAAAAAGCCTCCACCTTTGGCCCGAAATCCAATGATCATGTCCTTCTGGACGTCAGATAAATCGTTATGTTTACGCATTACAACGACTGCACTGTTTTCCTGCGTCTCTCCGACACATTTTATGTACTCTCCACCTCTAGTGCTGCACGTACCGTCTATGAATGGTTTATTGCACGTTGTCATCGAACATAGGCGGTGGTCAGATTAATGTGACTGCACCGTTTATAAGCCCTTCAGGAAGTTCCTTCCAAGTTAATAGCGCAGATTAGATAAACATTCGGAGAGTCCCCTTCAATCTACATAGTCATGATGGGTATACTGTCTCTCCCATCTTCCAAGATAACAGTCCTGTTGACAGGGCTGCAATTCAACGTTCCTAGTTTGACAGACATCCAGGCACGCAAAGCACCTTGACTGACCCTCTACACCACCCGATCTGGGAACTATTTGGAACAGCGTGTGAAACGTAGCAGGCTAGCTACTGTGACCGAGCGGTTCTAGGCGCTTCATTCTGGAAGCGCGCTGCTGCTACGGTCGCAGGTTCGAATCCTGCCTCGGGCATGAATGTGTGTGATGTCCTTAGGTTAGTTAGGTTTAAGTAGTTCTAAGTCCTAGGGGACTGATGACCTCAGATGTTATGTCCCATAGTGCTTAGAGCCATTTGAACCATTTTTGAAACGTAGCAATCGACATCCCCGCAGTCTGTTAGCTCCACAGTATCTAGTCATCAGTGAGTGGCGTGAATAAACTTGTGGACACTCTACTATGCTGAATACAGGCGATTATAAAGGCGAGATTCAGAGATACACGGATTAGAGTAATGTCTCATGGGACTAATAATCTTTTTCCATTGTTCTTACTATTAAATACCTGTAAGGCTTATAATAAAGAGGTAAAACTTTGGTTGTTGGTAGGGCAGTATGAAGCGTGCGACTTGCACGCACTAGTGGTGTTGGCAGTGTTGCGGCATTGTAACATTCCCGACTGCTACAAGTGGTGCTATGGCAGCAACAGATAAGCAAACTCCGCCCGCCTACTCGCTCCTGCGCCCGCCTCCCGTTCTTGGCGGTGAGACTATGCACAGTCGGGAAAGCGCGCCATTCTTAATGGCATCGCACTCACCACCGTTCATGGAAATCATTTCGACACTCTCCTTGTTTGCTTCGACTGTGACGCACGCATCCTGTGAGAACATGCAGGGATAGAACACGCCCCAGTCGTGCTTGTGACATACGTACACCACATTTTGTAAGGTACTCACAGCTTTATCTGTTATTTTGGGATTAAGCGTGAACTAAATTTTCATTTATCTTGTCACCTTCGACGCATTGTGTTGGGAAGACACTGCTTAGTCATCAATCCAGTTTTAATCAGCCTTCCCTTCCAGTTGTGAAGGTAGTTAGTCTGTTCTTTTCACGCTTTTGTGCACTACTATTTTCAGAATTTTCAGTGACGCCCTATTTCCGGTCTTATGTTTGCGCAGAGCGAAAACAAGACTCCCCTTAGCTACACTATGGGTTTTTGTTCGAATTTTCAGACTCAGGCGAAGAGCCCGGACAAATGGGATATAGGATTGACCAAGTGCCAAAAAATTCATCTCTTCAAGGCCTAGCCTTTTCACGCATGAATGATTTGCTTTGGTGTGATATTTAACTGTCAAAATGGCTTCTTTCGAATCACGTACTAAATTTGGAACATCTTGAGGAAATAAGACGCTAGGAAAGCAAATGACGTGACAGGAAGCTTATGCTTTCAAAACAAAACTTGGAAAAAAATGGGAAAAATTCAAATGTTTTGTGAAATGAGTTGTATAAAAGTAAGATGTAAAGTGCATTAGACGAACATTTGACGCGTCTGTGACTGATGCTCGAAAATGTGTACAGCAAATGAGGTGTCAACTGAGCGTTTAAAGTTCCATATTTACACTTAGAATTTTAAACAATACCAAATGATATTTGTTTGGTGGATCATGTGGACCGTGCAGTACACTGTTGTGTGGCCTTGTCATATTTCTATCATCTATGCCCGAAGGTATATAAAAGTTACGTTTTTTCAGGCTCAATGATTTTTCAGTACAGAACATTCAAATATCAGAAAAGAGAAAAGGTGCATTCTCAGTCGGCACTTCCACCATTATTCAAAGGCGCGCAAATGTTTCTCTAATGTATTTTATTCCATACTTTTAGACACAATTTCACAAAATACGGTCGTTCTTTTTTTTCCAAATTTTGTTGTTACTGTTTTTATCTACAGCTTCGACAGTGCTCCGCAAGACTTTCTGAAATTTACGCTCTCTGAAATTCAACGGTAAACATCTCCGTGTTTAACAACACTTCCCTTGCATCTTCTGCGTTTGTTGAAAATTCGTATGCTCTCGCACGTGCTGGGTAAACGATTCAGTGGCGAAACGCGTCGCTCTTCGTCGGTTCTTCTCTATCTTTTCTATTAATGCCTCTTGATAGGGATTACAGACTGATGAACGATACTCAAGAATCAGTTGAAAGATATGAGGCCTTTCCACTTTAGGTAGCTCCTGATGATTATTAGTATATTTTTACGGTAGATGCTGTTTCCAATGGCTTCACACCGACAGTATATTTTTTTTGTAATCCCTTGTCGCCAGTTTTGTTAAGGCCTCGTCGCTACTGCTGTGGAGGCCGAGCTGCCACTGTTGTTACGGTAAGCCGAGTTTGTGAGTTCGTGAAGCGGCTTCTGGTTCATTACGCCGCTAAGACCATTTCTCCCTGCCACTTTTACGCAGCTGTGCCCAGGGTCAGGAATGAGATAGGAGAACGAAGGTTCTAAAACACTCCAACAAATTATTAACAAACTCTTGCTTGTCGAATAATGAAGTCTGGAACACTATTTGTAATATAACACAAAAAGGCCCTCAACTGCTAAGTGCAAATTATCGTAAGTAAACTTCATAGTACATAGCAAATGCAATTTACAACAACTGTCTGTTCACTCCTAAGAGTTCACTAAACGACATTCCCTGTCTTATGTCAGCCCTGGACGATGATATATAACCAGGTGGACGGGAGCTGTTCTTCTGTCTTTCGACTAGGCTTCTGTCCGTTGTAGTCCGGTCGTTGGCGGATTGTACTCGGCCGGCTATTGGCCGAGGCGAAGTCGATATCTTCATCCTCAGCGCTGCCCGTGGCGCTGTTGGAACTCGCGCAAATGGTAAGTCTCTATGGCACTGACACTAGCTTGCACCTTTGCGCCTGTGGTACTTACGCCCTAGCTGTATCTTGTTGGGACAACACGGCAAATTGTACAAGTAGGTGTTATCTTCGCCTCTTAAGCTCAGTACGTTACGTTTATTTACGTTGAGGAGAAACTGCCCGACCGATCATCAGTAGTATTAGATTATGAAATGTACCCAGCTTCCACAGCCTTGTTATAGAGAACAGTCAGTTAATGAAGGCATTTTAGAACAGACAGCTTCTATTTTGCACTTCTAATTAATCTGGAGAGGAGTTCGTTAGATTAATGATGCAATATTTAACTTCGGCAGCTTTGTCTCGATCTATTCTGTTGACCTTTTGTTAATAATGGCCCGGCTTTTTATCAGTTGCTTGAATAAAACGTAAACTTCCTTTTTCGGTTTCTGTTCAATGCAAGAAAAAAATCTGTTCGTGTACTTTTGACATAAACGATACATTCCATTCTCAACACAATAACGGTGAAATCAAACCTTCTGCTGTGTAATCCAAATAACCAGGAACAGTTCACAGTTGATGATAACTGGCCCCAATTTACAAGCACGCTAACACAGTTCCCTCCTCACACCTCGTTACATATTTGCCGGCTCGACCACATTTCCAAAACCAGCGATATACATGTGCCCAAGACAGGCTTCCAAGAAGTTAAATTGGTATGAAAATATAAACAGCGACATAATTTTTTGTCTATCAGAAGGTGGAAAACTGTGTGTTATTTCAAAATATGATTTGTGTTAATTATTCAGTTATTGTTTTTATTCAAATCGGTTTTGAATCAAATGTAAAGTACGTGTATGACTGGTCACAGGGAATCGTTATAATATCCTTGCACTTCACAGCTGCAGTTGCAACCTTCTTATAGATAATAGTATCGCTTGCAAGTAGCCTCACTTAGCCTACAACATTATCCATTTCATCATTAATATACAGGATGGTCAGAATCAGTTTGAAAAGCTTGTAGGAATGTTGTAAGGTAGGTTGTGCTGAGAAATAATTGTTATGAGAAAATTCGATACGTTGCGCCGCTCCGAGTTATTTGGCATTGAAATTAGCCAGTCAGGCCCTTGCGCGCTCGAATTCAAGCGGTCCGCTAGAGACGGTATCGAAAACCGAACAAGAGAGCGATACAAAAATTGGACATGGGAAGGCGGTGAGGATCGAACCCGAACCAAAGACTGGACAGTGTCGTGCGCTATCGTGTATGTTGTGAAAACAATTGGCACTAACTATATGTGGCGGGCCGCTTCAATTTGCGCGCGCAGCGGCTTGATTGGCTAACTGCAATGCCAATTAACTTGAAAACGGCATAACCTATCGAATTGTTTTCTTAGCAATTATGTCAGGCTACGCGAGGTACTATTCTCGTCAAAAGTCAATTACAGGATGAAGCCATCCTTCCATCTCTCGCGTGACTAAGAACTGCTATCTTGCGGGATTTGCACTCTGAAGCTACTGCCATTCAGCAGCTATGAAGCAGCTTCGCTGTACAAAATAGCAACATTAAAAGTCCTCTATATATGAGTATTTCTCGACAGTTTGAACTGTTGTCTTAGCAGATGAGTAATAACAAAGTTAATCTACATCTGCATAACAACTCTGCAATTCACAATTAAGTGCCTGGCAGAGGGTTCATCGAATTACCTTTTAAGTTACTGCTCTACCGTTCCACTGTCGAACAGCGCGTGGGAAAAACGAACACTTAAAACTTTCCGCGCGAGCTCTGATTTCTCACACTTTATGTATCATTTCTCTCTAGGTAGTTTGGCGCCAACAAAATATTTTCACTTTCATAAGAGAAAGTTGGCGGTTGAAATTTCATGAGAAGGTTCTACCGCAGCTATAAACGCCTTTGTTGTAATGACTGCTACCCAATTTCATGTGTCATATCCGTGGCGCACTCTGCCCTCATCCATGATACTAAAGAACGAGCTGCCCTTCTTTGAACTTTTTCGATGTCCGCCGTCAATCCTATCTGATGCGGATCCCACACTGCACAGCAGTACTTCAGAAGAGGGCTGACAAGCGTAGTTTAAGCGATCTGTTTAATAGTCATGTTACATGTTCTAACTGTTGTGCCAGCAAATCGCAGTCTTTGGTTTGCTTTCCACACAACATTATTTATTCATAACTTGTAGTGATGCATTGCTTCGGAAAGATAATGAAGATGAAAATTGTCGAACATGTCCATCAACACAACACTCTTATACGCCCAATGACGCAAGATTATTAGCGACGTTGAAAACTGTCGTAATTTCTGGTCCGTTACCAATGCGCCACACTGCCAGTGCTAAATTGGTTAAACATTTGCGTGCACAGTTACTGTGAAATTTGTGTGTCAATAACTTCACAAATTACTAGATAACAAAGCGAGGACTTAGGAAACGAAATGGGATGGTAGGTAGCTTGTCAGAAAACCACCAAAGGCGTGTATGATTCGTTGTTGAGAGTGTACAATATTCTTTATTTTAGCATTTATTATCTCATATTTTATTGGTTGGGCTTAAGTTAAAACATGTGTGAAGTGCGATGATAATATATTTTCGTATTATAATACAAATGTAACATTTGTATATATGGGAAGCAAATGACTGGAGCTTAATGTAAGTCTTTGTTACAGGAATCGCTGACAGCGTGAGCCAGCATCCGTCGCCGGTGAGTTTCGCAGTCTCTCTCTCTCTCTCTCTCTCTCTCTCTCTCTCTGCGCTTCTGTGTGTCCATTGTGCTAGCTCTGCACCTGGCGTTGGCGATACGGCAGGCGGTAAACGAGGCTGCCTCTTCATCGTCGAGGTCGTCACAGAATGCCTGAACTCGAAACACTGGAGAACTTGGTGATGGCTTTGTTCTGTATCACTTGCTGGCGCTGTCCAAACACTGTAGTGGGAAAACAAAGGTTTAGCATCAAAACTTCGGTTCCACTACCTTTTGGTGGCTATTATCAACGTGACCTATATTTGTGTTATCTGCTCTAAATAAATGAGCGCGACGCTAGTAGCACGCACCGAAATAAGACGTCCATTGACTTCAGGGATGGCTGCAAGCGAGAGAGGAGACTACCATTGGACTGAGTAAGAACGGGAAGCGAAGCAAGTACCACACTGGCTCACGGAGTACGAAAGTGGAAATAAGTCTAGAAGCGCGAATGTTGAAGTTTTCGTTTGGACACGCCAAGTACTATGATTAAATGCACGGTGGTTCTCGTTACGCATCCAGCGTTCCACAGCAATGCGAACAAGTTGAGAAATTTCAGGTAGTCTCTGCTATGAACTTTCCTTTTGTTAATGCAGATTATTTTCACATTTTATTTCACAGCCTAGTCTCTTTCGGTGACTACACCATGATTCCAGTTCTGTCATCCCATCTGAGGGTAGGTTTTACCGCGTGAAACACAGTTGATTTATACCTTATCTGATACAAAAATGTCTTTCCTTGGAGCCGAATTTCTAATTTCCGAAATCGGAAGAAAGCAGGACGAAAATAGAGACAGTAAAGGGTATGAGGAGCCAATGCGAATCCAAACAGATGCACCTTCGACATTGTACATGATGCTGTGTTGGTTGGAGTGTTGCCCCAATGAAACAAGTCTTGCTTTTCTGTCACTGTTGGCTCTTTCTAAGTCGGATCCTGTTTCAAAACAAACGGTAATGAAACACTGTCGAAGACATTTATGCTTGTACCTTTGCCCAAGTCATCTGTCAAGCTTACAACTAGAGAATAAAATTGAGGAAAAAAAAACACATTTGCTCATTTTACCCGACAGAACGACCATGGCCTTCTTCGACTAGCTCTCACACACGTGACTGTTCCCGTCGTTGTGATTGTTGCTTGGTCTCGAGAGCATGCTCATGGATCCAAGTTTAGTCCATGGTCACTGCAATGTGCGAAACTTTCTGCTAATTAGCGCGAAATATCTTTTCTTCCGTTAAACTTTCTTCTCGATCTTTTCTTGTCGGCCGGCCGGTGTGGCCGAGCGGTTCTAGGAGCTACAATCTGGAACCGCGCGACCGCTACGGTCACAGGTTCGAATCCTGCCTCGGGCATGGATGTGTGTGATGTCCTTAGGTTAGTTAGGTTTAAGTAGTTCTAAGTTCTAGGAGACTGATGACCTCAGAAGGTGAGTCCCATAGTGCTCAGAGCCATTTGAATCACTTTTTCTTGTAAAACCCAGCATTTCTCCCTTGCTAGTTGCATTGTACACAGTTTTGAAAGATTTTCGTACTGGTCTCATTGCCTTGAAAGAAAAAATAACTGCTAATGCACACGCGTTGCAACCATTTCTTTTCAAACGCATCGAAAGTTTAATTTAGAAAACAAAACCCCGGTTCAGTTTACCAGAAGCACTGCAGCAAAGTTTACATGACGTGAAGGGAAACTTCGGGAATATGTTCACATTAAGTGGTAGCAATGAACTACAGCGAAATTTTCGCCGTGCATTGAAATCTTTCCTTAGTGCCGCGCCGCGATGGGCAAATTCCAGCCCCATCACAATTCGAAACATTTTCCCTTCTACAAAAGTTTTGTGTGTGAGGGGGTAACGTCCGCCATAGGACCCGCGTTGGTTGCTGTGGATATGGTAGATATACATGGGTTGGGCACAAATATGGAATCGCCGCGAGGAATGCATGCTGGAACATAAATGCAGGTGGTGGCCAAGCGAGTAGGTCCTCAGTACGCTGCAAGACTAATTCATGGTCGGAACAGTGTCCTCTGTACTTGTGAGTGCATTATCTGATTGAAATCGAACGTCAGAAAACTGTTGATGCTCGTATGGTGTGTGTTTCCGTAATCAGGGTAGTCAAAAGTGGCACCCTACCGAAGATTTATACGACATCCAGGGTAAGCGGAAAAACACCATCAGCTAAGTCACAACGCGGACGAAAGTGTGTCTCGAGTGTTAGTGACAGACTGTCATTGAAGAGGATCGTGACGAAAATTAAAAACACGACAGCTGCAAAATTCATTGCAGAACTGTCACACACGCGAACGCTACCAGCGCCGAAGCAACGTGAAGCAATTTCCTTAAGCAGAGTGTTGCAGGGTGAGCTATAATTCCAAAATCACTCACAGGTGATGCAAATACCACTAACAGGACAGCGTCATGCCGAAGCCGTAAAATCTGGGCTATGGGGCAGTGGGAGATAGTCGTTTGGTGGTATGCGTCCTTTGCACACTTTTTCCAACTTCGGCCCCAGTTTACGTCCCAAGAGCGAATTATGGCCAGCATTCGGTGATGATTCGGGTGAGCATATCGCTGTATTCCGTGGGTCCCATTGGTTACGCCGCAAGGCCGCATTACTTCCAACGATGATGAGGTCCATCCCATGGTAACTGTTTGCTTCCCACTGACGATGTTGTATTCGAAGACGGCGGGGTCCCTGTTCATACAGCTCGCATCGTCCCGAACTGGTTTCGTGAGCACGAGGATGATCTTTACAACTCCTGTTGCCGCCACAGTCACGAGACCTCATTCTGTTCTAGCCTTTGTGGTCTACTTTGGAGAGGATGCGCTATCGCTATCCATCTCCATCATTATCTGAACATGCCACGATTTTCGTGCTGGAAAGGTACTGTATAAGAGTCCCTTGTACATACGGAACCTCTGTTTATCGATCACGAGACGACTGGAAGCTGTTCTGTCCGCAGCTCGTGGTCTCGCGGTCGCGTTCTCGCGTCCCTGGCACGGGGTCCCGGGTTCGATTCCCGGTGGGGTCAGGGATTTTCACTTGCCTCGAGATGACTGGGTATTTGTGTTGTCCTCATCATCCAAAAATGTGTGTGAAATTTTATGGGACTTAACTGCTAAGATCATCAGTCCCTAAGCTTACACACTACTTAACCTAAATTATCCTAAGGACAAACACACACACACACACACACACACCCATGCCCGAGGAAGGACTCGAACCTCCGCCGGGACAAGCCGCACAGTCCATGACTGCAGCGCCCCAGACCGCTCGGCTAATCCCGCGCGGCTGTTCTCATCATTACATCATAATTCATGCAAGTGGCGGAATTGGACTGAGCAAAGGTTGGGAATTTGTACGGGCGCTGATAACCGAGCAGTTGAGTGCCCTATAAACCAAACATCATCATCGACATCATCATCATGGAAGCTGTTCTGAATGCCAACAGGTTTCGTACACCGTATTAGGCACGGTAATGCGTTTTGATTTTGGTGTTTCCATCTTTTTGTCCAAGCCGTTTGATATAAGGCACTGGAGTGGGTGGTCTGAAGGCGCTCAGCATTTGGAACATGTAGAAGTTTGCCACGCAATCGGCACGCTCCGAGTACACGGTACGTAGTAGCGGGCAGTGCTGCGTCGGCCGAACGGGACATAAAGACGCGCCGTGCTGACTTGGCGCGCGTGCCTTATCTGAAGGAATGCGTGGTGAGCCGGCCTGGGAACGGAGATAGCGGCCGGCCCTCCCAGGAAGCCAGCCAGGCGCCTGCACTGCCTACGCTTCCGGCGCCAGAACTGACGCACTTCCGCTCACCGCGAGGCCAACCATCTCGGCGACGTCGCTCGTACTCTTTAAAACCTGCTGACTAGCCGTCGCGTATTTGACTTTGTTAGTATGGAGCAGCCTTATCTGTTTACGCGCTTTAAGTCTTTCGTACGTCCACATTCATACTTTCAAACCACTCAAATAGCATAAAAATAAGCGGACAGTTCTGCGATATAATTATTCTACAAAGTATATCAGTCTTAAAGCACCATTGTAATACTGAATACAGAAGTATACAGTGAGCCATAAGAAGAGCTCCTTAAATCCTCTTGACAAAATAGCAAATACGTTAGGCAACGGGCCTATTCATGGCCCAGCTAGCCGCGCGGTCTAACGCGCTGCTTCCAGATCGGGAAGGCGTGTCTGTCCCCGGCACGAATCCACCTGGCGGATTAGTGTCGAGGTCCGGTGTACCGGCCAGCGCGTGGATGGCTTTTAAGGGGGGTAGGACGTCAAACGAGCCGACTCGCAGCAGGAGAGGCACCACAGGACATTTTAATTTCCACTGTCTATACTTTTACAAATAAATTCATAAAACTTTGTCAGCATGACCAGGAAGGATTCAGAATTCACACTCATAGCAGTGGAAGTTCGAAAACATAACGAAGTAATTTTTTTTACATGAGAAATTTCATCATTTTTCTTTCACTTACTAATGGCAGCATTTGTTGCTCTAGGTACATTTTTCTTCATAAGTAAGAGAGATGCTTCGATGAATTTTGCACAGCATACAAACCATACTTAAAGGTGTATGAAACACTAGAATTTTCCAAATTTATTAAAAACTGTGGTAAAAATTGAGGTAATTAGCTATAAAATTTGTGTTTTTTCTAAACATGAAGTTTAAAATGTAACAGCTCATTCGTTTTTTCATAAATTAAATAAATTCTAGAGTTTCATACACCTGTAAGTATGGTACGTATGCTGTGCGAAATTCATCGAAGAATCTCTCTAACTTATGAAGAAAAGTGTACCTATAGCAACAAATGCAGCCATTAGTAAGTGAAAAAATGATGAAATTTCACACTTAAAAAAAAATTACTTCGTTATCTTTTCTAACTTCCACTGCAATGAGTGTGAATCCTGAATCCTGCCTGGTGATGCTGACAGTTTTATTAATTTATTTGTAAAAGTATAGGCACTGGCAATTAAAATATCCTGTGATGGCTCTCCTGCTCCAAGTCGGCCCGTTTGACGTACTACCTCCCTTAAGGGGCTCCGGAAACGCTCAAAATCATGAAAAGTTCAATTTTTACTTTTTTGCGTTTTCTGAATCTGCAGACTATTACCTTTTAATAGATATATAATTTATTCAATTCCGAAGACTACAACTATTTTTAATTTTTTTTAAATGTGTTCTACATGGGCGTGACCCACTGTGGCGCTGTTAAACTGCTGTCAAATGGTGTTATTATTAACGTCCGTGTTCATCAGGTACATTTTAGTGATGTGAGATAAAGTATGTGTTGTGGCTAACCTGTGATGGTTCAATATATATCGCTGGTGTGATTGTCGATTGTTTCATGTTTATTTACTCTGTCGTTATCTCGAAAATATTCGTAATTAATTCTGTTTCTTGAGTCTCTGTTTTGTTGAAGTATAATAATGAGTAAAAGTAAAGTTATTAGAAATTCTCTGAAGGCTATTAAGAAAAGGAGAAATGTTGGAAAGCCAAAGGTATGTGTTATTACTGTAAACAATAAAGACGATAGCCAAGTGAGTGAACCTAACCTCTCAAGTACACCTGCCTATAGCAGTCAAAGTGGGAAAGAAAATACTTCACAGAAGAAGCTTGGTTCAATGAGTGAAAACTATGAATGTTTTATGGGCGAATCGGATGTGCCTGCCCATAGCAGTCAAAGTGGGAAAGAAAATACTTCACAGAAGAAGCTTGGTTCAATGAGTGAAAACTATGAATGTTTTATGGGCGAATCGGATGTGAATGAAATATTTGATATGTCGGTTCTCAAAGGAATTTTTTCAAACGGTGTAAGATGTATTCATTGTAGTGAAGTTGGTCTGGAACTCTCCATAATAAAGCACGTAGGACTTGCTAGTGAAATACAACTGAAATGTGATAAGTGTTCATACATGACCACCTTTTGGAACAGTGTTGCAGTAACTGCAACTGAAGAAAATGGTAGCAAAATCTACGAACACAACAACGAGCGATGCTTGCTTTAGACAAGGAATGCCTTCGGGCTGCAGACAGGGCTGTAAAGAGTCTAGAAATACAAGCAAGAGTAAACAGGAGGAGGAACAAGAGGAAGCTGGAGGAGGAGTTTGCAGAGGATGAAGATAATCCAAATCCATCCTATGGGCCTGGAATGCACTAAAAAGTTAATCCAATCTTTGTCGCTCGATTCTCAAAACTTTTATTTTCTCATACTAATTACATGTTTTCTAAGGATCTTCCAAACATATTTGTTTCAAACTTTCAGTAAATGTTACACAGTACCTTCTGCATAATTCAACACAGCCTTTTTCCAAAAAACTGTATATTTTTAATATATAAATAAAAAATTGCAAAAAAACGTTGTGAATTTTCATTACAATTGAAAAAAATCATCTTTAATAACTGAACTAAAATTTTGTAAAATCCCTGTGTTAAAATGGTTCAAATGGCTCTGAGCACTATGGGACTTAACATCTATGGTCATCAGTCCCCTAGAACTTAGAACTACTTAAACCTAACTAACCTAAGGACATCACACAACACCCAGCCATCACGAGGCAGAGAAAATCCCTGACCCCGCCGGGAATCGAACCCGGGAACCCGGGCGTGGGAAGCGAGAACGCTACCGCACGACCACGAGATGCGGGCCCCTGTGTTAAGTTGTAGCCCATATTCCAATAAATAATCTGTAAAAAGTTCAACTTCCTACCTCAAATACATTGTGAGGGAAGATGTAATTTATAAGCGTTATTTTAACATTGCAAGTATAGGGCGTTCCGGAGCCCCTTAAGGCAGTTTTCCATCTGCCTCGGCGAATGCGGGCTCGTTCCCCTTCTGCCGCCTCACCGCCTCAGTTACACCATGTCAGCGATTGCTGCGCAAACAATGTCTCCACGTACGCGTACACCATAATTACTGCACCACGCAAACATTTCGGGTACACTCGTCTAGTATGAGACGTTCCCGGAGGGTCCACGGGGAGCCGCACCACACACACACACACACACACACACACACACACACACACACACACACACACACATATATATATATATATATATATATATATATATATATATATTAGGATGATTGTATTTATTACGTTCTGTTGATAAACAAGGTGAAGAAAAAATGCCGCACTTGGAGATTGGCATGCAATTCCACGTCCAGATTCAAGATAACGTTTATCTCGCACAATCAGATGGGTGGCATTTTGAAAACATATGTATCAAAACGAGGAGCTGGCTACACTGTCACATCGTGCAGCGCATCGCAATGCACTGGGGGTTGTGTGTACCGTACCAGCCGTCGTAGCTCATTGAAAAGACTACTGTACACGAAGCCCGCATCTAGAATGGAACTATGGTTCGAATCCTCGTACGGGTCCATTTTTATTTATTTGGCGTCCGTTTCCCACTTCTCGTCGTTTATAAGTAGGACATCAGTTTTTCACATGACAGTGGTATCCATTAAATTGTACGCATGTGTGTACCAACCGCGCAGTTTACAACCTGTCAAATTCATGTAGGGCGGCTTACCGGAGTTCACAAACAATGAATACGTCGATATGCTCTTGGTGCTGGGTGCATTAGATAACCAAGCTGCTGCTGCACATGCGTAAGCCGGCCGGAGTGGCCGAGCGGTTCTAGGCGCTACAGTCTGGAACTGCGCGACCGCTGCGGTCGCAGGTTCGAATCCTGCCTCGGGCATGTGTGTTTGTGATGTCCTTAGGTTAGTTAGGATTAAGTAGTTCTAAGTTCTAGGGGACTGATGACCACAGCAGTTGAGTCCCATAGTGTTCAGAGCAATTTGAACCATTTTTTTGCACATGCGTATCCTGCATGGTGCTCTAAAAGGCGTCATCCCGATAAGAATGTTTTTCGTCGCTTGAAGCAACACCTGACGAAAAGCTATTTTCAACGGCGACGTGGGCTGGGATCGTGTTGGGGGGAGTGCTTTTGGGTCTTACCTGTTGCTGGACGATTTGAATGCGTACGTTTCTTTGAAATACTTTGTCTGACGCATAAGAAAACGTTCCACTTTGTGTTCGGCGACAGCTGTAGTCTCAGCATTTATGGTGCACCGCCACACTTACGAATGAATGTGCGTAACTATTTAAATGAAGCGTTTCCAGGGAAATGGATTGGTCGTGGAAGTTGAATGTAGTGGCTTCCATGTTTCCCGGACCTAACTCCACTAGATTTTAATTTGAGGGGACACTTACAGGAACAAGTTTATAGTACTGCACCCATGGATGCACGCGACCTGTAGGCAATGGTGGAGGCAGGTAAGCAGCGACCAGCGAGTGGCGAAGTGTTTGCAAATGCAAGGTCGTCGCTTTGAACGTTTTCTCTAAAGTGAACTTCTTTCATACGTGTACGTACCGGCTCTCTGAAGATAAACCTGGAGTTCCAATGTACAGAACGAAATTATTGAGAGTAGCTTATGTGCAATCTAGTGTAACTTACCTATAGCGTTTTTGTATCTCATTGAATACAGACGATGTTACTGTATTCACTGTTATTTTCTGTTGGCTATATTTGCGTCTTGCACGAAACAAAGTGGTCGTTTAGATCTGTAGAAAGTTCATGTTATGTCTTAATGTTTAAATAAAGACAACAGTAACAGAAAATTACACATGATACCACGTTTTGAAGGTGTAAATTGGATGGAGTTTGATGTTTTAACTGAAGAAAAAAGAAGTTTAACGCGAATGGTACTCGAACATCGGCGAGTTTGCATATAGTTTCCCAAGGCACTGTCTCGTCTCAGTTAACTGATGTGACAGCTCTGGCACAAAGCAGATTTCGTGGTTACCTGTTCTTGGCCACGCTGCACTCTGTTCGAATGTTGTCAGAACTTCGCTTTGTAAAACGCCTGTCTATTAAACCTGTCGATGATTCTAGGCTTTGCTAGATACACTTTTATCTTGAATTGAGGTGGGGAATCGCAAGCTGTCCGCCAGATGCGGCATTTTTTCTTCGCCATGTATATGTAGAGTGTCCTCTTCAATGAAGCAGGAATTAGCTTGGAGAGGGTATTAATTTGAACAAACGTCTTATTTTGTTAATATTTATGTGACCTGTTGTTAGAGTGTTAATAGTGACAATTTCCTTTCTCGTGAGTGCCGAGTTGAGAAACTACGGGCGGCGTGGAATCTGTTGCTGAACTGATCAATAGCAACAAGTGCCATTGATGTTATGGTCCATGTCCACTGATATTGCCCATTCCGCTTTTGCTTGGTTGGCGATCGTACTGTGAATATCACTGTTAGCTAGGGGTAGGTCGGTGACATTTTGGTTCTGCGAACTTTAGGCTTTAGGGGTTGGCTTGTATCTTAAAGTGCCTACGTGTGCAGCTTTTTCAGCACTGCCGCTACAGTCTACCGTTAGCCTAATAAACCTGTGACTTTTTGTGCTGCCCATCTTTGTATACGTTCATTAACCCATGTTAGACCAATTTGGTGTGGGTAATAAATATTGAAGCAATATTCTGCGACTGATCGTACGGGAGTTTCGTAAACAGTGTCTGTAGACTAACTGCATTTCCCACTATCCCACCGTTGAATCGTAGTCTGCCACCTTCTTCACGTACGATTGAGCTTCTGCGTGAGTTCCATTTCATACGTGCCATAAATTATTACAACCAAGTGTTAGTAGATACGAGTTGACTAATTCTAGTTTTGACTGTTTGGTATTGTAGTCATAGAACACAACTTGCCTACGTTTTGTGAAATGGACACTAACATTTCTGGGCATTTATAACAAATTCCTAATCTTTGAACTAATTTACAATATTATCAAGACCCAATTGAATGTTAGTGAAGCTTTTTTCGGATGATACTACGTTATAGATAAGTGCGCAACAGCAAGGGTCCCAACACACTTCTCTGAGGGAAGCCCAAAGCTACTGCTACATCTATCTGCCTGACTCTCCATCCGATACCATATGCTGTGTTCTTCCAACCTAGGAAGCCTCAGTTCAGTCACAATTGTGTTTGATGCTTCATAAAATTGTGTTTTTGTTAACAAACGTTGGTGTGATACAATATCAAATGCTTTTCGGTAGTCAATCATTATTGCATATACGTGATTGCCTTGATGCTTGGTTTTCAGGATGTCAACCGAGAAAAGCGCGTGGTTTGCTTTGCATGACTGATCTCATATACTGAACGGTTTTAATTTCACCTATGTCATGTACTTTTTCAATTAATATCAATTCACTATGTTATCAAAAGTATCTGGACACACCCCAAAACATACATTTTTGATATTAGGTGCATCGTGTTGCCACCTACTGCGAGGTACTCCACATCAGCGATCTCAGTAGTCATTAGACTTCGTGAGAGAGCAGAATGGGGCCCTTCGCGGAACTCACGGACTTCGAACGTATGCATTGATTGGGTGTCATTTGTGTCATACGTCTGTACGCGAAATTTTCGCACTCCTTAACATACCTAGGTCCACTGTTTCTGATGTGTTAGTGAAGTGCAAACGTGAAGGGACATGTACAGCACAAAAGCGTACATGCCAACCTCGTCTGTTGACTGACAGTTGAAGAGGGTCGTAATGTGCAATAGGCAAACATCTATCCTGGCCATCACACAAGAATTCCAAACTGCATCATAATCCACTACAAGTACTATGACAGTTATGCAGGAGGTGAGAAAACTTGGATTTCATGGTCGAGCGGCTGCTCATAAACCACACTAAACGCCGGTAAATGCCAGACGACGCCTCGCTTGGTGTAAGGAGCGTAAACATTGGACGATTGAGCTATGGAAAAACGTGTGGAGTGACGAATCACGGTACACAATGTGTCGATCTGATGGAAGGGTGTGGATATGGCGAATGCCCGGTGAACTTCATCTGCCAGTGTGTATAGTGCCAACAGTAAAATTCGGAGGCCCAGGTGTTTTAGTGTGGTCGTGTTTTTCATGGAGGGGGCTTGCACCCCTTGTTGTTCGGCGTGGCACTATCACAGCACAGTCCTACATTGATGTTTTAAGCATTTTCTTGCTTCCCACTGTTGAAGAGCAATTCAGGGATGCCAATTGCATCTTTCAGCAAGATCGAGCACTGTTCATAATGCACGTCCAGTGACGGAGTGGTTACACAACAATAACATCCCTGTAATGGACTGGTCTGCACAGAGTCCTGACCTGAATCCTATAGAACGCCTTTGGGATGTTGTGGAACGCAGACTTCGTGCCAGTCCTCACCGACCGACATCGACACCTCTCCACAGTGCAGCACTCCGCGAAAAATGGGCTGCCATTCCCCAAGAAACCATCCAGTACCTGATTGAACGTATGCCTGCGAGAGTGGAAGCTGTCATAAAGGCTAAGGGTGGGCCAACACTGTATTGAATTCCAGCATTACCGATGGAGGGCGCTACGAACTTGTAAGTCATTTTCAGCCAGGTGTCTGGATAGTTTTGATCACTTAGTATATTAATGCATTCAGAATTTGAGACTGATGAAAAACAGGCCTGGAAGCTTTTCAGTGATGAAACTTGAAAGTTTCCCGATCTAAAGACTTTATTTGCAGTGTAATGAGATGAATGTAGATATTACACAAATATTTTGAGGTGTTCTCAACTGTTCATAAACCCATTCATTCATTATTTCCACACTCTTGAAATATGGATTGCAATGTTATTGGCAGTTGGTTGGCATCTTCTATTAGGGACAGCTGTGTCCCAACAGTGAGCACTCTTACTGGGAACAACTGTATTTTCTTCATCGCTGTCTCAAGATTTGGCAGACTCATCAGTATCGCCACTACCCATAACTAATGCAGGAGTATCAGCTTCAGGATCACACTCAACAGCAAAGTCGCTTACGTCACTTTCAGGACAGAGTTCTTCCAACAGTGCTTCCCGTATAGGATCTCCCATTAGTAAAATGTCATTTCTACCTGTCATTTTCACATAAATGAACTTAACACTCAGTGTGAGAACAGTTACACGATGTGTGGTCCAGGGTCACAGTGACCCTTCGGATAATATTCCTGTCAAATTAATTGAACAACAGTGACTCACAACTTCGAAAATCCGTCCTCTGCTAGGTCTCACTCAATGCTGAATTTACATTGGTGGCAGCGGGCTGCGTACGTGCGTTGGAGAATGCACTGTAGCAAACAAAAAACTCCAGGGTCAGACTGACCCAGGTGTACACTTGTGGGGTTAAAAGGGGGGTAAAAGCCGCAAATTCTGTATAGAATCTGTTAGGGATTGCATTGGTCTCTCGAGCTTCGTTCAGTTTTAGCGATGTTGGCTGGTTTTCAACGTCACTGACCTTAATCTCTGTATCACTAATATTTTAAGCGGTGCGAGACCTAAATTGAGTCAATATTTTTGGAACCTCCTTGTTAAAAGAACCGTTGAATGCGGAGTTAAGCGCTTTTTTTTTATTTTTGCTGCAGTCTGTTTCCGTTCCTTTGTCATCCACTAGTGTCTTTATACTAACTTTTGTGCCACTGACAGCTTTTACATGAGACCAGAATTTCTTTGGGTTTTGTGTGAGATCTTCGCATAACATTCTGTTACGGTAGTCGTTGAAGCCTTCATACATTGCACTGTTGACAGCCAAATGCGTTGCATTTAACATCGTTCTGTCCATCGCCCCATGCTTTGTTTTACTTCTGTTGTGCAGTAGTTGCAATTTTTTAGCAGTTTCATTACAAGTATTATAATGAAGCAATCAAGAAAAAGTTTCCACGAATCCACCACAAATTTAACAGTTGTTTATTCATCTGCGTTACTCTTCTGTCTGGAGTCGGCAATTAACTCTAGCACAGACTGGTCGATGGTAGTCAACATGAACGCGATGACCGGATATTGTACTCCGTAAGCATCTTGCTTAATAGAAGGAGATTTTCACTCTGCAGCAGAATGTGCGCTGATATGAAACTTCCTGGCAGGTTAAAATTGTGTGCTCACCGAGACTCGTCCGCAGCTCGTGGTCGTGCGGTAGCGTTCTCGATTCCCACGCCCGGGTTCCCGGGTTCGATTCCCGGCGGGGTTCAGGGATTTTTTGTGTGCTGTCCTTAGGTTAGTTAGGTTTAAGTAGTTGTAGGGGACTGATGACTATAGATGTGATGTCCCATAGTGTTCAGAGCCATTTGAACCATTTTTGAACCGAGACTCGAACTCTGGACCTTTGCCTTTCGCGGGCAAGTGCTCAAGTGGTAGAGCACTTGCCCGCGAAAGGGGCAGGAAGTTTCATCTAGCTTTATATTTTATTAATGGACATAACAGCTTCCAAGTTGGAAAGAGATGGAAGGAAATCTGAAACTGAATCACGTATGTGCTTACCAACAAATAATTTGCTCCGAATCCAGCGCTGCTTCCAGTAGGGAGCGAAACTTCCATACCTCCAATTTTCACTTTTTTCTTCTTCACAGCAAAATTTATTTTATTTAACTAAAAATGACTGTACATGAATATCGATACAGGTTACGTTCTCTAACCAAACAGTAAAAAATATAGTAAGAAATGCCATTCGAACTCTTTATCAACGATTTTCATTTTAATTTATGGCTGGAAAGGATCGGAATCACTAAGTCTTCGTTTTTTCGAAGACTTGGTTCAAATGGCTCTGAGCACTATACGACTTAACTTCTGAGGTTATCAGTCGGCTAGAACTAATTAAACCTAACTAACCTAAGGATACCACACGCATCCATGCCCGAGGCAGGATTCGAACCTGCGACCGTAGCGGTCGCTCGGTTCCAGACTGAAGCGCCTAGAACCGCATGGCCACTCCGACCGGCTTTCTCGAAGACTGTTAGGCTGCTGGCCTGATATGTAGAAATACAGTGTGTGTTTTTGATGATTCCAACGAACAGGTACATCCGGAACAGATCCTACGTTGTGATCTGTATAATTGGTTTATTCGGAAACGGATGCTTTCTACCAAACCGTCAGGGAGTTTGTGTCTATTAACTAATTTTCCAGGTCCTTCGCTGTCTCTGGCAGAACTACCAGGTTGACGTCATACATGTTTTGACTTGTTCTTCGTGGTGTTTTCTTTTCAAATGCCTACTTTGTTTCCTTCATTGCTTACTTAATGTACAAACTGAATAATGTAAGGGAAAGACACATCCCTGCCTCACTGCCATCTCAGCTACTCTAGAGGCATGCAGGCAGCCACGCTTCCCACGGCTTGGCATACATCTGCAAATAGACGACATTGTGAGCACATGGAACTCGGGAATGCTCTAAGATTGGCAGGCGGCTGGCCGCAACCTTCAGCTCGCTGAAACTTCACGCCCAAAGTCACTTTAATCGAAGCAGAATGCGTTGAGCATTCAGATGTAAATAGATGTTGCATCTGGCCTGTGGAAAGTGACCAGACCACTCAGTCGATTTAAACCAGTTGAGTGCCCGCACACTACAGAAGAGGGCCCCGTACCGTTACGAAGGGTTCCCTCGCGTCCGGCTGCAGGTGGCAAGGTGAGCGGGTGGACATCGTACCGGTGAATGGCGGTCGTAGTACGCTGCGAGCCAAAGCCACGTGACTGGTGGAGGCGAGGGGGGGGGGGGGGGGGCGAGGCGTGGCCTTGGCTTGGCTGCGGTCACGCGGCGTGCTGCAGCCTAGCGTGGCCCCACCCGACGGGCGCAGCACGCTGCGCCTCTCCCGAAAGGCGCTGAACGAGGCGCAGGACACTGGATCCAAACTTCTGCATCTATTAAATGCGGTTGGTTTCAGCGTCAACTCTGTGCTAGGGCGAAAACTTTTTTTTTTTAAATTGGCTTTCGGGAAGTCCCCATAGAACCATCCCAATAGTTGAATGTCAGTTGCGACGATACGAGCGGAAGATCTCCGACCCGGCCGGGAATCGAGCCCAGGCTCCTTCGGGTAGTAATCCGCCGCGGTGAGCGCGTTTCTATTGAGATGGAAGAGAAATGTTCTTCCTGCAATATTACGGATTATTCCCGGATGTCGGATGAGGCGAACGATTGGTTGTTTACGTCTTGGATGTTACTAGCCTATTTTCGCCTTCACGATATCCACGGGAAGCTTTTTTAAAACGAGATGTGGTTCCCTGTTAAGTTCTGTTCATCAAGGACTGAGTTCTGTTCCTAACAGAGCTTTATGCTGCATGTGTATTCTGCGCAGTTGTATTCGCTGTGTAATTTGCTATAAGATCCATCCCTGCCAGAATTAAATGTTTTGTAACTTATGACGTTTGCGCCGCAGGCAAAGCAATTCAATAAGGAGCGCATCTGATGAAAACAATTCGACCACAGAATAGGAACAGGATCTGGAAACACAACTTTGATCCTAGAACACTAAAAGGGGAAGACGTTACTTTGTTACCAAAGCATCGTATATTTTATTACCCCTTATTTTATTCAAATGACGCCATAATTTATAGTTTATGCACTAGTTAATTACAATTATATGGTCTCCAGTGATACGTCACATACAAAATAAGTACAAAATGCCCTATTTCACATCCGTACTGACAGTACCAGATTGGTGGGAACCACGAATTGGTACCAACTGCAATCCTAAATTTTACGAGAGTTTACTAATCTATGGTTAAATAAGACTACTGCCATTTGTAAAATAAAATAATAATAATAATAAAAGAATAAAGGATTGGTGCGTTGTGCACAGAAACGCGTAAGACGAAACAGTTACCACTAGCTTTCGAGCTCTTGATCTTTTGCTAGGTAAGTGGTTGTATTTCCCTTATTTTACGTATTTTTCCAGCCAAGAATTTCCATATTTGTTACAAAACGTTTTAAATACTTTTTTGTTTTTGTTGTTCTCAGAGAACCGCATTACTAAGTAATTTGTTTAATAATTTACAAATCCAGTTCGTCTCATAATCAGTTTAATCGCTCGTAATGAATTTCAAATAGGTCAGCTTAATTGTGCAGTTAGATACAATGGCAACTCTAGACCATTTGTTTGTTTTTCTCTCTAATAGCGGAATCGAACTAGCAACAAAAAAGTGGATAAAACGTGCTCTTCTACTGAAGGAAAAACATGAGAAGTTAGGCAGAGATGTGATCCTTATCTGTGACTCTGCGTAAAGTCAATTTGAGTTTACTCACTAGATTATTACTCAATATTTTATTAAAAACTTATTATATAATTTCTGCGCTGGTGGAAAGCGAAAAATAAACGAGATACTATCTGGTACATTCACAAGTAATGCGATTCGTTTCAGATTAAATTAAGTGTCATGTAATATTTTGTGTAATGTAATGTCTTGCATAGACACCTTTTATTAACCTGACACGTTCCACACCGTTACGAAGTGTCCTATTCATGATCTATGGAACAAGTACTAATCTAATCTAACGACCGAAGTCGTAGGCTACCTTTTCCGCCGCCTGCCCTAGAAGGTGCCGCACTTTTTACAGGCGATCGACGATGAGTTCTGCACTTCACTTGGTCAGCACTCGACGATTCGTACGGAAGCTGAGCCTACGTAAGGCTTGAAAACTTTTTTGTTCTTTTACTTCGAACTTGTAACTACCTCGTGCAGCAGCTAGCTGTTGCCCACGTAAACGGGACCGGGGGCCATTTAAATAGTTCTGAGGCAGTCATTACGGGATTTAAATGCCCTCCGCTGCAGCCACTGCCTATACAAGGACAAGGACTGCGTCTCACTGGCGCTGCGCCAGTAGGTAGGAGGGCGGGAATGTGCGCTTTGTCGACCTCGGTGCTCTAGGGACAGTGTTGTTGCTCCGGAAGGTGGAGATCAAATGGTTCAAATGGCTCTGAGCACTATGGGACTTAACATCTGAGGTCATCAGTCCCATAGAACTTAGAGCTACTTAAACCTAACTAACCTAAAGACCTCACACACATCCATGCCCGAGGCAGGATTCGAACCTGCGACCGTAGCGGTCGCGCGGTTCCAGACTGAAGCACCTAGAACCGCTCGGTCACATTGGCCGGCAGGTGGAGATCGTGCGTTCAAGTCGTCCTTCTCCAGTTGCGAGTGTAGGTCATAATGTTCCGTTATTATGTGTGTCAGTACATATTACAGCGAGACAGAATTAAAAATTATCTATGGGTATCTAAATATTGGTGGGCAACGGCGTACAGCCAGAAACTAATTTAAAAAATTATAAAAAGATCTACTTTTCGAAACGTGGATACATTAAGGATTGACGTTTTTATAATTCCGAGAATATTTCATTCTGTACAAAAAAAAAAAAATATGCTGTAACTCACTGGTAAATGTATGATAAATGAGAAAATAAAAATTTTGTGTTGACTTTTATGAACCTTAGGACCGCCAACCACGTTCGTTTCCCCCTCCCTCCCCATACACCGCAGTGGGAGACATAGGAGTTGCTTGATCTTCAGCACTGTCAATTCTGAGCAGAAACATTCGATCTTTCTGGCGTTGTTAAATTGTTATTGTTGACTTAATTTTTGTCATCTATCTTCACTATCATTTTCGTTACGATATTTGTTTTTTTTACTGAGAGGGCAGTATGTAGTTTTTCGTCCACGTTTATGAATAGGTGTTTACTTAATAGTGAATTTCGTGTCTGGCTCAAAATGCCGAAACTCACGGTGGCGTGGAAATGGAAGAAATAATATGAGTGTATAAAAAGTGACCTCAAAATAAAGTCAATGCAGTATACCATATCTGCAGAAATGATTATTAACTAATAATGATAAATACTTCTTGGGCAAGAAAAGTACGACGAGTGACAGTATAAGCTTAAACGCTTAAAAACAAGTGATGAAGTCACCAAACAGTTGAAAAATTAATCGTATTTGATTACTGATCATGGCACCTGAGCCCTTTACGGCAAGAAAATTATCGGTGATGGATGTACACCAGCGGGAAGAAAGCGACAGCCTTTCAATAAATGTAAATAAAGTATTTGTTCATTTATTGGAACATAAATTTATAATGTAGCGCGAGTTATTACCCTTTTAAAACCAACCAAAAGTATATATTTAATGCTGTCAGTGCGAAAAAAATCTTGTTCAAGTAAATAAATACAGTTATGTAAGGTTTGAAGACATCTAATTTCTGGAAATACACTTTTTATTCCCCACTGCTTGAAATAAGATACAGTGTCTCTGAAAAAAGTTGTCAGCCCTAGTCAAGACTCAAGTATAATCGAAAAAGACAAAAAAGTCTGCATCTACATCCATATCCTCCAAACCGCCGTGAAGTGCATGGCAGAGGGTACGTCCCATTTGGTCAGTTATTAGGACATTTCTCATTCCATTCCCGTGTGGAGCGTGAGAAGAATGGCTGTTTGGATGCCAATGTGCGTGCTGTAATTAATCTAGTCTGGCGTACTGGAAACTACGCCCATTGAAACTTGCACCCTGTGAAATTTCCGCCCAGAAAGGGTCTAGGAAGGGTCCGCTAATTGCCGTGCCCGGCAAGTACAAGAGCTACGGACGCCACCTAGAGGTTTATGAGCTCGCATTTTTAAGCCGTACTATACAGCACGCTGCGAACTGAGAAGGACATTGTTAAGGGTGCATCGACAGCTTTCTCCACGAAATCCATACACGCCACTCAACCATGGAACAACTTCAGAAACGAAATTTCCCACGATTATACAAAAATCGATTGACAATTATTCCCGATTCCGTACGCAACTTTATTTTGGCGTTAAGATTTTTCTTAACTTCGTGTTTTTTCAATAGCTTTATGCAAGGGAATTATTTTTGTTTTCAAAAGCCAAATTAATTAAGAATTATCTTGGGTGTATTATGAGTCAAGCACGGCTGTCTAATTGAGCAGCTACACAATAAAAATGGGCTAGCCAAAGATATTGACTTTGATGAGGCAACTTCAAAATTTGCAGCTGAAAAAGAAGGAAGAAATTCTGAGCTACGTGCTAGTCACGTGTCACTAAGGGGATCTTCGGTTACCTGTCTGGCTTTTTTAATAATCAGTTAAACTGTGGTTTGTTTTAAAGCCTTTAACTTATTCACTTTCATTCATAAAAAAAACTGTTTGCGAAGTAGTTAACATTATACTTTGATTATTTAATCACGAATATGAGGAAACTACTAAGCACAGATGTTGTACTTAATGCTTTTGTGACGCTGGAAAGTTTTGTGTGTGTGTGGGGGGGGGGGGGGGGGTGACAAATCAAAACTCTACATCGAGTAACAAACTACCTAACTACGCCACTGTGTGGACGTCAGTCTGATCAGAAAAAATATTGGATGTGTAGGTAACCAAGTAGGGTATTCCCGGTACAGTTCTGTAGAAATTCGAAATTGATCACAGCAAATATCGCCAAGACATTCAATAACATTTAAACAGCTCGTGAGTCGTATCCTCACGTCATTAGAATATGTGTATGTGTCTAGAAATTCTATAAAGTGAATGTCAAGTTCACTCACAGAAACAAAGTTTACATTCCACTGATGTGTTTCATTTTAGCTCATTATCCATTCATCGTCATTAACAAACTTGCGAAAACATATTTTGCGTTTGATGTTTTACGTCACACTGACTGTTGTTATCATTAGAGATATACATTCATCAGCCTGTACATTTTGACCACCTACCTAATAGCCGGTATGTCCACCTGTGGCACGGATAACAGCTGGAGGTCGCTGGAGGGAGTTGGCACCTACATCTGCACACACGTCACCTAATTCCCGTAAATTCCGAGGAAGGGAGCGATGAGTTCTGACGCCACGCCCAGTCACATCCCAGATTTGTTCGATTGGGTTCAGATCTGGCGAGTTGAGGAGCCAGCACACCAACTGGAGCTCGCCACTGTGTTTCTGGGACCACTCCATCACACTGCTGGTCTTGTGACATGGCCCATTATCTTGTTGAAAAAGGCAAACATGCTCGTCATGGAAGGGTGTGCGTGGTCTGCATGCAGTGTGCGATACTCCTTGGCCGTCATGGTGCCTTGCGCGAGTTCCACTAGACCTTATGGGTGCCCACGTGAATCTTCCCCGGAGCATAATGGCGCCTCCGACGTTTGTCTCCGTCCCGCAGTATGTGTCAAGGCGCTGTTCCCCTGTAAGACGACGGATTCACGCCCTCCCATCGGCATAATGAAGGAAACATCTGGATTCATGAGACAATGCGACGCTCCGCCACAGCGCCAACGTCCAGTGACCATGGTCACGTGCCCATTCTGAGTCGAAGTTGCCCATGTTGTGGTGTTAACATAGGCACATGCATGGGTCGTCAGCTGCGGAGGCCCATCGTTAGGAGTTTTCGGTGCACTGTGTGTTCAGACACACTTGTACTGTATCCGCAGCTCGCGTTCTAGTGGCAAGCGTAGCTGCCTTTGGATCACGGGGACCCGTGTTCGATTCCCAGCTGGGTTGAGGATTTTCTCTGGCTGGGGACTGGGTGTTTGTGTTGTCCTCTTCATTTCATCACCATCATCATTCGTGAAAGTGACTAAAATTGGACTGTGTAAAGATTGGGACTTTGTACGAGCGCTGATGACCGCGCAGTTGAGCGCCACACAAACCAAACATCAACACTTGTTCTCTGCCCGGCATTAAAGTCTGATGTTAGTTCCGCCACAGTT
This sequence comes from Schistocerca piceifrons, assembly GCF_021461385.2. Classification (NCBI taxonomy): domain Eukaryota; kingdom Metazoa; phylum Arthropoda; class Insecta; order Orthoptera; family Acrididae; genus Schistocerca; species Schistocerca piceifrons. The sequence goes on along the minus strand of NC_060145.1, from coordinate 267,532,769 downwards.
CACCGTCGTTCCTGTTTTACCAGTCTACGCAGCCTACGACGTCTGACATCTGTAATAAGCGGTGGCCGCTGAACCCCATGACGTCTGGACGTTGTTTCACCTTGCTCTCGCCACAAGTAGAAGACATTCACGACTACACCAGACGGGTTGTGCAGTGTCTGAAATGCTCGTGTTCAGCGTGCAGGTCCTCGGTCAAACTGAGATAGATCGCGCGCCTTCCCCATTCAACATCGGGCATCACGGTCACTGATACTGCAGGCACCTTGCGTGTATCTGACTAGCAGTCATTACGCGCCAGGTGACGCTGCTATCGCCAGGACGGTTTTATATCGATAATAGGTCGGTGGTCATAATGTTTGGCTGAGCAGTGTAGCTTCCGCTCAGATTTGTGGTTGTAGGAGGGGGAGAAGGCAACCGTAGCCTCCTTAGGGAACCATCCCAGCATTTGCCTGGAATGATCGAGAAATTGTGGAAAACCGAATTCGATATGGCCGGCCATAGAATTGAGCCAGATTTTTGAAAATAATCAGTTTTTCAATACACTTTATCCAGGCTTAGGCCTGTTAAAATCAGCTTATAAGCATCATCAGTGTATCTTTCCTGATTTTTTTAAGTTGCTGTGTATGTTTTGTACATGTTCCTGTCTATATACAAAAAATGGTTCAAATGGCTCTAAGCACTATGTGACTTAAGATCTGAGGTCATCAGTCTCCTGGAGTTAGAACAACTTAAGCCTAACTAACCTAAGGACATTTTACACATCCATGCCCGAGGCAGGATTCGAACCTGCGACCGTAGCAGCAGCACGGTTCCGGACTGAAGCGCCTAGAACCGCTCGGCCACAGCGGTCGGCTGTCTGTATACACCTCCTGATAAACTTAGTCAAGTTTCGTAGGTAGGAGACAGCTTTCAAACAAGCCCTGAGCCCACTATCGTCTTCGTACTATTCTACTATTGTTTCCTACCTTTCATCCCGTTTCATGTAGACCGTATTTTTTATTATGAATCTCACCTGCAATGAAGCATTGGCAGAAACAGCAACACAGCAAGGCTCCACAACAGCTAGAAAAATACTGCTAAAAACTAACTACAGTTGGTCCACGGAAAGTAGGTTCATAATCTTGATACAGAATGCCAATGAAACACGTGACTCAACCTTTAAGTACTGAAGTTTCAGTTAGAAAGGAACCTATCAAAGAAAACAATTATAAGCTCTAATATGAAAATTGATGTAATACAATAACTTTCATGGTACAGTAAATTAACTCAGAAAAGTAATCAATGGAATAATTATCAAAAAGCCCACTGTGACGAGGGTGAAGTGGACCAACAGTACAAGTCTACAGAAATAAAGATAATCTTTTTACCTAATCGAGTAATAGCTTGCTTGTTCTTCATTTCAAAACCTTTTCTATGTCCGTATGATATCCAACCACTGTCCTGAGGCGTCATTCCTCGTCGTAATAAATCTGCAACTCACATGACTCCGTAAAGTGCGTCTATGCATTACACTGTACAGTCAACGAATCCCCGCCTGCTGCACCCCGCAGGTATCCACTACTGACTGTCAAGAATTCTACGACTCCACAGTGCTAACAACAATTCTTCAAATATATGATTTTCCTCTACAAATATTAACACATCCAATAACATAAAAAATAGCCATCTTATAGGTGTGGTGACTGAAACTCAGAAAATATTCACGTAAATGCGGAAACCCTCACGGACTTATATATCGCTTGTCTCGCAATAGTGAAACTACGCAAAACCGAAGAGTGGTTGAAAAAGAGTCTTATAGCTGACGTGGCCGCAGACACTAGTTACATTCGGTTGCTTCATTCGACTGAAAAAAAAAAAAAAAACAACGGAACGAAAAACAATCGCCTGGCCAATGTTGTTGAAAACCAGTCACTTGCCCCACCACTATGGGACAGAATTTTGCGGAGCTGTTACATTATAAATGCTTGATCAAGGTTCACACATGTTACGTCGTTGAAGTCCTCTTCGGTTGCTCTTTCCAATGCCATAGAAAAAAAAGTATGTAGTTTCGTTCTTTAAAACAATTCTGGTGTCATTACTCGGTAGCTGTAAATGGTACTAATTACTTCCTAGGTCAGCGCGACAGGTTACCCAAAAGCTACCACAAACATTACGTCCATGCCTTATTTAATGACATGAAATCCAGTTGATGATGGACGTATGATGCTCCAAACATCTTAGTGGGAAATATTGTCTGATTAGTGTGACTGGTTAGGGCATTTTTGTATTTTCAACTGAGAATGCAGTTAGTAGACCTCGCAGTGTGACTCACGCCACGTTCTCTTGGCGGGGCAGCTGCTTTTTGCCGGCCTTGACACGTCGGCGCGCTCGCTACTGCGCAGATGCCGGGCGACCCCGGGGCGGGAACACGCTGCTCGCGCATGCTGCTTCCCTCGTCTGCATACATACTTGTGTGGGACACGTGCGTAAACAGATACAGAGCACTCAACCCGAGGGCTATTGGCTTCTCAAGGCTACGGCGCAGTTCATGGCGCTTCGCATCCACCTGCCGGCCGCTCCTTCAACTCGCATAAAGATGTGCTTCTCTGGCACTTAACACTGCCCAGTCACAGTACTACTTACTACTACTACTACTACTACTACTACTACTTCTAGTAGTAGTAGAAGAATTATTCGTCCGTTGATTCACTGTTACAAGGATATTGGACATGTCCAACATAGTTAATGTATACTATGGGATCAAAGGTATACGGATATCTATTAGTGGACATTAATATGGCGTGTGTCTACGTTCGTCTGTATGTCGCCTTGGACTGCTGGGGAAACAATGAATGAGGTGTCTGAATGTCTGTGGAGGCATGGCACCCCTTTATTCCTCATGAGCCGAAACCAAAGAAAGTAGAGATATAGGACGCTGTGGTCTGGAGCGGAGTCGACGTTCTAACAATCTAACCTGTCTTAGAGGTGACCCACTGGGCTCATATCATTAGTCTCAGCAGGCTAGTCCATCTCAGAAATGTTATTGTTCACAAATTATTGCCTCATAGGTGCCGCTTTATGACAGGGTGCGTTGTCATCCTGATACAGTCATCGACTCCGAACAATTCCTCTAATGAATCCTGTACACAAAGCTGTAAAATTTGTTAATATCCTTATGCGTTCTGCGTTTTCCTACGCGCAATGAGGGGATCACATCCTAACCGCGAAGAACAACCCCATCTCCTCCATATTTCACGGAAGGTAACGTTCTACAGTCATTTACCAATCCAAAACGCGTCCATCGTACTGTCACAATATATTACGTGATTCATCACTCCAAATCACTCGTTTCCAGTCATCCAATGTCCATTTGCGTTCCTCTTTACACCACATCAAGCGTTGTGTAGCATTGACAACAGAAATGAATGTCGTTATGAGAAGCTGCTGAACCATTGTATTCCATTAACACCCTACGCACAGTCATTGTACCATCTGGACCGTACTTTGAAACTCAAGAGTGATCCCTTCCGTTGATTTAGTGCGATTTTTACAACCACCTGCCACAGTGCTAGACAGTCCCTGTCCGTCAGTACATGAGATCCAACTGGTCTTGGTTTGGCTGTGGTTGTTCCTTCACAATCGCATCACCAGTAGTCGAGTTGGGCATCTTTAGAAGGGTTGAAATTAGGCTTGTTGATAAAATATCGATTACTGATACTTTTTCCAAAATATGTCGATATATATCGGCGACATTCTTTTGTAACCGATATGTCGATATCAAAATGACAATATCGAATGCCGATATTTTTATTTTATATTTTTTAACAATATTTGATATTTGAAATTGCTCTTTTGCAGTTGTAGTAGAACATAATTTTATTTTCACTGTGTGAAGAAATCTTACTGCGTTTTGAACATTCGTTACGTCCAACCTTTCTCTTTGACTTTGTGAAGCAAATATATGTGGCACAAAGTAGTAGTCCGATTGCACTGCGGGGGTGGCGATGCGAATGGAATAACAAGATTTCCGCTGTGAAGAAATAGCATGACAGTAGCGTTAAAAAACAAATTTAACGCAATTACTGTGCTGTTTTTTGACATCGTCACTCTTCAAAAACAGTTACTGAAAATGATGAACAAAAATCTAAATGACAAGAATGGTCTTCGCAGTGAGCGGAGACGTGTTAGTGGAAATGCGTACATATTCTGCGCTCGGCCCTACCAATGGAAACTGCAACCATTTAGCTTCACCACGCAATTTTGACACTACAGCTGCTAGACCGTTGGCGTGCCGGAAATGCAGTTACCATTTTTAGCAAAGTGGTTGTCGCCAAGCGCAAACGTGCATAGTTTTCCTGTCGATTCTTGCTCTAAGGGGGATAGGCAGGCCGCAAGTTTGTTGATGTACAGAGTATGTAATAATAAATCAACACTTAAATATAAAGATCTATAACTAGCAGTATATCTCCAATGTGCAGTCGATTTTTTATAGGCAGGTACGTCGATACGTTTCACGTCTATATATCGATACTTACCTTCGATAAATCTCCGATCAGAAATAATATTTTTTAAATGTCGATATACACGATTCCAGACTTTTAAAAATATCAATAGTCGTAGTTAAAATGCCCTTCACAGATTTCTTACGCAGGTTACACCCGATGTCTAGCGCTATTTCGATATCAATGAGGTCTCCTAACGGATCGATCTTGTTGCTGCTGCTTCGCTACTGACTGCAAAATATTCCCCGCCGCCTTTTGTACTGACGGGTCCGCCTCCCGTGATATCCAGTAGTGAGTTTTGCCTTACGTGGCGCTGGCCGGATGAATCAGGTCCGATAGTGTTTACAGACATTTAAACATTGACAGGCCTAGTTTGACAAGGGAGGGACAGTTAATCTGCCGCGGCGTTAGAATAGGAAGCAGAAGTAGAATACCAGCAGTAATTTAGGCGAACCTTGGAAAACATGAACCAGCATTGCCGGTTGAAGATTATAACGCATCCTCCCGAATGCAAGGCCACTCTGTTTAAAACGGTGCAACCCCGTTCTTTTTATCCCTAGTGTAGAATACTGTTTTGCAAAGTAGTTATTTAGTAATGTAAAATGCTAGTGCTGCACTGTTAATTTATTTCGTGATGTAATGCTACACACACTATCAGCAGACATCAAGATCATAGCGACAATTTTTCGTTTCCATTTTGTGTACCGAAATCTCCCATTGACTTGCCTCCTGAAAAACTGCATGAGTCAGCATCCCTCTGCAGCAGGGGTTCCCAAATTTTTCCTCTAGCGGAACATTTCTAGAAGCCTGGTAATTTGATGGAACACCGTGTTTAATTTGAAGGTTAATAAAATTGTAAAAACTGATAAAAACTTATTTATTCAGTGATTACTTCAATTTTAATTCATGACTAATAACACAGAAATTATAATCTTTTTTAAAAAAATAAAGTGCCGAAAAACCGCCCAGTTATTTACAGTTTTTTGCGGGGCACTTACGTCGCGCAGAACGCACTTTGAGAAACCCTGCTCTGCAGTGAGTTAGTTTTGTACCCAGAAAGACAATGAAACGTTCATTTTATACGTTGCAATGCTTTAAGATTGAAGTTTTCGAGAAAAGGGCGATTGTAGTGCGAAAGTGTTGTGTGAAGTGCCAGAGATGTTTTATTACTATTCCTTGCGTAATTTTTTTTTTTTTTACCAAACCCCTATTTACGTAATCTTCACTGTGTAGAATACCATTACCTGCTATATCCGCTGTAATCGCCGCTCCCACACAGTAGCTAGACGGGTTAAAAGTGAGCCAGTCAACGTGCTCTGAAATCTCTACGGACATTTAGGGCCGCGCTGTCTTCGATGTTTCCCGCAGCCGTTAAAAGATGGCGGCTTGGAGGACTGAGCGAAAATCACTGACGAAGTAAGTATACACCTAAACATCGCACCGATTTTGCTTACCTTTCGTACGATTATAGTACGCACCTAGATGTAACAAATGATGTTGTAGTACGAAGCGTTTCTGAAGCATTTTCTGGAAAATTGTGTTTCGAAGTCTTGCGAGCCTGGTGAATATCATAGGAAACCGCCAGCCGTCGAGCAATGGCGTTACGCGGCCGACCATTACAGTGGCGTTAGGAAACTCCTGGTTGGGGGGTTGTTTGGGGAAGGAGACCAGACAGCGAGGTCATCGCTCTCATCGGATTAGGGAAGGATGGCGAAGGAAGTCGGCCGTGCCCTTTCAAAGGAACCATCCCGGCATTTGCCTGGAGCGATTTAGGGAAATCACGGAAAACCTAAATCAGGATGGCCGGACGAGGGATTGAACCGTCGCCCTCCCGAATGCGAGTCCAGTGTCTAACCACTGCGCCACCTCACTCGGTAAACTCCTGGGGACGCGTCTCTTGTTTTTGATTGTTCGTCACCATTTATCCCCGTTTGTGCGACATAGGACTTGCGTCGAAAAAATCAGATATCGTTTTAGTCGGTCTGTTTCCCCCCAAAATAATGCTTGTTGGATTTTTTAAGAAACAAGTTTTGTAATTTAACCCCACAATTCCTCCACTTATTTTGCGCTCTTTCTTATTTATTGTTTTGCCCGATCATAGCTTTAATCCCACAACGCTCGAAATGTCATGCTTAAATGGTTCAAATGGCTCTGAGCACTATGGGACTTAACGTCTGAGGTCATCAGTCCCCTAGAACTTAGAACTACTTAAACCTAACCAACCTAAGGACAGCGCACACATCCATGCCCGAGGCAGGATTCGAACCTGCGACCGTAGCGGTCGCGCGGTTCCAGACTGTAGCGCCTAGAACCGCTCGGCCACCCTGGCCGGCTGTCATGTTTAACATTAAGTTATTGTAGATATCTGATCTGTTAGACATTGTGTTACAAATATGCAGATCCTGTTGTGGCAGCAAACTGATAATTGTTTATTATCTATCGTACCTTGGAGTTTAAGAGTTAAGTTCCACAATTAAAGAAGATGGAGAAGATGGTTTATGATGTGATGTGTGAGGAATGAGGATGGCAGCTACAGTAGTTAGTTCAGCAAGTAAGCGAACAGTACGCAGGGTAGGGGACCTCGTATCGACCAAAAATTTCCATTATGGGGCTGCGGCAGAAGTTTCTCTGGTATTGACGATTTATTTGGCTATAAATATGCAAGCAATCGCTTTTTTTATTTTTGATACGATTTATTTTCTGTGCCTTTGACTAGTTTTTGAACCACTGCGAGCTCGTTGTTCGATGAAGAACTTCATGTGGACCATTTGCAACTAGAAGCTGTGGTCGTGGTGCTGGGGGAAATGACGGAAATTTATTGGTGCCGAGAGATTTATGAAATGAAAAGATTGTTAACGTTTTGGTTACAGGGCACTGCGTTGTGGTATCCTCGTCAAATACTTCCTCATAATATACATATTCAGGTTATACATGGACATACACAATATTTAGCTGCACATACAGTAAGTAAACACTGAATGTAGTACAGAGACTATGAATAGGTTAGATATCGCACTGATACATCGGAAATTTGTCTGGTAAGCGAATATGTTTGGGCGTGACTGGCGATGCTGTTTTGTCCGACTAACGTACTATTGTAGTTGTTCTGTTACACTGAGCCATTCATTTCTTCAATGATGTCAACTCCATAGCAATGTTTGAGGCAACAACTTTGTGTATTTGCTGTAAAGAAAAAAAAAGTTATTTGAGAAGAAATTAGGTTTAAAATTTAACTTTTTTTCTATTCAGCATTTCCTTATTCCATACTTACTGACATGTGGTACCTGTTAGTATAAAAGTTCATTCAACCTCAATGTACACAAGCAAAAATTATAACATGATGCCTGTAGACTCAATTATTACTAATATTATACCTCAAGATACCACATGCCGACTGTCTCACTGCAGAGCTGTTTCTGCAGTGTAATTTACTATAGTAATGGCATTACGATACTTCCAGTGTAATTGATTTAATAGTCTAGCTTTACCCAGTAAACCTGAGAGAAAATCCGTGTCTTACACAACCAGCCATGGATGGGAAATTAAAGCGTGCTTACCTTCGGCTGTTCAAATAATTAGCCCGCATCTCGTGGTCGTACGGTAGCGTTCTCGCTTCCCACGCCCGGGTTCCCGGGTTCGATTCCCGGCGGAGTCAGGGATTTTCTCTGCCTCGTGATGGCTGGGTGTTGTGTGCTGTCCTTAGGTTAGTTAGGTTTAAGTAGTTCTAAGTTCTAGGGGACTGATGACCATAGATGTTAAGTCCCATAGTGCTCAGAGCCATTTGAACCATTTTTTTTTTGTTCAAATAATTAACTCCACCCAATTTAATTACTAGCAGCACCCTTTGGTATAATGTGTGTGAGCTGGAACGAATCAGTTTAAATACATACACTTGTTGCAGATTGGCTGTCGTTTTATGGCCGTAGCTCCAAATATGCTCATTTTCGAGATATCGTTATCTGGAAAATTTTGATCTAATCAGTGACTAGTACCCTCCCTGCCATTACCTGTGTCAGCTGTTGTTTGCAGACGCATTATATCATTACTGGAAAAACTGTTACGAAGTGGAGCCTCCGTCCTCTGGTGCAAGTGTCCTGCTCGGCCCTGCCTACCACACGGCTTCACAAGGACTCTGGGGTCCAGCCTCTAAAGATAGAAATCTGCAGCACGCCTGCTGCCGTCGGCTCTTTCTCTTTGACGACCTGTACCAAATTCAGGAGAGCGCTCTCTGCTTGAAGAATTTTATGGTGGAATAGGCCTGCCCGAAAAACAGTTTTGCATTCGTTCGCAGATAGCGTTCGCCGCTTACGCGATGCAGATGTATGTGGACTAGTGCTTTCCGTTCGCGCTGCCTTTTTTGTGGCTGAGGAACATCTCCTTGGTCTCATGTAGCACGATTTTTTATTTTCAGTACTAAGTTAATCACATTTTCCTTCAAACCTAGGCCGGCCGAAGTGGCCGTGCGGTTAAAGGCGCTGCAGTCTGGAACCGCAAGACCGCTACGGTCGCAGGTTCGAATCCTGCCTCGGGCATGGATGTATGTGATGTCCTTAGGTTAGTTAGGTTTAACTAGTTCTAGGGGACTAATGACCTCAGCAGTTGAGTCCCATAGTGCTCAGAGCCAGAGCCTTCAAACCTACAAAACATGTAATCCAATAAAGTTCCTATCATTGCAAATAATAAATGGTGAACTAAATTCCAACATTATACTTTAAAGTGTATATGTATACAAGGACCTAATACCATGTACAATAACAAGTAGTCAAACCTTATTTTTTTATTTGATCGTTAATTTCCATTTACTGCCACGGGATTGCAGCGTTACCCTCCTACACCACCAGCTACGCTCTGCACAAGCAACTTGAAAAGTTTGGCGTCAGACAATAGCGCGTCTGTTATGCTAAGGCGTATGGCGATCCTAAGATTTAAATTAAAATTTAGATAGAGCCGTGCAACTTACATGGGTCAAAACACACACCCACGGAGAGTGATATGCAGATAAACTTTCGCTGCATGAGAAAGCCCTCGCTCTCCCCCACCCCCCCTGCTCCCCTCATGAAAAAGGACTGATCGTACGACAACGACACTTTCTGGACATGCGGAAGAGAAAAAAAAGGAATTCACCATTGAAAGAAACACATTTTAAATTTCATATCAGGGGGTAACAATTATTAACAGCTTGAAAGACATCATGTTTACGCCAGTGACTGTTAAACTTGTTATTTCCACTGCTGTAATTTCGGCCTTAGGCCATTATCAAGTGCAGATGTTTTGGCTTTAAGCCATGTCTACTTTATACAAGGTGACACATTTATACGTCGTTGTCATTTGCTGTTATATACATTCATAACGGTGCTAAGTAGTGCGAGCACACGTGTCCATATATCGTAAAACAGCACAGTCTGTTTCACTATATATGGACATGTGTGCTCGCACTACTTAGCAGTCTGCCGACCAATGACGGCACGCTCAACGGGTTTAGCCTGCGCGCACGCGTCCGTTTTGTAATTCCAATCGCGCACATGTAAAATACTGCTTTGGATATCGGTAATGTTTGATTTTATTTGCATACTTCCTTCGCGGCGTCGCAGTTTTTACTTAGAGAGATGTATACAACGTTAAGGGTTGGGACATAGTGAACACGTTCTCTTTATTTGAATATCTAATAGTCCGTTCAAAATAGACAACGCATAGTGCTTTTTAGTGACGCAGAAACCGTCTTGTATTTTTGTTTTTATTATGCATTGCAGCCTCAGTCGCTCAAATGGAATCATTACTGGTTTAGTCCGATTACCAAGTCGTAATCACTTGATTTGAATACGTTACATGGGAAACTAGTCAACTGGAGCGTTGAATTGGTAATAAGTCTAAACCGGCAATTATCGCATTTGAGTGACCTGAGGCTGAAATGTATGATTTTTTAAAAGAAGGCTGTGCACTCTGTTTGCAGGTATTGCTACCACCGATACGAAAGTTCAAGGAAGTTTTTGAAGAACACAATTCAAATTTATTCGAATTGATGATAAAGTCATTGTGTGCTTTTTTTCCCTTTGGTAGTTTTCTCTTCCACTATAATGTCTTTCGAATGAAAACGTAAGTTTGCTTCCTTCGAATTTGACATAATGCGTACCATTTATGACAAATCATATCCACAGTTTAGAAAAACTTTTTCGCAATACGGGTTATTTACATGACATTTTTCTTTACGTTTTCAGATCTGAATATATCAACAGTGCATACGTTGAAATGCAGTAAACATTCAAATTTCTGTCTCTTACCACATAACTAAAGGTAACCTGAGTTGGTTCAAATGGTTCAAATGGCTCTGAGCACTATGGGACTTAACTTCTAAGGTCATCAGTCCCCTAGAACTGAGAAATACTTAAACATAACTAACCTAAGGACATCACACACATCCATGCCAGAGGCAGGATTCGAACCTGCGACCGTAGCAGTACTGGACTGCGCGCCTAGAACCGCTAAACCACCGCGGCCGGCGTCCCAAAAGTGTCTCATCTACTCCAGACTAGGCGAATTTGGTGGACAAGGCATCAACGTGAGTTTACTATGGTGCTCTTCTGACCTTGTGACACAGGTAGTTATGCGGCTGGAAGATGCCATTTCCCTCGGGGAACACAGCGAAGACGAAGGGATGCAGGGCGTCCACAGTAATGTTTACGTACTCTATAGCTATCGTTCTGTCTTAGATTACTACTACAGGTTCAATGGAAGAGCAGGAATAATCTTCCATAGCTTGTAATGCCTACACCTGTCTGCGGCCGTGGCGCAGTGAATGTTTCGAACATCCGTTCATCTGAGTAACGGCCGCGTGGGGTTAGCCGAGCGGTCTAAGGCGCTGCAGTCATGGACTATGCGGATGGTCCCGGAGGAGGTTCGAGTCCTCCCTGGGGCATGGGTGTGTATGTTTGCCCTTAGGATAATTTAGGTTAAGTAGTGTGTAAGCTTAGGGACTAATGACCTTAGCAGTTAAGTCCCATAAGACTTCACACACACACACACACACACACACACACACACACACACACACACACACACCTGAGTAACGGCGTATCGGTACACGACCATCGACTAGGCGTAACATGTAGTGTGATTCATTCGAAGAGATAACACGTTTTCAATGATCTACAGACCAGTCTTTATGATCCTGTGCCCGTTGCAATCGTGTGTGATGACGTCGTAGGTTAACATGAGAACACGTATGGGGACGTCAACCGCGGAACCCCTTGTCCAACAGTGTGCGCTGAATGGTGTGCTCCGAAACACTTGAGCCTACACCAGCCTTGTAGACTGTCGTCAGATCTGCCACAGATCGCTTGCCGCCTATCCTGCTTCACAGAGCGGACGAGCCACTGTCCAACTTCCACGTTCTGTGAAGTGACGTGGACGTTCAACACCTTGTTCAACTGTTGGTTTCTCCGTTCTTCAACCACTTTTCGTAGACGCTCATGACAGTAGCGCGCGGACAGCCTACCAGCTTCGCCGTTTCCAATATTCTTGTTACCAGGCGTCGGGCCATAACAATCTGCCTGCATTGTCGCTAGAATGATTCACCATTCGTCTCTGCTCCGCGTATGTACCACAGGGCTTGGGGTCCGGTACTCAGTATATTAAGCTCTCGCCGACCATCACATCCACCAGAGCAGGGAAGTGCCGAGAGAATGTACATTTCGCAGAGTTTCAGTGCGGACGCTGAAAAACATATGAGCACCATCAAAGGGTTCAGAGGGCGGCGGGAGTCGAACACACAATCAGCAATAAATAACTGCGCGAGGCCATCACAATTTAAGTCTTGCTGGAGTCCAGGCAGCGGGTACGTACAACACTACCTGTCGCACCACCCGATGAATACGGCTAGGTCGGTCGTCGAAATGTTGTGCATAATATGGCAACAACAACTCTACTGGACACCCGGAACAACACTGGCGGATAAGAATCGCAACAGCTAGAAGGAGTTTCGCGACATAGCGACAGTTCGTAGCCGTGTTTCTGCATCTGAAAGATTTCGCGGCAGTCGCGTTTGAGTGGCGCTAGTAGGGCCCCTATGAAGATGAAAATCAGGTTTGTTTTAAACAGACGATGTAACAGCCGTGAGCTTTAGTTACGTAAAAGACTGGACGTACTGAGTTGGTGTTAGTCAAGAATGCCTTTACGGCGACAAAGGACGCCAATATCGACACATCACTGAGTTTGAACGAGGTGTTGTAGCAGGCCTACGAGAAGCTACGATATTGCAGAAAGATTTGGCAGGAATGTAGTCACTGCACATGGTTGCTGACAGCGGTGGTCACGAGAATGTACTGTCGCAAGAAGACCAGGCTTCGGAGGACCACGTGGCAGTATCGAGATGGAAGACCATCGTGTTCGGCGTATGGCTCTGTCGCATCGTATTGTAACTGCAGCAGAAATTTGAGAAGCAATTAGCACCACAGTGACGCTACAAATCGGTTATTTCAAGGACAGTTTAGAGGCAGACGCCCTGTAGCGTGCATTCCACTGACCCCAAACCACCACCATTTGCGACATCACTGGTGTCAAACGAGACCTCATTGGAGGGAAAGGTGGAAGTCTGTTGTATTTCCTGATGAAAGCTAGTTCTGCCCCGGTGCCAGTAATGGCCGCGTGTTGGTTAGGAGGAGTCAGTTGAAGACCTGCACGCAACCTGTCTGCGTATGACACACACTGGACGTGCACCGGGAGTAATGGTCTGGGTTGCAATTTCGTATGACAGCTGGAGCGCTATGGCGGTTATCCTTACTGCAAATTTTTACGTCAGCCTGCTTATTCGAAATATTGTGCTGCCATTCATGAACAGCAAAAAAAATGGCTCTGAGCACTATGGGACTCAACTGCTGAGGTCATTAGTCCCCTAGAACTTAGAACTAGTTAAACCTAACTAACCTAAGGACAGCACAAACATCCATGCCCGAGGCAGGATTCGAACCTGCGACCGTAGCGGTCTTGCGGTTCCAGACTGCAGCGCCTTTAACCGCACGGCCACTTCGGCCGGCCCATGAACAGCATTCCAGGTATATTTTCCAACAGGTTAACACTCTCCACATACCGCCGTTGTAACCCAACATGCTTTGCAGAATGTCGACGAGTTGCGTTTGCCTACTCCATAACCAGATCCGTCTCCGGTAGAGAACTTACGGGACATCATCGGACTAAGACTCGTGCATCATCCACTACCAGTAATAACTGCCTCTGTATTGACCGAGCAAGTGCAACAGGCGTGGAACTCCATCCCACAGACTGACATTGGGCACCTGTAGAACGCAATACATGCTCGTTTGCATGCTTGCATTCAACATTCTGGCTGTTATACCGGTTATTAATGTACCAGCATTTAACATTTGCGATGGCTTATTTCACACTTTCAGTAACCAGTAATCTTGCAATGTTAATCACATAAATATATTCCCGAAATTTCAGTACCTACATTGATTACGTTTTGGTGTTGCAATTTTTTTGCGTCGGTGTATGTCATTGATCAGTTGCGTCGAGGAAACCTGAGAGATTTTTCGCAAATTTTGTATTTCCTTGTATTGTCATATCACAGATTTATACCTAATAAAACATTTATACATATCGTCAATGAAATATTACTGTGTGGACATCATTTCTGGGTACTTGAATCCCACTCCGCTCATCATCCACTTTCTCAACTTTAACATTTGATCTGAACGTTCCATCCCATTTTTCCGTAGCATTGTAATTCCGTTCTCCTCCTTATCGTCAAAACGTTAACAGGAGGCAGTTGCCAATACCTACAAAGACATTTCCTGCAGTAACTTTCCATGCTTGCACTAAGAGGTAACAATGCTTACTACGTTGAAGTGGAAAGTGGGTGAACCTACTCACTTGACCAATTAAGACTCCACTGCGTCAGTTTCTACAGTTCTCTCTATTGAGAATACCTCATGCTTCGTCCACAGGTCTGTCAGTCGGTTTAGTATCGTATAAAATATTAAGATTATATGGATGCGCAACTTGTGTGGTAATGTTCACACAGCTGACTCTTAGGTAAGAGGTCGACTGCCCTTTTATGAGGGTAAGCGAGTTTAAAATGTTGTCTGGTTCACAAACGAAAAAAATCAGTCTCATTTTTCTGGCCCATTATCACTAAGTGTTCACTCTACTGAATGGGAGACCTGCCTGGGGGGAGATAAGTTGGAGCAGACGTCTCCCGCGGGAATAGCTTTCCAAGGCCTGCGCGTTAACAGCCCGGCATTTCGCAGCCGCCAATTCGCAAATAATTGTGTTTACTTCTCGAGTTTCAGGGGGCGCTAAATTGCCCTGAAAGCGAGCAGGCTTCTGTGCGACGAGGGCGGTAATTGAGTTAACGGCTAGTGCGGGCCTGGGAGGCGGCTATCCTATTACAGCAGGGGGAGGCGGGCCTGCTGTAATCTCCCGCCGGGAAGTGAGAAGCCACACGTGAGTAGTCTGCAGGCAACACGCGTGGCGTGCGGCCCGCTGTACGCAAGAGCACAGCCGGCCGATGACTACTTACACATAAAGAACCGAAAGTGGGAAATGAATATCTGGTTTTTAGATAAATAACATAGATTTTATAGAATGCAGTTGAGGTCATAGAAACTGTTCCAACTTCTGGCTGTCTCAGTTGAAGCATTCGTTTCGTCTGCCCGCGGAGCTTCCGTAGCGTTAAGCGAAGTCCTGCTGGCGACCGCGGTAAAACTACGAGTGCCTCCTACTTACTATTCTTTCATTTATTTATTATTATTATTCGTCAAGAATTTCAAATACAACTACATAGGTTGAAAAACCACAATGTTAACGATTATCTCATCAATTTTCAGTATAACCGCCGTTCATTTTCACAATTTGGATCCACCTTTTAACAAGATTTACAATTATGGTAAAACGCATGGTCCTGCTTCCGAAGCCATTGACGCAAGGACGTGTACACGGCCCCCTTGTCTTTGAAGTCAATCCTATGATGAGTTTTTCTTAGCGGCCCGAACATATGGAAGTGGTGTTACGACTGGCGTGTGATCTTGCATTGCCTCGCAAAAGAACTTCCACCATAGCTTTTGTTTCGCGAACTCGCCGAAGACGTGCCTTAAGGGTTCCGACGTATTGTATAGAATTTATTGTGCATCCCTGTTCCAAAACCGTACTCACACCCTCTGCTTCCCAGAATATTGTAACCGTATCTTTCCCAGCCAGTCGCACAGTTTTGCCATTCCATTGACTTGTTCGAAAAAAATTTAAATCCATGTTTCGTCTCCTGTCACAGTTGTTTCCTGAAACTCTTCTCCCTCCAAACAGAAGCGCCCCAAGAGTTGGGAGGCAATTGTTTTCCTTGTCTCTATTGTGTTCGCTTAACATTCGCCGTACCCAACTCGCACATAGCTTTGAGTATCTTACTTGTTGAATAATCGTCATCAGACTGCCTTCACTGAGGGAAGTAGTGCGACGCAAATCGTCTGCAGTTTGCCAGCGGAATGATGTCATCGACTCGCTGAATGTTGTGCGGCGTCAGTGTATTCAGTGGCCTATTTCTCCCGTTTCGTTCAGCCAACAGTGTTTCGTTACAGCGACGAACCCATCGTTTAAAAGTTCTGATATCCACTGTTGCATCATCGTGTGCACGTTTTTCAGTTTTTCATGAATGCGAATGGGCGTTTCACCTTCTGTATTCAAGAATTATATCACAGAACGCTGTCTAACACGAATATCGATGTCTACCAGTTTGCAGGCAACCGCGGTTCTGGCGTCTGTTGATGCACAGAGATTCTTCTGCAGTGGATTGGAGAAGCAGTCTGTGGAATAGCGCCAGGTTCAAATTTTTCACTTGATAAACTTTATTTAAGGAGAAAAGAATAGGGCATTACTTCTTGTCTGATCCTCGCAATAAACAAGCGTAAGAGCGCAATAAAACGGCTCACGGTTCTGAGCAGCGCTCGAGGCCCGAATTCTCCGCCCTGATTCACTTACAAAGTCTGGTGTATCTCGGATGGTCACAATAATAATTCATAGACTAGGAAGCAGGAGACAGCCCAGGGCAATGGCACACACTAAAGAATATCGATAGACAGTGCTATAATTGAGTAATCAAGAAAATTTACTTATTTTTTGAGAATCAGCCATATAGAACATAACAAGTATTTCCACTCTCTAAATAAAGTCTTTTGTCAACTCAACAGCAAACTGTCTTTTTAACTGCGCTGGTTCTCGTAGTCTTAAGTAACTGTGGCGTCGGCAGCCGGTGTCCCATGGAGCTAATCTGTAGGACTGAGAAGACGACCTGCGCTGACGAAGTGGCCCCCGAGCGCCGTCGTCGGCGTCCTTTATGCCAGCACGGGGGAGGGCGCCGGTGTCGTAAGGTCTTCGCTGAGAGGGGAGATGCGGCGCCTGATTTGCGTGTACCGCCACGTTGGCGCCACCCCTCGGGATCCTCAGATACTGAAGTTCGCGCTGGCCGGCTTTTGACGGCATGACACCCGAAAGCCATACTAAATAATTGTCGACGGCCTCGCATTAACCCGCGAGACAGGTTTATACAAAGGGCGTTCAAAAAGTTTTGCACAGTTGTTTCAATTTTTTTTATTTTCTACAAAAAGTAGAATCAAATTTTTTGCGAACGTACTTGGAACATTTAGCTATACATTGAGCATACTCAATGTAGCCTCCATCAGCTGTGACCCATCTGGCCCAACGTTCTTTCTATGATGTAAATGCGCTTTGATAAAATTCTGGGGATTGACTTTTACACCATCGCTTGACACAGGAAATAAGGTCTTTCTCACTATCAAATGTTTTACCGTGCAGGTGGGCCATTTGTCTGATTTTCTCCTGCGTAATAAGGGACGCCTTTTATATCTGAGGGAGAGTGAATTTATTACCGTCCTGTGGGTATCAACATCAGGAATTAAGTTACCACAACGTGAAGACGACGGTTCAAAATCCTGTTTGGTCATCCAACTTTAGATTTTCCGTGGTTTTCCGAAATCGCTTAAGGCAGATGCCGGGAGGGTCCTCTGAAAAGGACACTGCCTGTCTTCTTTCCCAAACTTCTTTTTCTTTTTTTGCGTAAGAACAGTTAGAATAAATAATAACTGAAATTCTGAGCTGAAGTTACAGTACCGTCTTCGTAAGCTTCTCGTACAGACTAGGGCACCTTATATAACGTTTAGGAAAGGTGAGATGGCACATACACAGGTAATGAAGCTGTATGGTATAGGTGACGGGGAGTGCTCTTAATGTCAGGCGCCGAAAACTGCAAGGTTACCTACATTCGCACTTTGTTGAGCATCTTTCCTTTGCGGACTGTGTACTGTCGTGAATACGACCATCTCATGTTGGTATCTGTGATGATTTGAGCGGATGGTGTGGTAGTACGTGTTCGCCTTGTTGTTGTTAATGATTAAGTTGTTGTTGTTGATGATGATGATGATGATGATGATGATGATGGCAGAGGAGGAGGAGGATGAAACGCGGTGCTGGGACATAAAACGTTCTCCTCCAGACCAAGAGAACTATTTTTTTCAACACCAGTTTGACATGATGTTTAAAGCTGCTCAAAATGATCGTTTCTGAATTAAACGATTTTCGCCTTTTATTCCTCAGTTTGAAGAGACACAGAATCAAAACGTTATATTAAACAGACAAATAAAAGAAAACGTAGTCCACCGTTCGCTTCCTTTCCCGAAAACTGATAAATGATTGAATACTACAAAAAATCAGTAGTGATCTCCTACTGATTCTAATTTTCTGAAACTCCGGTGGAGATAGAAGAACTCTATTTTTCGTGTTAATTTAACCTTTTTCAAGGGATACGAGCAGATAGACCTATATTATGTAGACACAGGCAGTAGATCAGCTAATTTCTGTGTTTATCGTAAACTATGAATGAACTGTTAAGTTTAAAGTTTTCTCCTCATATGATACGGCAAGTTTGTTGTGGCTCCCTCGTTTTGGTTCAAATGGCTCTGAGGACTATGGGACTCATCTGAGGTCATCAGTCCCTAAGAACTTAGAACTACTTAAACCTAACTAACCTAAGGACATCACACAGATCCATGCCCTAGGCAGGATTCGAACCTGCGACCGTAGCGGTCGCGCGGTTCCAGACTGTAGCGCCTAGAACTGTTCGGCCACTCCGGCCGGCTCCTTCGTTTTAAAACTTTTTAAAGCAAATGAAGCATTGTACATCACTGATAGCGCACTTCTTAAAATATTTCCAGACTAGGGATAGTACCATACTGTAATACAGCTGTGTTCGGCTACGACAGTAAGAAACCATCATACATACAAGGTGGGGCAAGTTTTACACACGTACCATCATATGACGACATGGTAATAGGTATATAATTATCTGGCAGCGCTGTACCAGGTCTAGGGTGATTGTTGCTTGTTTCTGTCGGCATTGTTACTAAAATAACGCTGATCGGTTTCCTCATTTTCTATTATAAAGCAATATTTCAAAGCAAAGCACGAATAAAAATCACTCGTTCATGAAAAATATTTATTTTAATACAAAAAAATTAGATCTAACGCTGTGGCTGACTGATATTTCCCTTTTTACCCGTTTATTGGTAAGAAATAAATAACTGTTGCAACCGAGACCAAACAAACACTGAAAAAAACCGGTTAATCAGAACTAAAATACCGGTATCGGCTTTTAACAGATTGTTTATCTCATTCCTATGCGACGGTTGGTTCTCCATCCCTGTCCTCTCGTATGTTTTTGCTCCGTAAGACGCTGCATAATCATCTGGAATTTGGTGTATGGTATGGATGCACCACTTTTTTGTTTAAGCTGGTTATAACAGTCATGCAGAACTATTTAAATGACAATATAATCTGTTCCAGTTTAGGTCTAACACATTTTCAAATGGTCACTTGCTACATCAGTCCCCTAGAACTTAGAACTACTTAAACCTAATTAACCTAAGGACATCACCCACATCCATGCCCGAGGCAGGATTCGAATCTGCGACCGTAGCGGTCGCGCGGTTCCAGACTGCAGCGCCTAGAACCGCTCGGCCACCCCGGCCGGTGGTACAATCATTATCAAACATTACTTCGTGAGAAGTGGTACTGATAAAATGCATTCTTTGACTCATTGACACATGAGAACACCTTGCACTTAGAATGAGGTCCTGATTCTGTAACATAAATAGCACAGTTTTCACATCTCCCACGACTAGCAGTAAAATTACTCAATGAGTTCCAAGACATATGTGTTTCAGTATCATCTAGAAACGAAAAATCTGTCCTGTCTCCTTTTGTTCTGAAAATAATTGCGAAATGTTTCTTGTTATCACTGCTATCTTCGAAATGAATATCTTCAGCTTCTGTAAAGTGAAGGAATTCTGTTGCTGACTGGTGTATGGTGTGCTGTAATTTTTCGTTTGTTTGGCCTATAAATTGTTGAGTTCCAATACTTTATAAAAGTGTTTTGCTTCGGAATCACCACTCCCCTCATTTGGTTTACCAACATCAAATGGAAAATCGTACTGGAGTAATTACAGTATCTCCGACGTTTCAAATTTCTTCTTATCTCGTCAGGCAAAAAACATGAGGCTGTTGACCCGAGGGGCTTGAAAGCAGAGGTTTTTTTTACACGAAAATGTTCTAGAATCTTCAACAGTTTGTTCTTCTAAACAATGAGAATAAAATGATTTATCAAGGAACGGGGAAAATGTGAAGACTGGATTATTACACTAAATACTCAAAATTAAGCACAGAATGACCCCACTTCCAATTACGCGCAACCAAATAGCACGAGGGTTGCGCGTGCTCAGATTCAAACTGCTCTGGAGCCACAGATAACATCTGTGAAAGATCTGTGATGTCTTAATAATGTGCCAAACTGCAGGCTTGTCAGGCCTCAGACGAATAGAGAAAATAATACTTTTTTTTACGTCTGTTTCACAAGTCCCGCCAGACCACAAAGGGTATAGAACATATTCGTCAAAACGGCTCTCACTTTTTGTTCCATTATTGGTCCAATGTCGGCATTATGCTCATTTCATAGAGGTCACTACTCGTACTTAGCTGCGATGCGTTTGACATGTATTGTACGTTATTGATTCCATTAGATTTCGAATGTATCTGAAACGTTTGTAATCCAAACATTAGAAATCTAAAAGAATCAACGCCGTACAATATTTATTGAAGACAAATCTACTAAGTCGGTTTTCAGCCCGCTACAATGACGTACAAAAATTGAGAACTGTCAAAGAAATTAAATTCAGGCCATAATGGGCTAACCCAGTAAACAAGATTTGCCCGACGCCTTGCCACCACCTCCTCCTGCAGATCACATGATGGCGATGAAATTTTTTCACCGCCATGATTCGGAGCACCTTCATTTCTAGCGCATCCCACTACAGCGCACGTTAGTGATCTCTCAGTCTGCTACTACAGAGGTGGGAGGAGACGACTCGCAGAAGTCGTGACAGAAGTACGCTAAGCCAGGTCGGTGGTAAGCAGGCAGTACGCAAGCAGAGCAGGTACGACGCCGGCGAGTGTGATAAAGTAAATCGGGAGCGGTCGCGATAAGACGCAGTTGCGAGAGCTGGCGCCGGAAGGGCAATCCACCCTCTCGTGACCTAGTTCCCGCTCGCTGAGAGGGCCCCGGCTACGTAATCCGATAAGCAGCGGCTGTGAGGGGTCGTCCTCCCGTTGTCTGCCAGGGGCTTAACGTCGTCTGCAGGCCTGTGGTTTGGGGTGCTTGTCGCCACCCACCAGTTGCCGTTCTTTCTCTCTCTCCGTCTGCATCTCAGCTTAGCAGGCCACCCTACCATGTGTGGGGGACGTGGATGCACGCTTGGCGGAACGGAACGGAGCGTCAAAAAATTCCACATTGCACTTTAAATGGCCCCCAAATAGACAGTGGAACTGAACATGACGGGATGTCAAGTTTAAGGTTTCTCTGTAAGAAAAAATTGACGTTGATGTTGTTGTTGTTGTTGTTGTTCAAAAAATGGTTCAAATGGCTCTGAGCACTATGGCACTTAACATCTGAGGTCATCAGTCCCCTAGAACTTAGAACTACTTAAACCTAACTAACCTAAGGACATCACACACATCCTTGCCCGAGGCAGGATTCGAACCTGCGACCGTAGCGGTCGCGCGATTCCAGACTGAAGCGCCTAGAACCGCACGGCCACTCCGGCCGGCGTTGTTGTTGTTGTTGGCGGCTTTTGGGGGGAGGGGGGGGGGGGGAAATTCGTCTTCTGCTGACTTCGGTGACCAACAGATTCTCGCCACGCTCACTCGTGTTGTAGCTGTGGATAGTGTTAGGTTTCACAATAACTTAGAGCGAGCTTACACTGCGTATAATGAGATACAGTTCTCTTTGGCGCTAATTGGTGAACAGAGTCCATATGTTGCCTTACAGCAATTGTTCAGTGTTTCTGTATGATTACGCTAGCCAATTAATTTCATTTCTCAGCAATTCAGCCACACATACTTCATCAAGAACATATGTTACGAAGTTGTTTTGACCATTACTAAACTTTATCAGTGATGGTTCCTCAATTCTATTACTATATTCTGACTTTTTGTATCTCGTATTAAATATTGTAACATCATTTTAACTGTTCTGCTGTTCCGTTCCCTTCCAAGCGTGAATCGGCCTTAATGCACCGTTACTCTTTATCCTAATATCTGTATCATGGGATGGTAAGCATGGAATAATGCTTGGCATTAACAACCTGTACATAACGGACTTAATTTCTGTCTACATACAGGATGATAATTATGAACCTGTACATAACTGACTTCATCCCTATCTACATACAGGGTAACAATTATTGAACTATATGAAAAAAAAACATAAATTATTTAGAACTACGGCTTGCATACAGTTTACTCAACATGTAAACGTCACTACAGATATGAATTTAGGTTATAACATGAACGATATGCCTGCCTTCTTTGGCGATGATGTGGCGTAAACGAATAGTGAAACTGTGCATGACCCGCTGAAGTGTCGGAACATCGATGCTGTCGATGACGTCGTGGATGGCTGGTTTCAGTTCAGCAATGGTTTTGGGGTTATTGCTGTACACCTTGTCTTTAATGTATCCTCACAGGAAGGAGTCGGATGTGTTCAGACCCGGAGAATCCGCGGTCCATCGAGGCCCATGCCAATGACCTCTCGGTACTCCAGGACCAGAATACGATCGATCCCCAAAGTGCTCCCCCAGGACATCAAACACTCTCCTGCTTCGATGGGTTCGAGCTCCGTCTTTCATGAGCCATATAATGCCGAAATCAGGGCCGCTTTGGACAATGGGGATAAAATCATCTTCTAAAACTGTCACGTATCGTTCGGTAGCCAGCGTGCCGTCAAGGAATATGCACCGATTGTTCCGTGAGTTGACATTGCGCACCATACAATCACCCATTGAGGGTAAAGAGACTTCTCGATCGCAAAATGCGAATACTCAGTCCCCCAGATTCACCAGTTTTGCTTATTATCCATCCGAATGAAAGTGTGCTTTGCCGCTAAACTAAAGCATAATGCGCAAACTAATTGCTGTCATGCCCCGCGATCAACCGTACAGTTTGAACGTCCTAACGCAAACCGTTCAGAAGTTATGACGATTTTATTTCATATAGCTCAATAATTGTCGCCCTGTATTTTGGCTATAGTGGCAATGTTTGAAACCGTGATTGATTTCTATTCGTAAAATACACAATGAAGCAGCTGAGACAGTCCTTTCCCCAAGGCATTGCTGGGCGGAAAAAAAAGTGTAGCTCCCAGAAGACATTGTCGGATGTCAGTGTAACTTCGTATATATACATACCGCTGGCAGGTATGTGAATGTTGCAATACTCGCTGACAGGTAGGATGGCCACTAGAGTGCCTTAATGTTGTTCGTGTTTAGTGTTGTTACCAGAAGTGGTAGGGTATACAACGGGCGTTAACATTGTCAGATATTGAGTGATCACTGAAGGAGAGGGAGATGCCGTATATTCGGACGAGACTGCATTATCAGTACCTGGCATAATTTGAAAGGTACGTCATTGTGGGTCTCCATTTGGCCTGCTGGCCGAATCGTGCGCTATTCGTATTTTTGGAGCATTCGGATGTGACAGTATCCAGATGTTGGACTGCACGGAAACGTGAGGGCACGCATACTAGAAAAGGTTCCAGGTGACAGCGTCTGATCATCGCAAGGGACGATCGCCGCGTTGTGCACCAAGCACATTATAACCCCTCCACACCTGCGCCTGCCACCCGAGGACAAGGAATGGACTCGCGGCAACATTTTGTACCGTCCCATGCGTGTGCTGCCGTTAACAACAGAAGTGGCTGCGTTTGGAGTAGCCCCGTGATTGTGAAACATTGACTGCAGACGAATACTAGTTCTACACTGCTCTGGATGACCATCGTCAGCGAATACGGCGGCAACCTGGCGAGAGATCACGTTCTTCCAATGTTTTGTAGAAGAATAGCGGTCTTAGTCTTTGCGCCATGGTATCTACAGCCATCAGATATGACTTCAGGTCACGAGTGGTAGTGGCTGAGAGAACTCTGTCGACACAACAGAAAGTTAGGGGCATATCTCCACGTATGTTAACTCTCTTCTGACAGTATCGTGGTGCTGTTTTTGAAAAGGATGATGCTCGTCCACACGTGGTACATGTGTCTGTGAACTGTCTGCGTGAGGCTGACGCACGCTCATGGCCAGCCAGATCCGTAGATAGGTCGTCTATAGAACAAATGTGGGACCAGCTCGGACGTCAACTCCTCCCCAGTGATAGTATTCAGAACATCAAGGACCATCCACAACCGTTTTGGGCCAGCTTGCCCAAGGAGAGGATACAACGGCTTATTGGCGCGACTTCATACTGATAGGTTGGCTCTCTGCCAAGTTCTCGCAAAATTGACTCAATTTTGTAATCGCTGAAATGACGTCACATACCTTCTGTACCCGTGAAATTTCATTTCGTTTCCTCATCCCCTTCACGGGGCTTTGCTGTTTTTGTCAGGCTAGGCATATTGAGGAGCTGTTTTCGCTAAGTTGTTGCAGAAACTGTGCTAAGTATTTTTTAATATTTTGTAGCTGGTGACGTATGACACCAACTATCTCTCTCTCTCTCTCTCTCTCTCTCTCTCTCTCTCTCTCTCTCTCTCTCTCCACCAACTATCTCTCTCTCTCTCTCTCTCTCTCTCTCTCTCTCTCTCTCTCTCCCCTTTTTTTTATCCATATAATTTGTTCTGTGGCAGTGGAAACAGTCTTCGAAAGAGACTTCGCAACGTAACTCTTCAGCGACGTGATCAAATAGTAACAAGCTTACAACTTCGCGAACCACTGTCCCGTCCTCACAAGAGGAGATCCCACAAACATCTGCCCTAGTATAACAAATACAAGAAAAACCATAACTCAGGTACGTTTGTGACTTACCTGTGAGCTTGAAGCCCATGTCTGTGACCTTCTGTTGTAGCGATCAGACAATTTGCTCACGAAGATTTTCAGACTGCCAAAATGTGCGAGGGCTCCCTTTTTTCATTTTTTATTTTAATTAAAATCACAGTGAAAATACTATGAAGCTTTGGGCAGATGTGTTGCGCAGTGGCTCCAGAGTGCCCTTCGAATCTGCCTCGTCGCACTTCGCAGATCTGATCGCACTGTGAGCACGTAAAGATGCTTAGAGTACAGTCTCCTACCAAACGTGCAGTGCGTGCTGTCATTTGAGTCCCTTACATTCAGGTGTTCCAGCTGATTTCGTGCACATCACGTAACGTAACTGCCATGCGTGGCAGCAAAGTGCAGCTATGATGCAGCGACTTTGAAGCAGCATGTAAAGACGTTCATGGTACAGGCGGTAAGGAAACGAAGCGAATGTCGCCCGATTATCTTGTTCAGCGAGTGGATCAGGCAATTCGAGAAAATTGTCTTCGAAGGGCAATTCAGAACAAGCGAGCAATACTCGGCCGCATATTATGGCTTCAACAAAGACGCTCCTACAGGTTTTTCCATGGGAAATGTTTGATTAGCCACCATACAGCCCGCAGTTCGCTCTCTCTGATTTTCATCTCTTTGCTCACATAAAACGCTGGCTATGACTGCAGCATTTTGTCACAGAGAATGAGCAGCAGACCAACGTAGAGAATTGGCGGAAAGCAGACGCGGCTGGCGTTTATAACGAGGGTATTTGAAGGTGGTGCAGCGCTACGATAAACGTAACGGGCGGCGATTACATATGAAGTGGCTGGAAGTTGTAGCTAAGTCTGGCAAATAAAACTTTTTTGATTTTCAGTGCAGTATACGTTTCGTGACCGATCGGGCTTATGTCCTCACTATCTGTTTCTGCAAACATTATATAAAAAAAATTCGAGTTACTGGAGGTGTGCGGAATAAAATAGGCCATAGAAAAATAATAGCAACAGAAAATAAAAAAATCAATAAGTATTTTAAAATCGGTAAAACGCAGTACACCTGTGGCTACGAGAATGGTTTAGTGTGCTAAAGAGAACAACCAGAGGAGTGGTTTACTAATACACTGAAGCGCCAAAGAAACTGATACAGGCATGCGTATTCAAATAAAGCGATATGTAAACAGGTGAACACAGCGCTGCGGTTGGCAACGTAGCAAGTGTCTGGCGCAGTTTAGATCGGTTACTGCTACTACAATGGCAGGTTATCAAGATTTAAGTGAATTCGAACGTGGTGTTATAGCCGGCGCACGAGCGATGGGACACAGCATTTTCCGAGGTAGCGTGAATATCAGGAATACGGTAAAGCATCATATCTTTGACATCGCTGCGGCCGAAAAAGGATCCTGCAAGAACGGGACCAATGACGTCTGAAGAGAATCGTTCAGCGTGACAGAAGTGCAACCCTTCCGCAGATTGCTGCAGATTTCAATGTTGGGCCATCAACAAGTGTCAGCGTGCGATCCATTCAACGAAACATCATTGGAATGAGATTTCGAGGCGACGGCCCACCCGTGTACCCTTGATGACTGCACGACACAAAGCTTTACGCCTCACCGGAGCCCGTCAACAGCGACACGGGCCTCTTTATCATTGGAAACATGTTGCCTGGTCGGACGAGTCTCGTCTCAAATTGTGTCGAGGGGATGGACGTGTACGGGTGTGGAGACAACCTCATAAATCCGTGGACCCTGCATGTCGGCGGGGGACTTTTCACGCTAGTGGAGGCTCTGTAATGGTGTGGGGCGTGTGCAATTGGAGTGATATGGGACCCCTGAAGCATCTAGATACGACTCTGACATGTGACACATTCTTAAGCACCCCATCTGATCGCCTGCATCCATTCATGTCCATTGTGCATTCCGACGGACTTGGGCAATTCCAGCAGGACAATACGACACCCCACACGTCCAGAATTGCTACACGGTTGCTTCTGAGTGTAAACACTTCTGCTGGCCACCAAACTCCCCAGACATGAACATTATTGAGCATATCTGGGATGCCTTGCGACGTGCTGTTCAGAAGAGATTTCCACCGCCTCTTACTATGACGTATTTATGGACAACCCTGCAGGATTCATGGTGTCACTTCCCTCCAGCACCACTTCAGACATTAGTGGAGTCCATGTCACGTCGTGTTGCGGCATTTCTGCGTGCTCGCGGTTGCCCTACACCATGTTAGGCAGGTGTACCAGTTTCTTTGGCTCTTCAGCGTATAACAGCATGTGAGTAATATACGGACTTATTATTGATGTATTCTGAAATTTTACCTATTATGGAAATTATAGGCAATATTCAGTAACAATTTTATTTTGTCTCCTGTCTTTATTTGGCAAGAAAATAACTATAAAAATATTATTGTACGTAGCGAAATGACAGTACCTTAATGTAAGTTATACAAATCTTGACAGATAGAAGTATCAGTGAGATATGAAGAAAACGCAGTGAAAACGCATTCAACATTATCTCTACGAAGAGTGAGTGAGATAGCATAGTGAGTAATACCCTCAGTTGAAAG
The DNA here is from genome assembly GCF_021461385.2 of Schistocerca piceifrons. Classification (NCBI taxonomy): domain Eukaryota; kingdom Metazoa; phylum Arthropoda; class Insecta; order Orthoptera; family Acrididae; genus Schistocerca; species Schistocerca piceifrons. The sequence continues at coordinate 267,505,328 of NC_060145.1, read as the reverse complement.
ACGCGGGTTCAGTTCTCAGGTTACCGGTTTTCTGCAGTCACTCACATCATGTAGATGACGGCATATTATTATAGTTGTGGTCGGCACTTAAAACAACAACCTTCCTTCCTTTCTTGATGTTTTCTGGAAGTTAAATGAGAGAATTCAAGCGAGTCGATCTTGTAAACTATTTCTTCTTAGGAAGCACCAATTCGACAAGTTACGATCGCGTTGTGCGTACACTATTAGCAGCCAGTCAAGGACACGCACCAGCCCTGTAGTATATACTCAGACGCCTGGTGGCACAGAATATTGTTAATTTTCAACCCTTAAAAAAACCTGGTGGTCCGTATTAGCAGCTTCTTTTTGTGTATTCTTTCTGTGCAAGAAAGGAAACACAGCAGGTTTCGGCATGACAAAATAGACCATTCACTTGTAAGAGCTATAGGATAGCAATGGCGTAATTCAAGTCTCATTTCATTCTGTACTCAATAACCTTGAAGAGTGATGACTGAAGTCTCGATCACTTTTATCTTGTCTTCGACTCTCGACCAGCGTTGACGGCTAAGTGCCACGCTGCCGCAACCCTCAAGTGGGCCGGGACCCATGGATTGGGAACGGCTGAAGTAAGTTATTTACTGAAGTAGAGGACATAAAAAAAGACCGTGGCGTCGACCAATGCAAAGTAGATAGATGACATCGGAAAACACTTATGAGCAAGACGGATGCTCATAGTTGAGAACCACTGTACGTAGAAAGATTTGTCAAAAAATGGTTCAAATGGCTCTGAGCACTATGGGACTTGACATCTGAAGTCATCATTCCCCTAGAACAGAACTACGTAAACCTAACTAACCTAAGGACATAAAACACATTCATGCCCGAGGCAGGATTCGAATCTGCGACCGTAGCAGTCGCGCGGTTCCGGACTGAAGCGCCAAGAACTGCTCGGCCACCGCGGCCGGCAAAGATTTGTCAAATTGCCTATGAAAATGGTGTTTAAATAATATAGTCTGAGGAAATAACGATAGTACATATTATTTTTCTTAAAGTAATTTAAAGTGGTAGCGAATTCGTTGTGGAGTCCTTGTTTTTACCCTTCAGGAAATTTTATTTTAGCCGTGGAGTTGCGAGGCACTGCCATAGAGGCTAGCACCGTCTCCTGTACACATTTGTGACGGGCGCAGGACTATAATTGGTACAGCTGGGCGGCTTTTTATATATCGAGGGGGAACGAACTGGTGTGCACCTGACTCATTGCGTAACGCTTGCGTCACGCCGAGTTGAGGCCGCGCTCTGCTGATGATGGAGAGTCTCTCAACGTGATGTGTCCGGCTGGGGTGGGACCTCGGCTCCGGATCCTCCAAATAAACGCTTTGAACAGCTCTAGGCTCCAGACCTGTGCTTCACTGCGCTTCGAACTGCTTCTGTGTTTCTTTATTATTCATGTCAATAACATCAGATTAGATATTACATGTGGAAGCGGGAGTACAAGTTACGGGTATGCAACAGACGAGTACACTTAAAACACTTATTACACAAATTGGAAACATGCACGGAACTGTCACTGATTTTGCTTATCCTGCACGCGATTATAGTCATCATCATCATCTTCTTCTTCTTCAGTTACTGGACTAGTAGGCTGTGCATCCTATTCCGGAACCTATCTTGTCCTCGGATGTTCGGTCATCCACATGTAAACGATTACTCTGCGCCGGCCGGAGTGGCCGAGCGGTTCTCGGCGCTACAGTCTGGAGCCGCGCGACCGCTACGGTCGCAGGTTCGAATCCTGCCTCGGGCATGGATGTGTGTGATATCCCTAGGTTAGTTAGGTTTAAGTAGTTCTAAGTTCTAGGGGACTGATGACCTCTGAAGTTAAGTCCCATAGTGCTGAGAACCATTTGAATCATTTGATTACTCTGCAATTCACAATTAAGTGCCTGGCAGATGCTTTCTTCGAACCACCTTCAAGCTGCTTCTTTACTCTTCCACTCTCGAACAGAGTACGCGGAAAACGAACACTTAAATCTTTCAGTGTGAGCTGTGATTTCTCGTATTTTATTATGATCATCATTTCTCTCTATATAGGTGGTGCCAAAAAAAGGAGAGTGTTAGTGATTGATATCTCATGAGAAGCTCCTTTTTTAATGGCCGCCACCGCAATTCGTGTGTCACATCCGTGACACACTTTCCCTTATTTCGCGATAATACAAAACGAGCTTCCCCTCTTTGAACTTTTTCTATGTCCGTCAATCCTACCCGGTGCGCATCTCACACCGCACATCAACACTCCAGAAGAGTGCGGACAAGCGTGGTGTAAGCTGTCTCTTTAGTAAACCTGTTACATTTTTGTGTTCTGCTAATTAATCACAAGTCTTTCTTTTGCTTTCCCCACAACATTATCTATGTGATCGTTCCAATCTAAGTTATTCGTAGTTGTAATCTTTATTTACTTAGTTGAGTTTACAGCGATTACATTTGTGTGATTTATCGCGTAACTGAAATTTAGCTGATTTCTTTTACTACTCATGTGGACGCCTTTACACTTTTCGTTATTTAGAGTTAATTGCCACTTTTTGCATCACACAGATATCTAGTCTAAATCATTTTGCAATTCGTTTTGATCAGCTGATGACTTCTCAAGACTGAATTGACAGCACCATCTACAAATAATCTAAGAAGGCTGCTCAGATTGTCTCCTAAATCGTTTATGTAGATCAGGAACAGGAGGGTCCTGTAACACTTCCGTGGAGAATTCCAGATATTACTTCTGTTTTACTCTGAATTTCCGTCAGTTACTAGAAACTGTGACCTTTGTGACAGCAAATCACGAATCCAGTCACACAACTGAGACGTCAGTCGGTAGACACGCAATTTAATTAGTAGTCGCCTTGTGAGGAACGCCGTGAATTGCCTTCTGGAAATCTAAAAATATGGAATCGGTTTTGCTGTCCAATGGGCTTGAAGTTCGTGAAGATTCTGATAGACGATCTTGCTGTATTCTTTCTAAATGGTTACACTAGTTGGCTTAATATTTTTTAATTTTTGTTGTGAGGTCGAAGCTCTGCATCTCTTTTCTCATTTTTGTCTTTTTTTCGTTAGTACTCACGCCTCGCTTGTGTATAATATAGGATCTTACATTGAGACGTGGAACACACGCTCAAGGATACTTTAACTCAACAAATACAAGGCAATAATTACCAATCAAACACAAACTCTGGCTTGTACCTTCCAACAGATTTTATTTAAGAATTGCATGACAACAACAAATTGCTGTTACCCCAGAATAATATACGTAATTGCCCTAGAATTAAGAATTACTAAACAGACAAAATATCTACGGGCGACAAAGCCCACCCCAAACAAATTTTAAAACCCTCTTTATATAAATCTTAAGAATGATACAAAACAATAAATGGTTTACCGAGAAAGCTCCCACAGAAGCAGGACGCCTTTTAAGACATAACAGCAGAAACAGCTCACAATTTATCTCTGAGAATCAGATATTAAAAACCCAGGCATCTTTCAGGTATTACAAAATGTAAGTGACAAGTAATGGTACATCAAGAGGTGCGCGGAAACTAAAACTCAGATCGAGCCTGAATGAAAGCTGAAAGGAACGGCAAAGAAGGAAAGATGGACGCCCCGGCTTCACCAGGAACAAATAATAAAATAATCGACTTAAATTCGCCGAAGATCTGGAGTCTGCTGATAAAGACAGCGACCGCGCTATCGGTTACAACTCAAACTGGCCGCCACCAAGGCGTCGTCCGGAAGTTAAACGACCAGCTACAACGGACGACTCGCACCGCTGATTATACCACTGAAACAACAATATAAAATCTAACAGCAACTGGGCAGTATCCAGAGTAACGCAATCCATAAAACGTTAGAAAAATTTCAAAAGAGGTATGCGGCCACAATGGACCCACAAGCCATTCACTTTCGGAATTAACCACTTTAAATGTCTGCACTACTTTGTCATTAGTAGTAGTAGTAGTAGTAGTAGTAGTAGTATGTGCAGACAGGCTTATTATTGCCAGAGCAGTAAGTGATAATATACTCAAGTACATAAGAAGCTGGTCATAGTGCTAAATCACGCACTCGTAACTTAACTCATAACACAATCCAAGAGCCGATTTTATATTATATATATTCCACAAACACACACTCATTAATTACAATACGACAGGACTCTAGCACTAATTAATTTTTCATCATTTACCTCTGAACACGTTGCCTTAATACCAGCAGACAGTCAGAAAATCGAATCTGTGGTTATTTCGGAGTGCACAGACACGCACTTAAATATACACTCCTTGCCAGTATCTCAAGTGCGTCCAAAACAGGCGAACCTCATTCGCACAGGTAACCACTGTTCAATAAGTTGTGCACCAGTGGTCAATACGAGTTTCGATAACATGGGCGTCCAAACATTGGGAGAGCCGTTAACTGCAAACAGCGCAAAATTCATTATACGTATACATAGCAGGATTTTAAGAACCTGAATAATTTCCACCGTTTGATTCTGGAGCGTATACGGTTGCAGGCTGATGCATTCCAAAGCCACTTTCACATGTACACATCGTTCAGTGGCACAGACGAAACCATCGTCCTCTCACTAGACCCAGTACACACCCTCCGACCGCACGCACATCTCCGTCCGCAGCCCCACTGCCCACGTGTCAGAAAGAGGCAGAGCATGCGCAAAGAGCGACCGCCGACAACCAGACTGCACACCAGCGCCGACCAGCCGACCAAAACCAGCCCTCTCCCAACAGCGTCGTGCGCTTAAATAACCGAAAAGCGACCAAAGAGGGAAACCGAGCCACGCGATACAGAGTCGATCGCTGAGATCTTAACTGAATACAGAGAAACGACTGGCGCCAATGGCGCTCCGTATCAACAGTGATACTAGTTAAAATTACGTATCAACGGTGATACTTGTTAAAATTTGAAAACAAAGGTCATTTGACATATCAAAGTAGATTGCGCTTTCTTCTGAAGCTTAGACATTGCAGTTATATTCGGAACAAAATATCGTTCAAATGCCCACCACGGGTTTAAGCACAATGACACACACGATGGGTCCGGTTGTTAATCACTCTGTCCAACATTAGTGGGCGTTACGTCTGCGATAGTCTGACAAATGTTCGTCTCCAAATGTTCCGAAGTTTGTGGCTTGTCAACGTAGACCTGGGCTTTGATGTAGCCCCAGAGATATAAAATCCATGGCTAATGACCATGGCGGCCAGATGATCCGGTCACCAAACTTAACCCACAGCAGATTGAGCGGATCAAATGTGTGTGAAATCTTATGGGACTTAACTGCTAAGGTCATCAGTCCCAAAGCTTACACACTATTTAACCTAAATTATCCTAAGGACAAACACACACACCCATACCCGAGGGAGGACTCGAATCTCCGCCGGGACCAGCCGCACAGTCCATGACTGCAGCGCCTTAGACCATTCGGCTTTGTGGCATGTAGCGTCATCCTCTTGGAACCATATGTTTCCAATATCTATGATCTCAAGTTCTGATGTGTAGCTGTTGCCATTGACGGTAACGGTTCTTCTCATTATCGTCTCGAATTAAATAAAGTCTAATGATGCCGTCACGCCATAAACCGTTCAACACAGTGAGTTTTCCTGAATGCAGTGACACCTCAAGGACCACTTGTGGGTAGTTCTCGCTCCAGTAAAGCCACTAAGACAAAAATGCGCCTCGTCTGAGGTGATGATTTTTCCTCTGAAATTAGGATCAGCTTGCAACTACTGTAAGGACAAATTTGCGAACTCACGGCGCAATCTGTGTTAGTTTGGCTTCAACTCTTGAGTGAATACAACTTCGTATGGATACAGACCCAAATCGTTCCGCTAGATTTGCCACGTTGATGTCTCCGCTGCAATCGTTGAGGTCGTCTTGAAACTGACACATTTGGCTCTTCCTCGATACGATATTGTGCTCACGTCGGGCATTACGTTGTCCTCTTGATGGATTTTGTTAGTGTAGAGTGAACTCCCGGTCAAAGTTGGCCACAGTGTTGGCGCATAGCCGGAAAAGATAAATAGTGATGGCGAACAAACGATGAACATTCACAACTGAGATACCACTTCGGTAAATTTTTTAATGATTTCTAAACGTTCGGGAAACCTGAGCCGCTGCATCGCGAAACTACAAATTTTACTTGATCTTTTCACCCCTGGAAGCACACAAAAAATTATTAGAAACTGGAAATAACAATTTTAAAAGGCATCACTCTTAATGAAAGACCTTTTACTACCTAAACCGCCATTGTTTTATAAAACTACAGTATAGAATCTTTTCTGGTTTTCTGTTTCAGAGTTCTGTGTATTGTTGCACATTACGTTTAAATTCGTAAAGCTTTTTTTTCCTCTGTCACCTCCTCTTGTTAGGGATATTTCACATCCAAGCTAGTGATAGGTCGATAACTGCTCCAATATTTTGCCATTTGTCTCAGTTTTGGATTTTATCATGTTTTTCCTCGGGAATGCCATTACTTCTGGAGATATTATCAATCGATATTCATCTGCTGTTTGCATTTGTAAAATATCTCCTGTTTGTTGCAAAATTACATCATTGATTGCATATAAAATACTAATAAGACTATTCTGCGACAAGGGCATTATACCATACTTGAATAGTTGTTTGTAGTACAGCCTGGTGAAAATCACAGGAGAGCGCCAGTTGTCGAGTACCGGCCTTCGCACCAACTGGCTAAGGCTCCAGACTAGAAGTCTGCCGATACAGCGTTAGAGTCTCGTCATTCTCTCCCGTAATCTTCCACCAGACACTTGTATCGCTACGAGAAACACGTTTCTTAGGAAAGTAGCTTCAACAATAATAAAAATAGTAGTCATAGTTACATTCGTGACAGTGGGTAAATGGAATCGTAATAACAGATCATGATGAAGTGCCATTCATTTATCGACACACTAGCTGACAAACCCGGCATTGCCCAAGTATCCATTTTGACAATTTTCTATCAGCAAAGAACACAAAAGATAAACTGTAATTGATGCGGCAATTTTTCACGCGTCACAGTTGTTTATGGTGTATATATCCTGAACGCCGTGTCGTACCATGATATGAGGAAAGTTTCCAACCGATTTCTCATACACAAACAGCAGTTGATCGGCGTTGCCTGGTGAAACGTTGTTGTGATGCCTCATGTAAGGAGGAGAAATGCGTACCATCACGTTTCCGAATTTGATAAAGGTCGGCTTGTAGCCTATCGCGATTGCGGTTTATCGTATCGCGACAGTGCTGCTCGCGTTGGTCGAGATCCAATGACTGTTCGCAGAATATGGAATCGGTGGGTTCAGGAGGGTAATACGGAATGCAGTGCTGGATCCCAACGGCCTCGCATCACTAGCAGTCGAGATGACAGGCATCTTATCCGCATGGCTGTAACGGATCGTGCAGCCACATCTCGATCCCTGAGTCAACAGATGAGGACGTTTGCAAGACAACAACCATCTGCACGAACAGTTCGACGACGTTTGCAGCAGCATGGACTATCAGCTCCGAGACCATGGCTGCGGTTACCCTTGACGCTGCATCACAGACAGGAGCGCCTGCGATGGTGTACTCAACGACGAACCTGGGTGCACGAATGGTAAAACGTCATTTTTTCGGATGAATCCAGGTTCTGTTTACAGCATCATGATGGTCGCATCCGTGTTTGGCGACATCGCGGTGAACGCACATTGGAAGTGTGTATTCGTCGTCGCCATACTGGCGTGTATCATCCGTCGTGATAGTATGAGGTGCCATTGGTTACACGTCTCGGTCACCTCTTGTTCGCATTGGCGGCACTTTGAACAGTGGACGTTACATTTCAGATGTGTTACGACCCGTGGCTCCACCCTTCATTCGATCCCTGCGGAACCCTACATTTCAGCAGGATAATGCACGACCGCATGTTGCAGGTCCTGTACGGGCCTTTCTGGATACAGAAAATGTTCGACTGCTGCCCTGGCCAGCACATTCTCCAGATCTCTCACCAATTGAAAACGTGTGGTCAGTGGTGGCCTAGCAACTGGCTCGTCACAATACGCCAGTCACTAATCTTGATGAACTGTGGTATCGTGTTGAAGCTGCATGGGCAGCTGTACCTGTAGACGCCATCCAAGCTCTGTTTGACTCAATGCCCAGGCGTATCAAGGCCGTTATTACGGCCAGAGGTGATTGTTCTGGGTACTGATTTCTCAGGATCTGTACACCCAAATTGCATGAAAATGTAATCACATGTCAGTTCTAGTATAATACACTCCTGGAAATGGAAAAAAGAACACATTGACACCGGTGTGTCAGACCCACCATACTTGCTCCGGACACTGCGAGAGGGCTGTACAAGCAATGATCACACGCACGGCACAGCGGACACACCAGGAACCGCGGTGTTGGCCGTCGAATGGCGCTAGCTGCGCAGCATTTGTGCACCGCCGCCGTCAGTGTCAGCCAGTTTGCCGTGGCATACGGAGCTCCATCGCAGTCTTTAACACTGGTAGCATGCCGCGACAGCGTGGACGTGAACCGTATGTGCAGTTGACGGACTTTGAGCGAGGGCGTATAGTGGGCATGCGGGAGGCCGGGTGGACGTACCGCCGAATTGCTCAACACGTGGGGCGTGAGGTCTCCACAGTACATCGATGTTGCCGCCAGTGGTCGGCAGAAGGTGCACGTGCCCGTCGACCTGGGACCGGACCGCAGCGACGCACGGATGCACGCCAGGACCGTAGGATCCTACGCAGTGCCGTAGGGGACCGCACCGCCACTTCCCAGCAAATTAGGGACACTGTTGCTCCTGGGGTATCGGCGAGGACCATTCGCAACCGTCTCCATGAAGCTGGGCTACGGTCCCGCACACCGTTAGGCCGTCTTCCGCTCACGCCCCAACATCGTGCAGCCCGCCTCCAGTGGTGTCGCGACAGGCGTGAATGGAGGGACGAATGGAGACGTGTCGTCTTCAGCGATGAGAGTCGCTTCTGCCTTGGTGCCAATGATGGTCGTATGCGTGTTTGGCGCCGTGCAGGTGAGCGCCACAATCAGGACTGCATACGACCGAGGCACACTGGGCCAACACCCGGCATCATGGTGTGGGGAGCGATCTCCTACACTGGCCGTACACCACTGGTGATCGTCGAGGGGACACTGAATAGTGCAGGGTACATCCAAACCGTCATCGAACCCATCGTTCTACCATTCCTAGACCGGCAAGGGAACTTGCTGTTCCAACAGGACAATGCACGTCCGCATGCATCCCGTGCCACCCAACGTGCTCTAGAAGGTGTAAGTCAACTACCCTGGCCAGCAAGATCTCCGGATCTGTCCCCCATTGAGCATGTTTGGGACTGGATGAAGCGTCGTCTCACGCGGTCTGCACGTCCAGCACGAACGCTGGTCCAACTGAGGCGCCAGGTGGAAATGGCATGGCAAGCCTTTCCACAGGACTACATCCAGCATCTCTACGATCGTCTCCATGGGAGAATAGCAGCCTGCATTGCTGCGAAAGGTGGATATACACTGTACTAGTGCCGACATTTGGCATGCTCTGTTGCCTGTGTCTATGTGCCTGTGGTTCTGCCAATGTGATCATGTGATGTATCTGACCCCAGGAATGTGTCAATAAAGTTTCCCCTTCCTGGGACAATGAATTCACGGTGTTCTTATTTCAATTTCCAGGAGTGTACATTTGTCCAATGAATACCCGTTTATCATCTGCATTCCTTCTTGGTGTAGCAATTTTAATGGCCATAGTGTACTTTTGTAGGTGTATATAGCTGCATATGTGGATCCTGTCTGCGAAATTTATTGTAAATGCAGTTAGTAGCACAGTAGTAAGACATATAAAACTCGTGTAGGATGCTGCAGTTGTTCACAGCACTGACTGTTTATGACGCGCCGGCCGGAGTGGCCGAGCGGTTCTAGGCGCTACAGTCTGGAACCGCGCGACCGCTACGGTCGCAGGTTCGAATCCTGCCTCGGGCAAGGATGTGTGTGATGTCCTTAGGTTAGTTAGGTTTAAGTAGTTCTAAGTCTAGGGGACTGATGATCTCAGAAGTTAAGTGCCATAGTGCTCAGAGCCATTTGAACTATTTGTTTATGACGCCATATTTCCTGAACCATGTTCACACACACACACACACACACACACACACACACACACACACACACACACACACACACTCTTTTTATAATATGTAAGGATTCTTGCGCTTACGACAAGGCAACGGATGATTACGACATAATATAATGTGTCGTAGTATTTGACGAAAAGTCTTTAAGACCAAATAATTTTAGATAAAAGTGCCATCCAATATAAAAGTAGTAATAACTAACTTATAACAACTATGTCGTAAAGAAAAGCAAAAGAAGTTACGCTAGTATGCGTGCCTTTCTGCATCTCGTCACATAAGGCTATGCGTGTCTGTTAGGCCTACTAGTTTATCCAGCGTTTTCGTATGTTTGTTAGTGAGTGAATTACAAGTTTTTACTTTTTTCCTTTGTACGACCAGCTCGTACTTCATGTTCTTCTACCTTTTGAGCGTGAATGTTTCGGTTCAGCTTCGTTCAAAAGGTCCGCACATTCAGAGCAGGCGATGGAAACGTGTCTGTCCGTCTGCCGTTTGACAGCCGCACAACAGCGAGAAAGAAACAAATAAAGAATAATCGAATCACTGCGTAATGCCGTAATGACTGCTGCAGCGCCTTAAAGTAATAAAGCACCGCAAAAGTGACAGCAGTTACAAGCAGTACGAAACGTCCCGGATTCTGACGTTCATTTCAGCAGAGAGAGGGGGGTTGGTTAGGGGACGGTATACAGGGATAAAGAAAAAGAGAATAAAATACCACTCTCATCGACTTAATTTTCTCTTGTAAATAGAACACAGACGTAAAGTAGTAAGCAGAGAACACATGCTGTTTGTTTATTAAAAATGTATTAATGTAATCTGCCTGCGTAGTGTTAAGTTCAGAAGTGGCCTACTAACAAAAAAGAAATGAAAATCTGTTTTCGTCACTCTACTATTGTCTAATTAATTGTCAAATAAATTGTCAAATAACTTATTGCTCGCCATATAAACTTCAGTAAGACTACGCTCAAGATTAGATTTTGTCAGTTTCGTTGCTGGGAAAAAAAAGTTTCACATTCACACACATGTTGTCCCAAATATACTGCAGACCGTAGCAGCTATTCGAAACAAATGCAGATACTGTTCTCGAGGGAAGTTCCTGTAAAACATTTCAATATTTTCTGCAGTCTGAAGCCTCTCCGTGAGCACACGACTACACTGAAAGAGTACTAGGTCCAGCTGAATTTTAGGAAGCGCACTTTCAAAGTACACTGCAAAAAGAGTTGCTGAAACACTAAAATCAAGTTCCAATAGATTTAAGTCACTGAATTTACTATCAAAATGTTAGCTCAGTGTGTCCTTTTCAATATTTCATTTATAACTAGTGCAACGTTCGAAAAGTGCGCAAGTGACCTTTCTGAAAGTTGCTTTCTCCGCATCAGCAATTTTCTTTTAAAACCCAAAGCCGGTATGAAAAGCATCGCTAATTAGTTCATGTCGACCGTGCAAAGTTGTAGCGAAGACGTTCTGCTGATTTGTAGGATCAACCAAAAACGCAAGATACCGATTCTTTTACTGGCGTCCCTTTCATTTCCATGAATAATGCTATGTTTCTACGCAAGTTGAAAAAACGTTGTAAAAGAACACTTCGACAAAACCAGCTTACTTCACAAGAATAGGACAGATTGCTATAATCACACCTCAGCTCTGCCAGGAAGGATTTAAAATCCGATTTCTCAAATCGTGCGATCTCAATTTATTAACTGTTTTTACAACAAAGTGCATGACTTTTTTTTTGGTACTTTTTGTCATTAGATTAACGTGATGTAGAACGATGTGTATCGCTTGTATTTCCTGCTGGATACCGACTTGTTTCACGCGGTTCCTTATCAAAGCAACGACACCAGGCTTTTGATCAGTCATTGCAGCAGCTACATCTGATGCAAAAACGAAAGTTTCTCAACGTTTCCTACGCAAGGAAATATGTCATCAGCCGTATTTGTATAGTGAATTGGCTCCAAATCAAGTTCCTCCATCAAGTTGACCTCAGCTTCAGCATTTGTCACAGATACTGAGCAACATCAGTTACATCCATGCCTCCATGAAAAGAATTTTTACTAAAATAGTACCCTTATCTTTCAGTTGCGTTTCCACGTCGTTTGCCATTTCTTCGATGCGTCTGCAAACTCTTCCCCGTGAAGGCGGAATTGTTTCGGAAACCGGAACCGTTGCATGACACAACACTGTTCCGACAGCAACAAAACTCTCTTCAACAAATTTCTATTTCTGAAGGGACTCGATATTTTGACTATTTTAAGAGCTCACCCTCAGTGCACCACCATTGTGGATGGCGTGGTTCTCTTCTTGTAAATATGTTACAAGGGATAGGTAAAAGCGAGGGCAAAACCAAATAACGGTTTATAAATAATAGTAACATTTTGAAGAAATTACATGTAGATATATGAATTTTCTTCTTTTTTTCTTTACTGTTTTAGCTCGAGAAACTTGGCCTTCCTCCCCGCTACAGCGCATTTGGCCATCCCTCATGTAGGCTGTATTTGTATTGTTTTTGGTGCATCAATAGAATTTTTTGCTCGATTCATGGAATGAGCCACAGTTGCCAGCCTTCCTGTGTTGCAGGCGCTTCATTTCTATACAGGAAGTGATCGAGCTGTTAGTCGACAGTCCGTAAGCCATCAGGACGCTTGTTCATTAGTGTGCGCTGAAAGGATACGTTTAGTGTGCTGTGTAAAATAAAACTGTTACCAGGACCTTCAACGGTGATTCATGAAATGTAGAAAAAAGAATAATGACGGGACTGGCACTCAATACAGGCAAGCATGCTGGCATTATCGCCTTTACGGCTGGCACTCTCTTATTGTATACAACAGGCTCATAAAACTTTGAATCTCTATTTCTCGAAAACGAGAGTCAACCGACGTTTACCGATTCAGAAGAAGAGAGTACATCGATTTAGTAAAATTACACATTTCGTATACATGTTCTCTATTTCAATTCGAAGTACCTTTCTACTCCATAATTCTAGTATGTACTTCTTTTACTGTTTTATAAGTACCATGCTGATGGTACACAAGCATATTATCTCAAAGCCGCTACTTGGATGTGAAATCTGGCCATCGTACCGCCATGATATCAGCCTGACTGCTTTCACCGGAAGTAGTTCCGGTCAGCTAGGAACCTGAAATGGGAGTGCGTAACCGTCATTATTAGCGTTAGGCTCTGATCAGTCACGTGGACGGAGCGACTGATGAAACATAGTTTATGAATTCTCAGTGGGGAGCTTCGAGCCGACACCCGCCCCCCTCTCTCCCGTCTCCATATGACGCAACAGTTATGCTTAATCTGTTACACGAGATTGCTGAAAAGACTGGGCTAAAAATATCCTATGAAAAAACCGAGTATATAGAACACAAACATAGTACAGAAAAGTTTATGAAAATAAAGTATGGAAAAATGAAAAGAGTTGATATGTGAAATACCTGGGGGAGTGGATCCAAGCCAATGGACTGGATAACACAACAAATAAAGAAAGAATAAAAAGTTAGAATTTGCATATAATTTAACACAAAACTACTACAATAAGAAATCAATATCCATACAAGCGAAGATTAAACATTATAATTCAGTTATTAGGACACAAGCAACGTATGGATCAGAGTGCCTAACATTGAATAAGAAAGGTGAATTAAGAGAACTAGAAAAAAGAGAGAGAAAAATACTAAGAAAAATTCTAGGTCCTGAGAAAAACAAGGAAAATAGGTGGATTAAAAGGAGAAATGAAGACCTATACATAAATACAGAAAAAATCACAGATACAGTGAGGAAGAGACGGCTAAAATTTTATGGACATTTAAAAAGGATGGAAGAAACACGGATTACAAAGAAAATTTTTAATTACGTTAGTAAGCTGGAAAAAACTGTAGGATGGATAGAAGCAGTAAAGAAAGACGCCAACAAAATAGGTGTTACAGAAGAAATAATACGCGGCAGGAATCACTATAGGCTACTTACAGAAAACGCGAACTATGAAGAAGATGAGCCAAAACCTCGACCCAAGAGAGTGTGGACAGATGAGCAGAGACGAGCAGTTGGCGATAAAATGAAGTAATACTGGGAAGAACGGAAGGAAAAGAAACACCATAAGTTTTAAGTTGTATGCGGTCCATAGCTGGCCAAATTCAGATATATATATATATATATATATATATATATATATATATATATATATATATATATATATATATATATATATATATATAGAGAGAGAGAGAGAGAGAGAGAGAGAGAGAGAGAGAGCTCTGGCACTTAACAGCTTTATGATTGGTTAGTTGGAGTGTACTTGTTGAATACAACCGTTTTTTTTCTGTTAATGTCGTATCCAAAGTAATTCACAGTGAACGGGACCATGTAACATCGTAGAAACTTTTTATCGTGGATTAATGCATCACAAGTGACTACAGATCTCGCCCCAGCACAGCGAAACAGTACGCTGAACGAGCAGTAGTCATTGCAGACGTCAGCTATGTGCCATCGTCTATGCTCGGACGGGTGGATATTTTAGGGTCTTCAGCTACGGCAACAGAATATAGTTATTTTCAGAACGATGACAGGGCCGCTCACCGTAAGAATAGAAACAAGCTTAGCGGAACCGCTGACTCAGCCATTTGGCAAGGCGAACGCAGGGTGTTACGCCTGCCCACGTGACTTACGTCAGCAACACCTGTTTCCTGCTTTGTCTCCCGGCGCACTTCTTTTCCTAATTTCGCGCGTTTTTTTGTGAACGTTTTTGCTTTCCTCAGCGTGCCTATTTTGTTTGCTAAAGTAGAAAAGACGTCTGCTAGTGAATTAACTTAACTGCGACTTCTGTGCACAAATTCCTACATGTTGAAAGTGCAAAAGATTGATATAATAGTTGGACCAGGCAACGAACACGTGAAAGTAGAGAAAGGAGACGGATGTACATGATGTGGAGGAGTTTAAGAGTAGATGGCAGTGTCCACAGACCACTAGGCTTTCTTCGAAAGAAAATTTACCACTGTAACCAAGAAATGGTACTCGTTTCAGGGCGTTTATATGGGTTGACTCGTAGATACGTACGATAAACTCTATGACGTGCAGAAAATGTGGAAAGTAATCGGGAAGTTACGTACCATTTCTGACGCAAACCACACTTACGGAGCTATCACTACATCCCTGTATCTCACAAATTACGGATCGGAAGAACACAGCACTAAGTCATGACTAAAATGATCACATCATGAAGACATCACGGAGCTGCTTCGTTAGTGGTAAAATGCACGAAAATTTGAATATTGAACCGTGTGAAAGTGGTTCGTGACGTAGTAAACCCTGTATTTCATCCCTCTGGGCCAGGCTGACACAGGTACTTGGCGTATGCCCACACCTGCGCACATACTCTGCACGCCACCATACGGTGCGTTGCAGACGGCACCTTGTACTACTGCTAGTCATTTCCTTTCCTGTTCAGGTGTCAAATGGAGCGAGGGAAAACGACTGTCCCTACGTTTCCTTGCGAGTCCTGATTTCTCTAACTCCGCAGTTTTGTGTGTGGATTCTAAGCTTTGCATCCGACATGGTTATCTGTAAAGAAATATTTTCTGGTTCAAAATTGTAGCAATTTTTAATAAGATGTGGACAACAGTGTTGTGGAATGTTGGTAACTAGCTTTTAATACAGAGAAGTACACCTTTGTTTGCGTCCCGAAACTTTTGACTGCGTTACAATGCATAGAGATGTTAATTTGAACCGTTGCACGAATTGAGTATAAGAGAATAGAAATAGCAAGCTCCGATTTATTGACAGAACAAAGGGGAACTGCAGTTTGGCTACGAAAGGTATTGCCTGTGAAACAGTACTTCTTCTTACAGCGTAATACTATATTCAGCTGCGAACATGCAAGGACCCATGATTGGTTAATTATAGAGAGAGTGCAGTATCTGAAACGGCAGACACACGCCTGATACATTGTTACAACCAACTTTAAAAGGCTCCGAGATCTGGTACTATCCAACACAACGAGCGCTGCCGAGGCAGGCGATACGAAATGTTTTCGGCACTGAAGACTAAAGAGGAGCCGGCCGATGTGGCCGAGCGGTTCTAGGCGCTTCAGTCTGGAACCGCGCGACCGCTACGGTCGCAGGTTCGAATCCTGCCTCGGGCATGGATGTGTGTGATGTCCTTAGCTTGGTTAGGTTTAAGTACTTCTAAGTTCTAGGTGACTGATGACCTCAGATGTTACGTCCCACAGTGCTCAGAGCCATTTGAACCATTTTGAGTGCTGTGAAACCCATTTCTGCTACTGGACGAATGCCCAGAGCTCTTAAGGTTTGCATTTTAGAACCCATTTGCACTGGGCACTTTTTTTCTTATTTTGGTCTATACTCCCTAAGCTTGCTTTGCCTGACTGATCAGTATATAGGGTCTACAGGGTTATTCAAAAAGAAAGAATAGATGTCAATTGTTTATTACAGACAGACTATACAAGATAAACACATTCATCATGTCACTGGATAGAGGAAGGTTCAAGCCGCGCGGAGTGGCCGCGCGGTTAGAGGCGCTATATCACGGATTGCGCGGCCCTTCCCGCCGGAGGTTCGAGTCCTTCCTTGTGTGTGTGTGTTCTTAGCATAAGTTAGTTTAAGTAGTGTGTAAGTCCATGGATCAATGACAGCAGATTGGTCCCTTAGGAATAATTCAGACAGTTTTTTTTTACAAAGCTGCGCTGTTGTTTGTAGCAACTTGGCGACTACACCACAAAAGAAATTATTTGTGTGTTGGAATTTCCGCGAAGTCAGTTCCTTGTTCAAGTGCAACGTGCATTCCGCCGTCAATTCAGCCTGAAGCCAATTCTACACAAGCACATTTATGACTGACATAAAAAATTCTTGGAGGTTGGTTGCATATCCAAATGGAAGAACACCGGTACGGCGTTATCTTAACACCACCAACCCACAACGTTGGATTGCAAAAGCTGGACAGCAAAATCTTGTACGTTGTTTTTCGCATCGAAGATCACCTCACAGAAAAGACGGAGTCGTTGTCCCATCCATGGCAGCAGACCTGAGAAATCGAATTGTTGAAGCTGTCGATTCAGTGAACAGGTACCAGTTGATTGACTGATGACCTCAGTCCCATAGTGCTTAGAGTCATTTGAACCATTTCATGTTGGGTGTGTGGGATAGCGTTCGTACAAACAATGAGCTTTGAACCTTCCTATATCCAGTGACATGTGTAATGTGTTTCTTTCTTTCAAAGTTAACAAAGTAATAAACAACTGAAATCTGTTTTTTTCTTTTGAATCAATCTATAATTCTGCATAGTGCTTGCTTGTGCTTTTGTACACCCCACTATGTGGCAGAGGTTGCAGGTTGTCTTTGCTCTTGAATGAAAATTTTTATATTCTTTTGATATTATAGAATGCACGACTTTGATTTTTTGCCAAGTAATCAGAAATTTTTAAACAAATAAAATGCTGACTGGCCCTATTGGCCAGTGCACAGAAGTGATGTAATTTTCTTTTGTCACTTAAAGTATTGTCACAGCTGTAGCCGTTAGTGGAAGAGGGAATTTTGAGGTTTTATAGTTCTGTTTGAAAGGCAGATTCAGTTAATGGAACAGATAAAAGATGATGCTCCATCGAATGGAAAGCTGCATGTTTGTGACTGTTAGGGTGCTGGGAGCTTGTGGGGATTACGTATCTGAAGCTGAGATTTCCCTGTAAATGCTAAGTAAGTGGCTGTGTAAATGTCTGTTCTAATGTCCAAAAAATTTATAGAAGGTCCTCCTGGTTCCATTACGAAATGAATTTACGAAGGCTATTCGGAAAGTAAGGTCTGATCGGTCGTGAAATGGAAACCATGGTGAAAATCAGAAAGGTTTTATTTGCAACAGTCATCTAGACCGTCCAGCTACTTCTCAACATACTCGTTGCTCCAACTTAGATATTATCGTAGCGTTGGACCAACTTTCAATACCCTTCTCACAGAAGGCAGCCGCCTGTGCTTTCCGCCAATCATCTACGCTGGTCCACAGCTCGTTGTCTGAGCTAAAATATTGTCTACATAGCCAACGGTTCGTAAGAGTAGAGATGGATCTCAGTGGGAGCCAATTACGGGGTGTGTGGTGGGTGATCAAACTCTTCCCATCGAAAACGCTGTGGACCATCTTCATTGCCCCTTCAGTGTGCGGTCGAAAGTTGTGATGAAAACGAAACACATGACAGTTATGTTACGTGGGTTGCATATCACCAGGCGAAACCCTCACCAGGCCCTCATGTTTGGCGAGAAACACTATTCTCTAGGCGTCTTTACGCTCAGAACTGAAAAGGACGTCGTGACGCGATCGTCGGGCATACTGGAGACATTGCCCGACACATCTGTGCAAAGCTTCATCGGATTTTCCTTTTTGCTTCCATTTCGCACCCGATAGGACCATGGTTTTCGAATAGCGCTCGTACTTGGGCTGAGAGTTTAAATATTGTAGAAATGCATCTAATTGGCTAGTTGTACCAGTCCGTAAACACAGGATATGTAAATACAGGATGAAATACCAACAGTATAATGAAAAGAATAGATAGCTGCTCACCGTACAAGTAACACGTTCAGTTGCAGACAGATGTAACGGAGAAATTGTGTGTGTCTGTCGCTGAAAGCTAAATTTGAAACAATCTTTTCGTTGGGCCTGTCTGCAACTTAGTGTGTCATTTTACGATGAGCAGCAGTCTACCCTTTTCATTATATTATTGATATTCCAACGTGAAGTTTCCATTGTTTACACACGGGCTGCTGCAGATAAGTAAGGTGATCGCAAAGGTGTCCACAGCAAGTAAAGATATTGCCTTGCCGTTCCCGCCCATTTGTGGCGGACAACGTGGCGAATTTTCTGACGTACGTTCATAGCTGCCGAATTATGACACCCGACTCGGGTTCGGTTCGGGTGTTGACCTTTACGCTTGAAGTCAGTCGCTCTGTGCTCCGCTGCTGCAGCCATCAGACAATTTGGCCGTGGAGCTGTTCAGCCTTTCACAATGAACCATATAGTCGAAAAAGTGGATACGGCTTTCACTTACGGCGAATGTCGCGGGACTGATAGAACAACGATGGTGCTTTACGCTGAAAAGTGCCCTGTTTTTTCAAGGCTTCGCGCTGTTTTTTTGCAAACCCTCTAAATATTGAAAAACCTGGAGGTATTAAGAATAATGTACGCCAACGAAAAAGCTGCTTCGCCATTTAAATGGGCTCTTTCTTGCAAGGTTATTCACATCAAATGTTTTGCATTCATGAAAATACGTTTCCGTAATGGTCGATGGCTTGGAGAGTCTCCTCACAGCCGTGCACTTCAAAAAATACTTAATAATGCATAATTATTTGACTATTTCGACATAGTAATACATTTTTACAAACTCGCAGAGTTACCAATGGAGGTGGTGGAATACGTCGCCTTCCAAACCAAAATTGTCAATTACATTCGATGGGCCATCACAGAAAAAACCAATGAGCGGTTGCACAGTAGCTGCACGCGGTATTCAGTTCTACGCCTTGGTCATTTCGGATGTTGCCTAGGAGCGAGCTGAGAGCACTCCCTGTGGGGCCAACACATCTTTGAATACGTGAAAAATGGGTAATTTTTTCAAGTAAAATAAAAAGTAATGCTAAATCTGATGATATAGTTTCATTCCTTACACTTTTATCTTTAAGAGATCATTTTTGTGTCCACGTCGGACGCTCTTTGTAACTGTTGTACTAGGCGGAACGACCCTTCGCAGCGCTGGAGTGGCCGAGCGGTTCTAGGTGCCACAGTCTGGAACCGCGCGACCGCTGCGGTCGCAGGTTCGGATCCTGCCTCGGGCATGGATGTGTGTGATGTCCTTAGGTTTAAGTAGTTCTAAGTTCTAGGGGACTGATGACCTCAGATGTTTAGTCCCATAGTGCTCAGAGCCATTTGAACCATTTGACCCTTCGCAGCCGGAACATCGGGCATCGGCGGGAATTGCCGAAGTCCACCTTATTGGTCCTGTAACAAAATAATTTAGCTTAAGACATTTGCAATTTATTTTCTATTGCAATATATATAGGATAATTGAAAAACAATAAGTTGTACCAAGATGGTGACGTGTTGAAACAAATATAATTTTCTTCGCCCAAAAAATCGAGACAAAAGCTTGCACCGAGAATAGACTTTTGAGAAATCATAAAATGGATACGTACTCTGATAGACAGTTCAGTTAATGCTGGCATCAAATTCCGATTAATATCGTATGTAACAATTTCAAATTACGTTTCCCGCCACTTTGAAAAGTGCTGTTTCGAGAAAAACTCTTTTAAAATGTTGGGTTACAATTTTTGTAGTTAAGTGAAATATATCTCCCTGGACTATGCAGCAACCCTTGCAGATCCAAAAGAAAGTCCTCTTGCATCTTCTTCGTGGCCATGGTCCTGCGGGCTTCTTTGGCACCTCCTGTCACGCTCTGCCGTACTCGCTTGATACGCTTTTCGTCCGCTTTTGTGCAGAAGTTGTAACAGGCTGGTCCGATCTCAAATTCTAGCACGTCTATAATTTTCATAAAGCCTCCTAGGCCATCGATGAAATTACATGTTGCCATAATGGCCGCGATGTCGACCATTTTTTTCCCGCCGTGAATGGTTTTCGGAGACAATTTTTCATAAATCGCCTTTTAACTCGATAAAAAGGCGTTTCTGGCGGTCACTAGAATAAAGTAGACATCGCAGAGAGCATTTTGAGCAAAAAAAAATGTTTTTTGAAATTTTCAGAGGACTATTACCGTCATGAAGGCAACAATTGTGTCCGCACAACGAGTGCCTTACGTGTGCCGCACTTGTCGCCAGCAACTCGACGTAACGCGCCGCCTCTGTCTGTTACGTCACGGGAGCCGTTCATCGAATCAGAGACGGGCGGGAATCCCGAAATGGAGGGGTGCGAATCGAGGTCAAGTGACCGCGGCCGGCCGTCACGGGCACCACGGCGTGACTTGCGCTCTCACCAAATTCTGACGCTCCGTCAATTGGGCGCGTGCCCTCAGCTAACTGCGTGCTGTGAGAAAGGAGGCGCAAATCCGAGCCTCGCCGTCACTGTTGGGAACATCAGTTTGAATACACAAATAACTGCGAACAATCACTACTCATTTTGGAGGATTGTAGCTAGTTAGAACTACGCGCGGATGCGAAAAAAATGTGTTGTCCTATAGCTACAATATCAGTGCCTCACAGTTGGAACTACTCAATTCATACAAATACTTGAGTGTAGTAATTTGTAGGGATGTGAAATGAAACGATTACCGTAGCCTAGTCGTAGGTAAAGTAGGTGTCAGAGGTCCGATCACTGGTGGGATACCAAGAAAATTCAACCAGTCTGCGAAACAGATTCCTTAAACAAAACACTCGTGCGACCCATTCTAGAAAATTGCTCAAGTCTGTTGAGCCCGTACCAAATACGACTAACGGCAAATATTGAACTTACATAAAGAATGGCAACACAAATGGTCACTGGCTTGTTTGACCGATGGGAAAGCGTATACATATTTCTTACCATTTTCTATAGAATTGAGACTGGACTTGGACTGAGACGACAGGGCAAAAGACTTGAGGCGTTTGTGATTTGAAAGTTTATGAGAATGCTAAGAGTGCCATGGACAGATAAAATTACTGATAACAGCATTCTAATTAATAAAGAAGACCTTACAATTAAATTTTCCCCGAGACATTTAAATCCCATCTTTATCTACGATAATGATAGAAGCAAATGGCTCTGAGCACCTAACTTAAGGACATCACACACATCAATGCCCGTGGCAGGATTCGAACCTGCGACCGTAGCGGTCGTGGGGTTCCAGCCTGTAGGGCCTAGAACCGCTTGGCCACTCAGGCCGGCAATGATGGAAGCAGAAGAAATGAATTAAAATTTGTGACAAGGCCGGGACTCGAACCCGGCTTCTTGCTTACTAGGCAGAAATGCTAACCATTACACCACCGCAGCAGTATGGTTAGCATTGCTGTCGAACTACCCAAGTCAAATGCCCTCCCCAGCACAATCTTCACGTTATATCTTCTGCTTATTTTCTCCCTACATTGTCATTATTGCCAGGGCTCTCCGGCATTGTAATAGCACTCCAGCGTTGGGCGTAATGGGAAGTCCTGTACCATCTATAAGATCACCTATGGTACAGGACTTCTCATTACTCCAACGCAGGGGTCTGTTCCAATGCCAGAGAGCCCTGGCAATAGTGACAATGTAGGGGGAAAATAAGCTGGAGATAACGAATTAAAGTTTGTGTTGGGGAGGGCACTCGACTTGAGCAGTTCGTGCAACAATGTTAACGATAGTGCTGCCGTGGTGTAATGGTTAGCATTTCTGCCTAGTAAGCAAGAACCCGGGTTCGAGTCCCAGCCGTGGCAACTCCCATCATTATCATAAAGAAAAAGACGTTCTAAACACAATAAAATGCAGAAAATTACAGTATCTCGGCGAAGTGTTTTAAACAGGTATAAACTGCTAGAGAGCAGAGGGATAGACACATACGTCAGTAAAACGGGAAATGGTCCCTCTAAGACGACCCAGTTCGACAACACTCTCCGGGACAGCCGTCCACCTTTGTTAAGTACCTTAAAAACATACATGTACAGACAGAACCGGTGACGAGAGTTCTAGGCAGCTGTAGGCAGGTTACGCAGCTGCTGTTGCGCCTGCTCCTAGGCTCTCCGACTTTAGGGGATTTCGAAGTCGCTTGCCTGTCAGCGAGCACCTAGATCTTCGTCACAGGTTATGTTTGTTCAAGCGCATGTCCGAAGTGTTTAAGAAAGATGGATGGGCGGCACCGAAGGTGTTGCCGTATTGGAGGGTCTTAGAGGGACCCTTTGCCGTTTTATTTACGTATGTGCCATTGCCGCACCACTCTGGTCACTCCACAGGAGGGCGCAAAACACCCTTCGCTGCTTCGGACATGCTCCAATTCCGTCGAATGATTTTGAACGATCCCTAGTGGTTCCAGCCTATAAATTAGAGCAAAAATTGCAGTCCGCAGGGGGGCGCGAACACGTTCATTGGGGTTGTTGACTTGGTAAGGGGGTGTCAGCAGTGTCAAATGTTTCAAGAATGTCATCCTGTTGCTCATCAGACTATGTACCATCGTTTTCAATGGCGAAATTGTGGGAAGCTACACTCCAAGAGAAGTGGTGGTTTCATTGGCGTCCTTCACGCCACCTCCTGATGCCTTCTAGTATCGATTCTGAGCGGCGGTGTGTGTGAAATGTTTTCCTCGGCAACCCATAAGAAAATCGCGTGATTTCAGCTCTGGGCGTCGCTGTATCGATCTCCATCGCAGAAGCGTCAGAGAAGGGGTGAAATATGGAGAAGAGGGGGGGGGGGTGACGGCCTTCCCATCGTGTGACAGTCCCCGGTGGCGTCGGCCACAATTCTGGTGAAATTTGGTGTCAGTGTCACATCAGACATAACCGTCTGAGCTGTGGCCTTTTTTTTCGCATGTATCGACTGCTTGCGATTAGAAACATCGTCAAACCCGAGAGTGTCGTCGGAGGGCGCCACGCCTTTGCACTATTACTGAGGAAGGTTGTAGCCACCTTTGAGCTAAATTTCACACTTGTCCGTCGCAGTGAGAGACAGTTACGGTGTTTCGAAGAAGTGATCTTTTAATTGTGTTGCGCAATGTAAATTATGAGGTCAGACTTCATTAGAGAAAATTCACGCCAAGCTCAAGACCACCAACTGAGCCCTTGCGAACCGAATGGTTTAAAGTGATTTACAAAACGTGAGTGCCGCGAATGCAGATGAAAGACAAGCGGGTGTGGATAAGGAATTTCCGAATGCAGTACGGTAGCATTTCGCTTAACCACACATAGCCCTAATTATAGCGCCTTCTCTCGGTGGGTTTGTGTTAAGTTAAGGAGGCAGAGGCGATTTGTACATACGATTTTTCTGGACAACCTACGACACCGTCGTTGAGTGGTCACATGCAGCTTTTCTGAATCGTATTACATTACACAGACTTTCTATACACAGAAATACACAACGATTTCAGTGTATAAAAAGCGTGTGTAATGTAGTATGGCAGTCATCCTGATTTCGATTTCTTTATGGTTTCTCAAAAATCCACAGGGCAAATGCCGGGAAGTTTCCTTCGAAGTGTCCACCGCAAATTTCCTCCCCAAATCCAAGCTTGAGCTTCGTCTCTGACGACCTCGTGGCTGACGGGACGTTAAATCCTGATCCTCCTTCCTGGTATTCCCGGGATCATGTGCTCTTTCGATTATCTGCTTATCAACCTTAACATTTTGCAGGCACGTTTCGCCTGGCACTATCACCCTTTACTTCTTACCACCATTAGGGTGACCAGCTTTCGGGTGAATGCTAAATTCCAGTAGCTGAATATCTCTCTTGCTTGGTGCTGCACTCCGTACTTCGCTTTGACAACCAGTGGCGAAGGTCATTCTGATACGCTATTCTGAGTTTTGTGGCGGTGCTCTCAACGTTTCGTTCTCCACATGTATTTTTACATTGTGGTCAATATCATTTTCAGTTGGATGCTTTTTATCAACCCAGGTAAGACGCATTTTCAGATTATTTCATATGGGACAGTATTTTTAAATCAGCTCACCTCATCTGCTTCTGTCATTAAACCCAACTCCAAGAGCAGGTAAAGCAGCTCTGTTGACTTCATTTCCTTTTACAAAAGGCTTTGGAAGAGTCGCTGGCTAAAAGGAAAAAGAAAGCAAGTACCAGTACTACAGGAAAGACCACATTCAATGAAACCTACTCTGGGACCTTCATGTGAGGCATCTCATATACCTTCAACATCTGGTGCTACCAAAAAGGAAGGAGTGTAACGGAAGACTTCGATTCAAGTGTTGATGAAACCATGCTGGAAGATTTATCATCTGAATATGAAGAGGACGAGGAGTGTATTTGCTATGACCAACTGTTTTAAAGTGGTATTTCCGACCTGCATTAAATGTGTCTGTTCCTTTCGCTGGTGTTATGAACTTTGTGCTGAATTCCACAGTGATACTTTGAAAATTTTTGAATATGGCGTCTGTATCAAAAGCTACAAAAACTAAACATTTTTCTTTTTATGCCTGAAACGTCTGCAGAGTAATCGAAATTATGCAGCATTTTTTTACTTGTGAAACAAACATCTGGTATGTTACTAATTCATTTTATTTTTGTGTTTATTTACAACCCGTAATTAGGAAACATTTTTCGGAGGTAAAAATTACACGGTTTAATTAATTGTCCACATATTGAAAAAGTAGCATGATGATTTGTGGAAGGGTAGTATTAAAATATTCCCTAGTAATGGTATAATACATTTTCCATAATTTAAGGACACCTAATTTACTACTTACCTTAAATTTAAAAACGGTACCCGATAATAGGGCACTTTCCCTCAATAAATTTAAGAGACTAACATTAGTAACAAGCTGTCCTATACATCCTAGTCTTCTCCATTCTCTTCTAATGCCGATTTTCATCTTCTTCTCTCAGTCTACTCCTATAGGGATTCCTCTTGTGTTACCTCCATAACCCTGGCATTTCTCGTTTTTTTCCATTTTTGTTACACTCATAAGACCTCCCGTAAACTTCATCCCACTTACTTCCACATTACCTTTTGCCCATTCGTTCATGATGAAGGTTCTTGCAGCGTACAACAGAATTGGAATATAATACGTCTGGTATTAGTATGTTACCTTATTAGTTTTCTGACAGATTTCTTTGTTCCATATAGTTCCTCTCACACTTCACATAAAGTTGTCAGTTTGCCTGTTCACTCACCTCTTGGTCATGTCTTCCATTTTCCTGTACTATAATCTGCAGATACTTTTAACTTTCCACTATTTTCAGCTGCTCTTTTGCCAATTGCCACGTTTCCTAGAGGTTTATCATTTTTTTCCCGTTGTGATCACCATCGTACATTTCTATTGCTGAGATGAAGATAGGATGGACAGAGGAAAGGTCAAGGCGTGGAAGAGAGAAGAAGACTGGGTCAGGATAGGGACAGAGGAGTGATGCGAAAATGTACAAGATGATAATGAGTAGCAAACTATTGAAGCTGTCCGCGAGGACTTGTACCGCGACAACTTCCTATGTTTGCAATGCGACGTTAACGACCCAGATTACTTTGATCTAATACCTTGGAGAACATATTGACGCCAGCAAGATAGTTTCCGCTAAGCGGGAGCAGCAGCTGGCTTTGCCTGGTAATTAATTGGTTCGATGTAGTTTCCGCGGCTGTTAAGGCGTCGTGTGTGTCTCTGTCGTGTGTATTGCATCTCTGCATCTTAACAACACCATTTATCTTCACAAGATGCAGAGTCGCTCTATTGTAGAGGCCGTTCGCACAGGAAATCGCGTCTTGTACAGCCACCTTAAAATAGCCCCACTCGCGATAAATGAGCCAACACGGGAAGCTGCAGTGGAACACTCGCTTCCGCCGACAGTCTAGTGCAGGTCTCTTTATACGTCTATTTCGAGAAGCTCCATTCACTCGCAAAGACCCTGCACCTTCATCGTTACCTCAGGTAATAAACACAGTGTAGCAACGTTTCAGCTGAACAGTTATTCCCGTGAACTGTGTTGTGTGGCGGCCCAAAAGAGAGAAATCAGTCAACTTATGTGGCAAGTAAAAGAGCACTAGTAATTCTTATCAATTGCCGTACACACTGGTGGCCGAAACGGCAACGGCACGGTTGATACAAAGTCCGAATGACGCTGTGCGTCACGTTGCAATAATTGGCAGAAATCAAGAAAAGATTGGTTTAAGTTCTGACAAGATCACCCGTCGTAAAAAATCCATCTTGCTGAAAATAGCCCCAGTCACGATATACCAGCCAACACGGGAAGCTGCAGTGGTGCACTCGCTTCCGCCGACAGTCTGTTCGAGCAGCAGGCGCTGACGTTCGTTCACACATCAGACACCACGTCTTGCAAACATGAGACACGGAGTGGCAAAATACTGCATATTAACAATGAACTACGAATGATCAAAGAAAAGACTGCTAAAGAGTGGCGAACTTCACTCTAAGCCTCTCGCAAAGTAGCAGTCGTCTTACAAGTGTAGAACATGACCACGACCTCTCATAAGGCTTTCACGCGATATGTATCATACATAACTATCTCTTGCAACCAGAAGATACCCCGCCCCAGTATGCAATTGGAACACATAAATAGTACTTCATGTGCGACTTAAAAAATGCGCGTTCCTAACTGACGGACGAAGTAAACTGGCATTGGACGTACCACTATTTCAAATGTTAACCGACTGCCTTCACGTTTGTGAAAAGAGAGCGGATACTACAGTAAAACCATCATCACTCATCGTTTCGCCATAGGGAGCGTCTAACTCCTTTCCCTTTTATATATCACACCATGTTATGCGCATCTACCGGGTGATCAAAAAGTCAGTATACATTTGAAAACTTAATAAACCATGGAATAATGTAGATAGAGAGGTACAAATTGACACACATGCTTGGAATGACTTGGGGTTTTATTAGAACAAAAAAAAAAAAATCCCCATATTGCTAGACGCGTGAAAGATCTCTTGCGTGCGTCGTTTGGTGGTGATCGTGTGCTCAGCCGCCACTTTCGTCATGCTTGGCCTCCCAGGTCCCCAGACCTCAGTCCGTGCGATTATTGGCTTTGGCGTTACCTGAAGTCGCAAGTGTATCCTGATCGACCGACATCTCTAGGGATGCTGAAAGACAACATCCGACGCCAATGCCTCACCATAACTCCGGACATGCTTTACAGTGCTGTTCACAACATTATTCCTTGACTACAGCTATTGTTGAGGAATGGTGGTGGACATACTGAGCATTTCCTGTAAAGAACATCATCTTTGCTTTGTTTTACTTTGTTAAGCTAATTATTGCTATTCTGATCAGATGAAGCGCCATCTGTCGGACATTTTTTTAATGTTTGTATTTTTTGGTTATAATAAAACCCCATGTCATTCCAAGCATGCGTGTCAATTTTTATCTCTCTATCTACATTATTACGTGATTTATTCAGTTTTCAAATTTATACTGACTTTTTGATCACCTGGTATGTCAGAAGAGACTAGTATGTAAGGGAAACGCTTCTCACCAAAGGTAGTACACCCCACTGAGGGGCGTCCATCTTCACACTGACACACAAACACGAACTCATTCTGCTTCCTCTGGCTTCCCTCCTCCCCCTTTTCTTCTGGATCTAACAAGCTCACTACTAATGATGAGCGTATTGCTTCTTCTCCTAATCCAGCACGTGAAAGCGAAACATGACATATATTAGTCAAGATGAGAAGACTAATTAATATTGGAAATACGACAGTTGTGACCTTTCAAAGAAGTCAAATGTATAGAGGGACTGATAGCCCGTAGTTTAATCCACTTCAATCACATCATGATCATCAGTATCAGTTTAGACCTTTGTGACCTTTCCATATCTATGAACCGCTCTGGACTGCCTGCTGTCCTGCATGCGATTCAAACTACAATTGTATGTGGCGCTTACGCTGATGAGCAATGATTTCAGTGATAGCTGCCATGTTGACAAAGGACCGCTGCTGTCCCTTGCTGATAGGGGTATCTCGGCTTTTGAGGTGACCGTGATGTATGTCTGGGACATACTCTCATGCTAGTTCAACAGCACACAAGAACTCTGCACGTTTTGCGACATGAATCCCAGGTGCGTGGGACGAGCATGTCTAGTACAGTTTCCCAAAGTTCACCACGAGTGAATAATTCTGGGAACTCCCAGGAAAGCACGTAATTGCTTTTGTTTACCTAACCCTTCTAGTTCAACTTCATTCGTATTTTGGAGTACCGATGCTCAGTTTCTCCACACGAGCATCAGTATTTTGGTTTACCATCATTTCCCGTAAATCACTCCCGGCGAATGCTGGAATGGTTTCTCTGAAGAGGATATTGACGCTAACTTCTAGTCTTGCTCCTTCCGTTGTGACGTTTGCAACAGAAATGAGACGCCCATTTCCAAGCATTTGTATAAAAGTAACTGCACTTACTCAAGTCACCTCTAGTGCAAGCAGTTACGTCATTTGGAAGTCGTGCGCAAGACGAACTGCTGGTGCCAATGTAGTGATAGGCGGCAGCTGCTATCGTATGGTCCGCGCGGACATGTACGTTGAGAGAAGCAAGCGCTGACGTTAGTAATTTAGAAACCTAAAACTCTCTGAAAGTCTCCTCATAAGAAGAGGCCACAGTGATATATAAATCCATTATTAAAACAATTTACTAATAATAGGGGTGGAGCGTGTTGTGAAATCCATCAACCACGAGAGTTTCCGAATATCCACGAAGTTCAGTTCAAAGTTACAACGATATCACGTCTCTGAAAAGACAAGTGGAGAGTTGGTCTCGAGTGATATAGGACGTAGAATACAAGGTGATCGTATTGTGCACTCCACAAGTAGTGAAAGCATGAATTAAATTGTTAAACTTTAGACAGTTCGACCTGCAGTACGAGACGCAAGGGTATAGTCATGCCAAGACGCATGTATGTCATTTTGGTGGTGTGATGAGGCTTATTCCGTTTTTTTTTTTGCGGTTGTTCATCGGTATTGGATAGTCTCTTGCACCACAATAGACCCAAGACCGAACGAAAATGTGATACAGAAAAAGTGTTCTGTACTGAGTGTAATAGAATACCCGCCTGTCCAAACGAAGACATTCTCGTGTATAGAGTGAAAGTTGCACCACCATATATACCTCGCAAGGTAGGTAACAAGAAACAGTGCAACACGAACATGTCGACAGATACTTGAAATAATGCAGACTGCCCCTTCGATCCACATGTAGGTCGGCGGAGAGCAAGTAAATCAGTGTCGTCAATGGGAAATATTTAGAGAGAAATAGGAGCAGTGTGTAATATTGTAACGTATTAGCAACGTCAAATATGGCATCCAACAAAGAGGGACAGAATGGTCCCATTAATGTTACACCATTATTATGTGAAACTTTTAGAGCATAACGTTACATTGCATGGCACCCATGTTGTATCCGAGTCGTTCTATGAATGCTTCGCGGATCTGAGGGTGTTTGCCTGGCCCTCGAGGTCAACTGGTGTCAGTCCTCTTGAGACATCTGGGACGTTGTTTGAAAGAGATGGGCACGGCCTGGACCTTGCTCTCAACAATTGTCGTGAATGACGGCCGTCAGTAGTGTTCCCGGTGTTGATTCTCATGTGCACAACGAATAGTTGCCGCCATCATTTCAGCCAGGCGAGTAGCTTACACGTTGGATTAGAGATGTATCTAATTTAATTGCACTTTAGTGTAACTGGCAGATTAATTTCTCTTGATGGGAATGGATTCACAGCCGTTACGGCAACATTTACTGCCAGTACTTGAAATACACAGGAAGAGTTAGGGTTGGTGACAAAGACCCGCGTTTTTTAAATAGAACGTTTGACGATAATAACTACATGCCAGTCCACGTTTTCCTGGGCCACACACTATCGAATGCCATAAAACACCCTTAATGCAGTAACTACTTAGAAGTTCTGCAGCCTGAGCTGCTCATGCGCCCCAAAATCTTTTATGACTACTGAAGGTATTTTATATCCATCTATTTAATTACAAGAAAGTTCATATTTTTGTCTTGTCTCCAAACACGTTTCGTTTTATTGATATTGGACATCGTCAGTGGTCTGTAACGAATCATATTTATAATTTGGGTGATTTTGTAGCAAAATATACTAAGGTGTGAATTTACTTATGGTATTTTGTATCTGATTTTCACTTACATCAGGAAGCGTCGTTTGCTTGCGTATTTTCCAGACATTTCCTCGTTTGGCACTACTGTTTTCTTTTTCTAACGAGACTTCCTGACGTGAGCGGATATCGGACATAAAACACCGTAAGTAAAATCACGTCCCAGTATCTCTCGTAACGCATTGATATTTGGAACTAGGAAGCAATATTTTATATCAATAAACCAGAATGCGCTTGGTGACGATAATAAGCACTTTCTTGTTATTGGACAACGGATTTAAAATATCTTCACTAAAAGTAAAGCGACTACAGACACTATGGTGACACAAATGCAGCTTCTGATATGATATATTATTGCATTGGTGAACTTAATTTTGCACTCAAAAGGTTTTCATATTTATTAAAAAGATATTAGCGCATTGGTGAGAACAAGTGTAAAATGAAAAGTTACTGTCCTGACACTGAAACCGTGTTATTTAGGTCCATTTTTTTCTGCAAGGTTTATCTCCTTTTAGGTCAATACACGTTTTCCCGAAGAATAGATTCTGTGCCTGGGGAAGAGCTGCAGACCTAATCAGCAGACTGAAAACGTTTACTATCGACAAATTCACTTACATGTGGGACAGATGTCACATCTGTCAAAGGTAATTATAAAGAGAAATCCCTTTCGCAAGTTACAAAAGAATGACCGTAATATTCCCAGCAGATGAAACTTACATCCTCTTATGTGATGCTGGGCCATGTTCTTGAACCTGATCAACATACAGCAAGTATAGTACTCGTTTACTCTGAGTAAAATATAACGCGCTCCTTCTTCTCATGTGATATACCAAGGGCGCCAAATGTTTTATTAAACACGATTGTTTAATACCATTTTATGTACTTTCTTTATAGTCTCATATTTGGTTGCAGTTTTGAAACATTCTTAGAAGTTATTGAATTTGCATCGGAGAGAATTAGTGACTGTAACTAGCTGATTGGTTAGAGGTGCCGCATCTTCAAATGGTTCAAATGGCTCTGAGCACTGTGGGACTTAACTTCTGAGGTCATCAGTCCCCTAGAACTTAGAACTACTTAAACCTAACTGACCTAAGAACATCACACACATCCATGCCCAAGGCAGGATTCGAACCTGCGCCCGTAGCGGTCGCGTGGTTCCAGACTGAAACGCCTAGAACCGCTCGGCGTGCCGCATCTCCGAAATTCAGTGACATGTGACAGTTACCCAGTGGGTAGACAAAAATCTCGTGTTGTACTCACACACTGGCTTTCGTTTGCCCGTGCCTAGTTTGTAATGAAGAAGAAATTTGAAGTGCTACAGTTTAATAGCATAGAAATACGTAGACAAAAACGAATAGAACTAATCACTGCAACAAAATAATAATTCTACGTTTTTTTTATTCTACATAAGATCAGTGAGTAAAAATTTTCGCGGAATTTTACAGTGAAACATGTAAAATGTTGTAAGACTCTCAAGTAAAGAGAAAAGTATATTATTAGGCTTGTCTATTCGTTTTTTAAGTTAGGCGTCAGCGGAGTTAAGGAACAGATCGACTGTGGCCTTCTTAAGTGAAGCAGATCATCATTCGGCTCGAGTAATTAAGTAAAGCTGTGGCGATTGAGATCAGGCTGACTAAACAATCTTATTTGATATCAAGGATTCAAAAGTATGCAGAATAAATAAGTTTCATTACTAACAGTGTTGCTGGTTGTGGATAATTTTTCTAACGAATCGTAAAGGGGGAGGGGATCATACGTTGGTTCGTTGCTGATGTATCGCCCACGGTATTTAGGGTGGTATCAACGTGTAGGAACGTTTCACTGTTTGAATTTTGTTGAAGGATGACACAATCTTAGATGGCCAAAACAAGCCCCTGAACAATTTTCCATTAGATGTATCCTAAAAAGAAGACAAAAATTTTTTTCATTAAAAATATGAACCTTTCGGCACTCTGGTACAGTATTGTTGACAGTTTAATTTTTCATCCAGTATTACACCAAAAACTGCGATACTAAACTATTTAAATTATTTAAAAAGATATTGGGAAGGGATTCACGAAGTTCTGAACTGATAAATGTTTCGTGAACTGTGAGTATCACTCACGATAGAATGGATTTCAACCTAAATTTAATTTTGTTGATCCAGTAATAAACAGTTTCGAGACTTTCGTTAACAGAGTTAACAGCTGCCGCTGATCTTCTAACCTGACTCTGAGGTCTATACAGTATACAAATGGTAGCGTGAGACAATCGAATATACCTAGTTTATACACCGCTGATCATTAAAATTGTGACACCAGGAAAGATAGAAAATAAATAAATTTTATTTGTTGTGTGTTTACAGTATAGTTGCAAAAAATATGATTTAATTTATG
Source organism: Schistocerca piceifrons (assembly GCF_021461385.2). NCBI lineage: Eukaryota > Metazoa > Arthropoda > Insecta > Orthoptera > Acrididae > Schistocerca > Schistocerca piceifrons. The sequence continues at coordinate 267,472,092 of NC_060145.1, read as the reverse complement.
AATACAGGAATGCGAAATTTAGTGTTCAAAGTTGTCACCTCTGACAGCAACAGTGGCTCTAACTTGACTGTGTCTCAAGTCGAACTGAGCTCTGATGACCGACAGGTTTACGCCTGATTCTCATCAGTCTTAGTAGATGGTGAGCGGTTGTGTGCCAGTCTCTTTCAACCCATGGACAGAGTTTTTCAGTGTGGGAGATGCCTGAAGAACTTGCCGGTCAACGCAAATCTCGAGCACCCTCGTATCAAAGTAGGTTAGGAAAGGACCGGTAATAGGCGGTATTGTATTATCGTGTTGCAAGATAACGTCACAGAAGCGTGGGAGATAGTGCACAGCTATGGGCCTTTGCACAATAGAAATCGAAACATACCATTATGCCACCTACCGGGCCCGTATTGTGCCTAACGCAATGTAGCAATGTTCGTTCTCCTCGGAACCTCCACACGCGGATACGCCCTTCGTGATTCAGTACGCAGAAGTGAATCTCGTCTGAAAAGACGACGTGGCGCCTCTTCTGTGTGCAGTGTCGTCGTTGGCTGCACAGCTGTCGGCGCATCTCTCTCTTCTGCTGCCACTTCGAGGGAAGCCATAACTGGTCGCCATGCTGACAGCCCATGGAGCTCCAGATGTCGTCGCATTGTCCTTGTGGATATTTCACATTTTGTGACTCGAGGTATGTGACAGGGACCCTGCACGGCCCAGTGAAAAGGAGTCTTTCCCTTGTGGTGCTAGTAGCATAAGGCAGTTGAGCTCCTGCACTGCGTTGACAAGAATCCTCCAAAACCCATCGTTTCCATATTATCATGATATGATATTCATGGGATCTGACGAGCGAGAACAGCAACATTACAACACGATCGTGCCGTGTACCCGTCGTTCGCCGAAAGGTGTAGGCAACCCCTCAGTCACTGAAGCATCATGGGTTTCCACATGTACAAGGCGTTGCCTTCCCGGACTGCGTCGATCACAAGGACGACAGAGGGCAGGACAAACGCCACCAGAGGTCCTCCGTGCAAGGAACTTATTTCCTCTGCCGTGTCACCTGTGCGGATTTGGGTAGGCACGAATTCCACCGCGCCCCGCTATATAGGGTGGTGCAAGCCAACATGTCAGCAGTTCGCCCCATCGAAACTCTGGGTTCTTAGAAGCTCATCAGTCAGCAGAGCTTGTCCGGAAGCCATCGCAGCGGGACGTACCTGTCGGCCAGCTACGCCGAACGCTCACCCTCTGTCAGGGATTGTTGTTGTTGTCTTCAGTCCTGAGACTGGTTTGATGCAGCTCTCCATTCTACTCTATCCTGTGCAAGCTTCTTCATCTCCCAGTACCTACTGCAACCTACATCCTTCCGAATCTGCTTAGTGTATTCATCTCTTGGTCTCCCTCTACGGTTTTTACACACCACGCTGCCCTCCAACGCTAAATTTTTGATCCCTTGATGCCTCAGAACATGTCCTACCAACCGGTCTCTTCTTCTTGTCAAGCTGTGCCACAAACTCCTCTTCTCCCCAATTCTATTCAATACCTCCTCATTAGTTATGTGATCTACCCATCTAATCTTCAGCATTCTTCTGTAGCACCACATTTCGAAAGCTTCTATTCTCTTCTTGTTCAAACTATTTATCGTCCATGTTTCACTTCCATACATGGCTACACTCCATACAAATACTTTCAGAAACGACTTCCTGACAGATCTATACTCGATGTTAACAAATTTCTCTTCTTCAGAAACGCATTTCTTGCCATTGCCAGTCTACATTTTATATCCTCTCTACTTCGACCATCATCAGTTATTTTGCTCCCCAAATAGCAAAACTCCTTTACTACTTTGAGTGTCTCATTTCCTAATGTAATTCCCTCAGCATCACCGGACTTTATTTGACTACATTCCATTATCCTCGTTTTGCTTTTGTTGATGTTCATCTTATATCCTCCTTTCAAGACACTGTCCATTCCATTCAACTGCTCTTCCAAGTCCTTTGCTGTCTCTGACAGAATTACAATGTCATCGGCAAACCTCAACGTTTTTATTTCTCCTCCATGGGTTTTAATACCTACTCCGAATTGTTCTTTTTTTTCCTTTACTGCTTGCTCAATATACAGATTGAATAACATCGGGGAGAGGCTACAACCCTTTCTCACTCCCTTCCCAACCGCTGCTTCCCTTTCATGCCCCTCGACCCTTATAACTGCCGTCTGGTTTCTGTGCAAATTGTAAATAGCCTTTCGCTCCCTGTATTTTACCCCTGCCACCTTCAGAATTGTCAAAAGCTGTCACTAAGTCTACAAATGCTAGAAATGTAGTTTTGCCTTTCCTTAATCTATTTTCTAAGATAAGTCGTAGGGTCAGTATTGCCTCACGTGTTTCAACATTTCTGCGGAATCCAAAGTGATCTTCCCCGAGGTCGGCTTCTACCAGTTTTCCATTCGTCTGTAAAGAATTCGCGTTAGTATTTTGCAGCTGTGACTTATTAAACCGATAGTTCGGTAATTTTCACATCTGTCAACACCTGCTTTCTTTGGGATTGGAATTATTATATTCTTCTTGAAGTCTGCTGATATTTTACCTGTCTCATACATTTTGCTCACGAGATGGTAGGGTTTTGTCAGGGCTGGCTCTCCCAAGGCTATCAGTAGTTCCAATGGAATGTTGTCTACTCCCGGAGCCTTCTTTCGACTAAGGTCTTTCAGTACTCTGTCAAACTCTTCACGCAGTATCGTGTGTCCCTTTTCATCTTCATCTACATCCTCTTTCATTTCCATAATATTGTCCTCAAGTACATCGCCCTTGTGTAGACCCTCTATATACTCCTTCCACCTTTCTGCTTTCCCTTCTTTGCTTAGAATTGGGTTTCCATCTGAGCTCTTGATATTCATACTAGTGGCTCTTTTTTCTGCAAAGGTCTCTTTAATTTTCCTGTAGGCAGTATCTATCTTACCCCTAGTGAGATAAGCCTCTACATCCTTACATTTATCCTCTAACCATTCCTGCTTAGCCATTTTGCACTTCCTGTCGATCTCATTTTTGAGACGTTTGTATTCCTTTTTGCCTACTGCATTTACTGCATTTTTATATTTTCTCCTTTCATCAATTAAATTCAATATTTCTTCTGTTACCCAAGGATTTCTACTAGCCCTCGTCTTTTTACCTACTTGATCCTCTGCTGCCTTCACTACTTCATCCCTCAGAGCTATCCATTCTTCTTCTACTGTATTTCTTTCCCCCATTCCTGTCAATTGTTCCCTTATGCTCTCTCGTCTTATCTCTTACCAAGCATCTCCCAGTGGTAGATATAACAAATTAACTGCAGTCTTGATAGGCCATCATCTTGCTGTCGAATCTCGAAATGCGTTGGTAGACGTTTCTTCTTACACTAGGAGTAATACTATCGTCTGACAAGCTATCAACATTCAGATGCGAAATCGCACAACGGTTGCCGAATCAACATTCTCTTATTTTATACGCGACCTGTTTTGGGACACTTAAAGTTCCATAATCTGGTATAAACTGTAGTAATAAAAATGTGTTGCAGAATAATGGGAGGGGATCCATAGTTTTGAAATGTCAACCAAGGAACTACGCGGCTGAAGCTCCTAAAATGATTAAAATAAATTAAGAAAGAGAACAGGACGTTCCTAACAAATAAAATCACTTTACCATCTGAGGTCATCCTCACCCCAATGTTGTCACAGAACAGAAGTTCCAAATCAAAAGGATACAAGCGGAGACTTGGAAAAATTCGCCGGCCGGGGTGGCCGAGCGGTTCTAGGCGCTACAGTCTGGAACCGCTAGACCACTATCGTCGCAGGTTCGAATCCTGCCTCGGGCATGGACGTGTGTGATGTCCTTAGTTTAGTTAGGTTTAAGTAGTTCTATGTTCTAGGGGACTGATGACCTTAGATATTAAGTCCCATAGTGCTCAGAGCCATTTGAACCAACTTAGAAAAATTCGGAATCACGATCGGATACCGAAAGTCACCAAAACCTTAAAACATGTAAAATGCAATAATACGATAACCTTGGGACGCGTGCGAAACTTACGAAGTTTTATAGTTTTAAATTATGACAGTGTTTGGAATAAATGTTTCTGAGGAGTTGTTTGAGCTGCAGCTGTTTTGTAGCGACAATTATCTTTGACAGCTTCTAATATTCTTTTCCTTGGCGTCGTAAACTTATTATTTTTTTATTTATGACAGTGGTATCTACACCACCCTGTTGGTGGCAAAAGTTAATTATTAAGGAGCAAATACAAACACAAAATGAAAGAAGGAAAGTAATTTACTGCTCATGACAATGTATGACTGCAATCAGTTGCTTGTAATTTCTAACTTTGGACCGTAATATTTACATTTACTTGTTGCTGAAGAGAAATGTAATGAGAAATACTAATATGAAATACAAAGAAGTAAATATATGTGAAATGTGTAGGTTAGAAAATAGTGTTCACTTCTTGCCTGGTATATCACTAGGCCCATAGTAAGCTCTAACTGTGTTTTGAGGTTTAATTGCAATTCATACTTTATGTAAACACGCTAGGCTGTCGTAGCAATAAGTAAATCGCAACTCAAAGCGACAATGACAAATATGCTTGTCATTTCGGAAAGCATATTCGTGTAGAAAAATCAGCTTGTACGACGTGCAGAGATAATGAACTACCGAAGTGGTCACGGTTATTATATGTGACAATGCAGTAAAAATAAGTTAATAAGTACTTTAAAACAAATAAAATGGCTTTTGTAATTACATAATATGAAAAGGGAATCTCGTATTCGTGAGTAATAAATTAACGTCGTTAAACATAGGTGTGAAGCTGGGCATCCATGATGACCTTTTCGCCTCCAGAAGCTGGTTAATAAAGAATTTCCAACGGTACCTCATTTACACCTGTGCGATTAGTTTGGCTTGAGAAAAAGGGATGTTGACTTGATAAATAATGTATACGATAAACAGTTCCTTATCTGACATTTCAAACTTTGAGTATCCTCTCCCATTGCCTTTTAACACAATATTTTCATTATTACCGTTTACTCCAAATGATGGAAGTTCATGTGTTTCGGAACCGGCAGTGTGTACAATAAACGAAGAGCGACGCGTTTCGTCACGGGATCGTTTAGCTGGCGAGTGAGCGTTACGGAGATGCTAAACAATCTCCACTGGCACATGTCACAAGAGAGGCGTTGTGCATCACGGAGAGATTTACTACTGAAATTTCGGGACAGCACTTTTCAGGAGGAGTTGGAGAACATATTACTTCCCCCCACGTTCATCTCGCGTATTAACCACGAGGAGAAAATTCGAGAAATTAGAGCCAGTACAGAGGCTTACCGACAATCATTCTTCCCACGCACTATTCGCGAGTGAAACAGGGTTGGAGGGATCAGATAGTGGTACAGAAAGTACCCTCCGCCACACACACCATTACCTGGCTTGCGGAGTATGATGTAGATGTAAAAGATTGTTGATTCAGCAACTTCTGTGCGCTTTCTTCAATTTCCAAAATGGACTTAACATAATTGCGGGTGCCCCGTAAGAAGAATTCTGTATTCATAAGCGATTTATGAGTAAAAATCCGCTGTGTAACGTTTCTTTATGTACAGAATTTAGATGGCAGTATTTCCATCTTCGTGTGGTTGCGTTGAAATGATAATCATTTGTATATCGAAGCATGTTGTACATTTCATGGCAATTATATTTTTGTGGCATGCGGTCTTGTTTGTGGTTCAAATGGCTCTGAGCACTATGGGACTTAACATCTGTGGTCATCAGTCCCCTAGAACTTAGAACTACTTAAACCTAACTAACCTAAGGACATCACACACATGCATGCCCGAGGCAGGATTCGAACCTGCGACCGTAGCAGTCGTCTTGTTTGTGTTTAAATTTTATTGCCAGCAGTGTGTGTAAGGAAAATAACTGGTCACAAAACGGATCCCCGAGCATCGTTTCGTGTTGCATGCATCTTTTGCACCCTGCAAAGTCTGATTCACATCCTTTTTAATCAGTGAAGAGAATCGTAAGGTTTAACCTTTACTATTGTTATATTGCAATGCAGAGGGTCGAAAGATGTGCTGAAATTGGACTTACACAGTTGTCGTTTACGTAAGTTTGAAGATGTGTCCACAGCCTTCGTGAAATTTTTAAATGTAATCATTCGGCATCTGGCTGTTATTTTTTGAAAGTATGCAGAGTCTCGCGGCGGTAACATTGAATAAAAAGTTCTCGGGTTTTCAGCAGCGTCAACTGGTTAAAATTACTCGAGATTTCGGCCAAGCACTCCTTGGCGATTATCGGGTCGTTTGACTGCCAGTGTGCTATCGGTACGCCCTTATATACACCAGCTGTCGGCTGTGACGTCACTGGTGCCCGCGGCATCGCCGTATAGGGGCATTCGTTGACTCGGCGTTCGATGTGGCCGCATCAGTCGCGCAATTTGCTGGATGCCACGTCATGCTGAACTGCAGGGCTCCATCTCTATTTAGGATGTTATCAGTAGTAATGGCTTCTTAAATGGCCGCCTGGTTTGAGGCGGCATGTCACGGATTGCACGGCCCCTCCAGCCGGAGGTTCGAGTCCTCCCTCGTGTGTGTTTTGTTCTTATCATAAGTTAGTTAAAATAGTGTGTTAGTCTAGGGACCGATGACCTCAGCAGTTTGGCCACTTAGGAATTCACACGCATTTGAACAGGTGTTTTTTATTTATTTATTATTTTTTTTTAAAGTTACACAATCTCAAAAGCCGTTTGTGCGAGTCGCGACGGATGTTCCGTCCAAGTCTAAAAAACGGACACCGTGTAAAATTTGGCGAAACATCCGTCATGGCTCGCACAAACGGCTTTTGGGATTGTGTAATTTAAGTAGCCATTCAAATAAAAATCACTGATCACACCCTAACTAGGGACGGCGGCCTACAGCGATCGCGCGATTGAAGTGAGCGCATCGAACGACGAGTCAACAAATGTCCGTATACGGCGATGCTGTAGGCACCAGTGCTGGCCGGGGTGGCCGAGCGATTCTAGGCGCTACAGTCTGGAACCGCGCTACCGCTAAGGTCGCAGGTTCAAATCCTGCCTCGGGCATGGTTGTGTGTGATGTCCTTAGGTTAGATAGGTTTAAGCAGTTCTAAGTTATAGGGGACTAATGACCTCAGAAGTTAAGTCCCTTAGTGCTCAGAGCCATTTTTGCAGGCACCAGTGACGTCACAGCCGACAGCTGGTCTATATAAGGGCGTACCAACAGCAAACTGTCATACCAATTGACAATTACCAAGTAGTGCATGGCGGAAAGCTCGTGTAATTTTAATCACTTGAAAATCCTAGACTTTTAATTCATTGTTTATTGCGATTTCAGTTTCCACATTTGGTCATTTTCAAGGAACCACTCAATAATGTAAAGCTGTGACATGATGTGTAAGAGCAGTTGCATGTGTTGTAAGTCTGTTACATATTCCATACACGTTAGAAAGCTAGTGAAATAATATGATATAAACACATTTAAAACGCTGCCGTTCGTCGGCGTGTAGCCAGTCTGAGGTAGCCTGAAAACATCGGTAAGTGCAGTTACGCTGTCTACAGAAACACTGAAGATAAGTCGTTAAAGTGGATAAGGAAACGAACGATCCTGGTATGGATTCCTGAAGGGCATTCCCAGTTACACTGCCCCATTTGGAAACCAGATCGTTTCCTGTTGTGTTGCAGTACTGGTTAGATAATCAGAGAGCTATCACGGCAGTGTGACGCCCACGTTTCCGCGGCGGACGGCTGCGCTCGCTCCTAGACACGGGCCGTCATGCGCCGTCACCGTGCGGCCTCGAGCGGCCCTCGAGGCTACGCGCGGGGTCGACGTCCGCGCGCCTCTGGCCGCCAACTGGGTCACTTTCACTAGCGCCACGCCAGGGCGTTCACCCCACGCTAGCGCTCACCTCCCAGCCCAAAAATGCCGTTTCGAAATCGTTCCGGCTCGCTATCAGCGTCTCCGGCCTGCCATCTTGAGCACTCTGCATTTCGCAACTGGTCCAGATGACTACCTTCCACTCGACCGTACTTCAGCGCCGCTTAAGCAACAGAGCTAACGCGAGTCTCCATTCAAGGGCAAAGAACCATAAAATTAGCACGGAGATGATGGTGCTGAAGTTGTACAAATGTCTGCTTTATTTAATACAACGTGTTTAGGGACGACATTATCCTATTATCAAGTTTTTAGAATGCCTATGCTGTTAGGCGCAGTCAAAAATTCCGTTCCAAACTTTGTGACCGAGTGAGGTGGCGCAGTGGTTACGACAGTGGACTCGCATTCCGGTGGTCGACGGTTCAGATCCCCGTTCGCCATCCAGATATAGGATTTCCCTAAATCGCTCGCGCCAGTGCCGGGAAGGGCACGGTCGATTTCCTTCCCCATCCTTCCGTAATCCGAGCTTCTGCCCCGTCTCTGGTGACCTCGCTGTCGACGGGACGTTAAACTCTAAATCTCCGTCCTCCCGAAATACGTCGCGTTCAGTTAATAACACGGTTGCACAACTGGTGCTTCATAAACACCGAGCCGACCGCGGTGGCCACGCGGTTCTAGGCGCTGCAGTCCGGAACCGCGCGACTTCTACGGTCGCAGGTTCGAATCCTGCCTCGGGCGTGGATGTGTGTGATGTCCCTAGGTTAGTTAGGTTTAAGTAGTTCTAAGTTCTAGAGGACTGATGACCTCAGAAGTTAAGTCTCATAGTGCTCAGAGCCATTTCATAAACACCGTGATACAGTGATAACAGTTGTCCATGTGGTTTCACAGCATAGTTGTACGGAAGTTATCGACTTCTTTTAACTTTTTGTCACTGTAGCCGATACTGTGCTGTTGAACTTTTTTTCCTGTATTGTAACACAGTATTAAAGCTGTCCGGTTGTTAGCTTAGATATGAACCGGAGAGAGATAAAGCGGACGCGCGCTCCGACCAAACTTTCCTACCATTCAGGTTGACTCGGGGCCACGGCAGAGAAACAATAACATAAAAGGTAAAGTTCAGTTGCAGGTGTAGAAGCATGAAACCGCAATTTCTCTGTAGATGGTACTAGCCGTTAGTGTAGGGCCCGTGAGACCGCATCTGGAGCACCATCTGCTTCCTGTAACAGCTGACGACGAATGTCAACACACAGTAACCCATGTTCGATACATCGCATCGGGGAAATGGCTGTGTTTTGAATGGTTCGAAAAATTCAAAAGTGGTGATTTTGACGTGAGAAACGACGAGCGCGGGAAACCACCGAAAAAGTTCGAAGACAACGAATTGCAGACCTTATTGGATGAAGATGATACTCAAACTCAACAGGAGCTCGCGGAACAATTGAATGTGATGCAGAAAGCCATTTCTCTTCGGTTGAAAGCTATGGGAAAGGTGCAGAAAGTGGTAAATGGGTTCAACAAGAACTGAATGAAAGAGAGCAAGCAAATCGAAAGACCACTTGTGAAATGCTGCTCGCCAGATACAAAAGAAAGTAGTTTCTCCATTAAATAGTGACATGTGATGAAAAATGGATATATTTTGAGAATCCTAAGCGTCGTAAATCGTGGGTGAATCCAGGCAAACGATCGACATCCACTGCAAGACTAAATCGCTTTGGAAAGTAGACAATGCTCTGTATTTGGTGGAATCAGAAGGGTCCCATCTATTATGAGCTGCCAAAACCTGGTGCAACGGTAAACACAGATCGCTATCAATTGGGCGCTAATGACCGTAGCAGTTTTGCGCCCTAAAACCATAACAAAAAAAAAGATCGCTATCAACAGCAAATGATCGATTTAAATCGAGCGCTGCGTGAAAAAGACCGAAATATGGAAAAAGGCAACACAGAGTCATATTGCTCCATGATAACGCCCCATCACACACACCAAAACGGGTCAGGGAAGCGATCAAGGCGTTCAGTTGGGAAACTCGGGGGCACGCAGCTTATTCTCCAGACTTGGCTCCGTCCGATTATCATCTGTTTGCACCACTGGCACACGCTCTCGCTGAACAACGCTTCAGTTGGTATGAAAATGTACGAAAATGGCTCGCTGAATGGTTCGCTTCAAAAGAACCGTTTTCTTGGCGTGGCATTCATAGCCTGCCGGAGAGGTGGGAGAAATGTACACTACTGGCCATTAAAATTGCCACTCCAAGAAGAAATGCAGATGATAAACGGGTATTCATTGGACAAATATATTATACTAGAACTGACTTGTGATTACATTTTCACGCAGTTTGGTTGCATAGATCCTGAGACATCAGTACCCAGAACTACCACCTCAGGCCGTAATAACGGCCTTGATACGCCTGGGCATCGAGTCAAACAGAGCTTGGATGCCGTGTACAGGTACAGCAGCCCATGCAGCTTCAACACGATGCCACAGTTCATCAAGAGTCGTGACTGGTGTACTGTGACGAGGCACTTTCTCGGCCTCCATTGACCAGACGTTTTCAGTTGGTGAGAGATCTGGAGAATGTGCTGGCCAGGGCAGCAGTCGAACATTTTCTGTATCCAGAAAGGCCCGTACAGGACCTGCAACATGCGGCCGTGCATTATCCTGCTGAAATGTAGGGTTTCGCAGGGATCGAATGAAGGGTAGAGCCACGGGTCGTAACACATCTGAAATGCAACGTCCACTGTTCAAAGTGCCGTCAATGCGAACAAGAGGTGACAGGGACGTGTAACCAATGGCACACCATACCATGTCGAATACAAGCTTCCAACGTGCGTTCACCGCGATGTCGCCAAACACTGATGCGACCATCATGATGCTGTAAACAGAACCTGGATTCATCCGAAAAAATGACGTCTGCCATTCGTGCACCAAGGTTCGTCGTTGAGTACACCATCGCAGGCGCTCCTGTCTGTGATGCAGCGTCAAGGGTAACCGCAGCCATGGTCTCCGAGCAGATAGTCGATGCTGCTGCAAACGTCGCCGATCTGTACGTGCGAATGGTTGTTGTCTTGCAAACGTCCCCGTTGACTCGGGGATCGAGACGTGGCTGCACGATCCGTTACAGCCATGCGGATAAGATCTTGTTATCTCGACTGCAAGTGATACGAGGCCGTTGGGATCCAGCACGGCGTTCCGTATTGCCTTCCTGAACCCACCGATTCTATATTCTGCTAACAGTCATTGGATCTCGACCAACGCGAGCAGCAGTGTCGCGATACGATAAACTGCAATCGCGATAGGGTACAATCCGACCTTTATCAAAGTCGGAAACGTGATAGTACGCATTCCTCCTCCTTAACGAAGCATCACAACGACGTTTCACCAGGCAACGCCGGTCAACTGCTGTTTGTGTATAAGAAATCGGTTGGAAACTTCCTCATGTCAGCACGTTGTAGGTGTTGCCACCGGCGCAAACCTTGTGTGAATGCTTTGAAAAGCTAAGCATTTGCATATCACAGCATCTTCTTCCTGTCGGTTGAATTTCGCGTCTGTAGCACGTCATCTTCGTGGCGTAGCAATTTTAATGGCCAGTAGTGTATAAATAGCAATGGAGATTATCTTGAGTAAAATATTGTTTATTAGTTTCAAACAACAGATGTGTAATTATTGCAATCAAATTCTAGTTTCATGTTTCTACACCTGATAATTAGTCCACCAGAATAACACGCAGCACAAATAACAAAATGGCAGAAGTAACGGCGTTGTATCCCACTGAATACTATGCTGACGAGCTAAAATGCGAAGTTGACTCTTACTAATGCACTTAAAAGTCCCGAAATGCATCGTAACCAATATATAGGAACTTCATTGACAGGTTACGGAATGTTTAATAAGGTACAAAAATTACTGTCTTTTGTGTCAAACAACTCATTTTAGATATCGGAAGCGTTACTAGTAGAGCAATGCACTTTGCTTACAATATGTTAATATTTAGAGTATGTAACCAAGAGACGGCTATAACATTCTGCTTTCAAATTGTGCGATATTCCCGTGGCTATGAAAATTGAGCTTTATAATCGTATAATCTCCATAATCATAATATCTCGATGAATACAAGATTCTTTTAAGCTTATGATGTCGATAAGAACGTTGACTTTCCCACAGCTGTGCTATCCTGAATTACAGAAGTGCATTTGTACTGACCAGATGTCAAAGAAAGGTCAGTGGAAAAAGATAGTACTGCCTTCGGATGCCATGATGTTAATTACGCAAGTTAAATTCTCACAGTTATGTGCAGCAGTAGTAGAGTCACTGGAAGGAGGAAACCGCCCTGAGTTATCTGTCAGTGCCTTAATAAACTCGTTGGCACCTTACCTTCCTTTGACCAAATTTCAGTTCGCGTTTTTTATAGTGGTTGGTGCGCAGACTGACCTGGTATTCGAGAGGTGCTGAGAAAAATTTGAGGTCCGGTCATCCTAATCAGGTTTACTATTTTGTTCAACATGCAGTCACAGACATAGGGCATCGCCAGCTGGTATCAATTTAAATGGACACTCCATCTGCGCACAAGAACGTATTTATTGTGAGGATTGATTTCGGCACCCAGCCAACCCTTTGATTACGACCTAGTGGCCTGAGCCGGTTGTAGGTGTGAATAGGTTTCCATGCAACTGGAACTGCAATTTTATCAATATGAATAGGGATGTCTACGATGTAACTAAATCAAAGCAGATGAACGGCTGGTCGTTTGGGTTCGGAAGACCATTACCGAATTCTTCCTTCACATGTATCCATTCTAGCTGCTATCCTATCAGAAAAATTAAATTCATTTTGTGGAATACTGTCCGTTTACCGACCGCTGACTAGTCGTGGGTAAGTTTAAAACTCGGCTACGGAAGTCCTTCGATGGAGAAAATGCAAGTATGAGGAGTACTGCATATAGACGGTTCTCAAATTTCTCTTTTGGACTAGGCAGTTACCAGCGTAAGGTGGTAGAGGCGATCGCGTCTGATAATACGTAAGACTGCCCGAAAAAGATAGTTCAAAGAGAGGACAAATTTGAAAGAGTTCTTGTACTATGTGAACATTTATTTATTTGAAATCGTTGAATAGGTATTTACGAAATAAAAAGTTACAGTGTTCTGTGGTATCCTATTAGAGACCATCATAATGAGTACTGGGCTGTCAGATACTTGTACAGTGGTTACGAAAATAAGATCTTACGTAATGGTGGTTAGATAAAAAAGAATTCCTTATATTAAGTTGCTGCCTAGCGGATTTTGTTAATTTCATCATAAAACAGAAAATTTAGGAAATTTACGTACGTAATTCTGCGCTATTCTCGGAATTCAAGAAAATTGCAGAAAGCATGAATTTTACAGAAAACCAGTACAAAGCAGTTTCTCTCCCTCAAGTCGTAGACTCAGTAGCTGCGACAGGCCTCCAGCTGTTTGCTTGATGTTGCAGGGTGTGCTAGCCCCATCTTGCAGAGGGTATGGTACGGTAGGTTGCGGAGACGTGATAGATCTGATTGATTTCTCTCACCGACTCCCGGCTTCGTCCACCGTTCTTTCTGTCGCGGATTGGGCTTCGCTGCTTTCGTATCCTTTCCTGTTTTCTGCACTATCAGAACAAAAGTATCTGGACACACACATTAGTGTGTATTAATATGCCTTTATGACGGCTTGACCTCTGCTAGAAACACTTTCAGAGAGATGACTGACTGTGTAGAAATGGTAGTCCATTCTTTCTCAAGAGCCGAAACCGGACAAAATAATGATATTGTGCGCTGGGTTCTGGAGCGAAGTCGATGTTGTAACTCATCCCATAGTTGCTCCGCTCGCTTCAGGTTGGGACTCTTGGCAGCCCAGTCTATTTCAGGAACGTTATTGTAAAACGTGGTTTTTCACAAACCAGTGCCTCAAAGGTGCAGCTATATGACACGGTGCCTTTTCATGCTGATATACTTAGTCATCATCTCCGATTCGTTCCTCTGCTGTACGCAGTACACAGTGCTGTCTAAAGTGTTCATATTCTTCTGCATTTAGCGTTTTGCTTAGCGCAACAAGGGGACCATATCCTAACCACGAAAATTACCCCCTTACTGTAACACCGCCTCCTCCGTACTTGACTGTCGGTACTACAGATAATGGTAGCTAACCTCCAGCCATCTGTCAAACCCAAACGCTTCCATCGGATTGCCGCAGCGTATATAGCGTGATTCGTCACACCAAGTCACTCATTTCCAGTGTCCAGTAGAGTCGCTGTCTACACCACCTGTGTCGCTTAGCATTGACTTCAGAAATGAGTCTTGCGTCAGTTGTTCGGCTATTGTATCTCATGGTTTTTAACTTCCTACACACAGTCATGGCGCGAGCAGGAATGCTAGTAACACTTCGGAACTCAACAGTGATTATTTCCGTTGATTTCACGAGGTTTCTTTTTTACAGCAAATCTCCGCAGTGCTCGACGGCCTCTCTCCGTCAGTACACGAGGTCTCTCAGGTCTTGGTGTAACTGCGGTTGTTTCTTTACTTTTCCGCTTCAGCCATATCACCAATAGTCAACGTGGCAGCTTTCAGTATGGCTGAAATTCCCCTGACGGATTTCTTTCTCGGGTGGAGTCACTGAGCTCCTGACCGACCATTCTTTTGTTACTTCTTCTCTTTTGACAACATGATGCCGTTTGTACTTTTTCTTCTGTACTGGCACTACCGAAGGTGGAATCGGAATGACGATCTTGAATGCAAGCTTGCTTGTTATTAGGGAATGCCACGGAAAAAGCAATGAGAGAGACAGAGGGAGATGAAGGAATCTTTCATATACTGTGATTGAAATCTCTTCACGCCTGCCCTTTGTTAAGCAGTCGCGCCTCCGTGGCTATGAGTAAAGTAGCACTAACGCCCTTCCAGTGACCTCGCTGTTGGCAGGACGTTGAACTCTTGAGAGGCAAAAGCTAACAGTGCAACAAATGCCAGCTGGTGAGAGAGTCGTGGAGGACCGGTTCAGGCGTGTTGCGAGGTGCGTGTCACTAAGCTGTCATAGTTAAACCCAGTTTTGCTGTAGAATGCTCGTTTCAAAATTTTCATGTCCTTGTGAATGGCAATTGCAATCGCTCTACGTTCGTTATATGTACTCGCTGTGTTTCATTCTAGTTCGCGTGCTGCAGAGCAGCAGAGATTAAAGAATTTTTGCAGAATACGAGGCGCAGTAATTAAAAATAGCTGCATTTGTACGTGCTATTCATTTTTGTCTGATAAATGATTTAGTAACGCCGATATTCTTGCCAACACATACTATTTCTGTAGGAGAAGCTGGCTTCCGAAGGGATCGATGCAGAAGCTGAACGACAGCCTTCCAGTCAAGCTGTTACAAGGAATTAATCTCGCCGCAGTTGTTCATAACTCTACTGCTTGGTGTTAAAAGTTAGAGCCACCCCGATATTTTATTGTGTGAATCAGTCATGAGGATCAGCTTGCAATTCTCGTTGAATTTGGAGAGTGCAGACGACACCAGAAAGAGATTGGACGGGACTGTCTAATGGGTGTTGGATGTGCTTAATGTTTTGTGATCCTGTTCATTGGAGACCTAGCTATGAACTAGACATGGCGTACCCGTTCATGCATTTTTGTTTGTGTAATGGTTCATTCTCCTCGTCAATATGCAAATTGCCCAGAATTAGAATCCAAGTGTATCATCTTGCTATATCTGGGCGCTCATGTCGCGATACTTGAGCACATGGGCTGTCTGTTTGTGTTCATCCGTCTTAACAAGCAGAGCTGGTCACAAATTTTGAATGCATTACAACGTGTTCTTGCTTTTTTGCTAGTAACTGTCCAGGGGTAAATCAAAAGGGTTGAATACCGTTGCCCTTGGACACAATTTTCAGTTTGTTTAGTCCTCCTGAGGGAGCTGACAGTGTTTGGACCTCGTTAAAATTACAGACAAAACTTTCTGTTTGCAGTTACGTATCTCTTAGTGCAGAGCGTTAAATTTTCACTCATTCTTACCTGACCATGAGAAGTGGCGTAGTGGTTCAATCATTAGACTTGCATTCAGAAGAAACGGGATTCAAATCCACATTTGGTTTTTGCTTAAGTTGTATGCTGCGATGATTCTCTTTGAAAAGGACACGGCCGATTTCTTTCCCCATCCTTCTCTAGTCGCAGCTTGCCCTCCGCCTTTAATGACGTCGACGCGACGTTACATCCTAATCTTCCGCGCTTCTTACTCCGAACACTGGTTGGTAACAATGATTTGCTTGACTGTTTTAATGCGACGTGTTGCAGATGATCTCATTACCATTCATGTACTGTGTGTCTACGAGCACTCGCATTAGCACAGTAGGCGACTTATCAGATCTTCAGACATCTAGAACGTCCTCAACTTTATTAAAAAAGTATTCTAGATGTTTTGCGGGACACGGGCTTGTAACCTCCCCCTCACTTATCGCCCTTAATGAAAGTGAAAAATTAAACCGCGTGTACCTAATGGAAATTTGGGAAAAGCAATCGTCACCGAAGTTAATCTGTCGGTAAAGAGGGAGGAAAGGGTTACATTTAAATGAAAGGAAAATTGCAAATGAAATTGGTGGAAATTAATTTTGAGTAAAGGGTAAAATTAATAAAGAAAGTAATTGTGCGATCGTTACATTAACAATTAATTGGCGTTAATTAGATGTTTGAGATTTGGGGAAAATTACGGTCGCCAGTCCTATGGACAACTACTATAATAACTGAAAAAGAAAGGTTATTGCACATATATTTAGCACTAAAAGCGTGGCAACTGAAGGTTGACACGTGTTGTGTGAAAGCTGAATGTTTGTCAGAAGTAATAAATTTCGCTACACTCTGACTTAGCAAATTAATAAAACCGGAAAATTGAAAGTTAATTTAGTGACTGAAATTAATAGTGAGCTTTGTTTCTGAAGCACTACGAAATTCAATAAAATAAGGTTAGTCTTGGGCTACCTCAACAATCATTTCAAAAGCTACTTGAATCTACGCAATTTAGAAATAAGAGATTTAACTTTGAACTTGAGTTAAATGATTCTGAACAATTAACACTAGTAAAATTTAGTACGTACCAAGCTGAGCTGCAGTCACAGGTAAGCTAAAATATGGTAACAAAACTCGCACTCTTAATTTGTGCTTGTGTAATCTAAATATTGTAGTCAGCTATGAATACCTTAACTGAACTTTGAAATTAAAGCAGTGAAATGGAATGATATTACTTTAATGCTGGCGTTTGAATTTCAACGACACTCGAGTTCATTTCGGAAAAGGAAGGGACCCTGCTTGGTAATGCAATTGGGACAATGAGCAACAAAGGTTCATGCTAAGTTGCTGTATTTTGTTAATGGAATAGTTTGAAAAGCTGAGGTCTGCCATACAGTTCTAAAACTTTACGTGCTTTTAGTTTTCCTTGTTGGTTGATTGAAGGCTTGAAGTCGTTGATCGAGGAGGTAGTGACAATCACTCATTGTCGGCCGTAGCTGTTGCAGAAGCTGGATGTTGGCGCGCCTTCTTCTCGACACGGTCACCAGGCGAAACGGGCTCTTGATGTGTGCCAGCTAATGCTTCTCGCCCACGACACCGTGTCAGAAACTATCATGGCAAGTCGAGCGCAATTACATGCTGCGAAACCCCGAAAGCGCGGCAACTCGCGGGAGCGTCACACAACACACCTGCTCCACCGCCCTACTCTAGCCAGACTCAGCTCTGCCCGCACTCCACGCGGCAGAGTTAACACTACCAAAGATCCTAAACACTTTGGTTCTCCACACGACCTATCGATGTAATCGTTCGATAGCATAGTTTTCCGTAGGCAAGACCCAGCGTAAAAATACAAATAATATTTACAAAACAAACCAATTATACATCGACATAAATATATATATATATATATATATATATATATACAAATAGTAAAACAATTACAATATATAGAGACACAGAAATGTCATATATTCAGGTAACAAAATAATGAAAAAATTTGTAGTACAATAGATGGAAATAGGAGGATATGCATTTCCGGCGTTACAGGCTGATGCCGTAATACAGTAGTTCATTGATTTAGAGCAGTGATTCTATGCGAACTATTTCCGTAATCACAATTGAAAAAAGGAAAAATTTTTGTATCTGACAACAAAATTTTCTACACCCAAAACATTTTTTGAAGTCATTAAAATTAAATTTTTCAAACTGTACTTCTTAAAACTGAATCACAGATTTTATTAGCTGAACATGTTTTTACAAAACTGCTTTTATTGTGAAAATAACCAAAGGTATATTTCAGTCAATTTCAGTATTTATTCAGAGAGGCACAGCTAAAATCGTAACAGGTAGGTATAGCTCGTACTGAAGTGTATCAGTAATGCACAGGAAGTTAAACGGGAGTCCTTGGAAGAGAGCCTGAGCACGGGGTACCGGGTTCGATTCCCGGCGGGGTCAGGGATTTTCACCTGCCTCGAGATGACTGGGTGTTTGTGCTGTCCCCACCATTTCATCATCATTCATGAAAGTGGCGAGATTCGGCTGAGCAAGGATTGGGGATTTGTATGGGCGCTGATAACCGCGCAGTTGAGCGCCCCGCAAACCAATCATCATCATCATCATCATCATCATCATCATTGGAAGAGAGTCCACGCACTTCTCGCAACATCTAATTGGACAAATTAAGGGGACCTGCATTCGCGGAATGTTGTGCAACCGTTCTGCTATCACCACTGTATATTTCGCGTAGAGCCAATGTGAATAACAGAAAAGAGATTAGGATGCGGGCACAGGTATATAGATAGCCATGTTTCCGTCGCTCAGTACGCGACGGAATGGGCCAGAAGATTGACTGTATTGCTGTTAAGTACCTTCTGCCATGATCTTTGCGGTGACATGCAGGTACATATATAGAAGTAAATTGCAGTCCAGCTTAGTTCCAAAAATGACCCGAACTGCATCTGTCTACGTCTTGTAAAAACCACTGTTTACATGAAAGTTATTAGCACTTCACACCGGTATCAGGTATCCGAAACGAACTCGTTTCGCTGTGTCGTGATCCTAGGCGAAGTGGTTTCTTTCCAGGCAATAGTATTCTGCGCTCGTTACTTTTATATTTGGCAGCGAACAAAATGGGTAAGGCCAGTAAAAGTTGACGGCCTGCGCAGCAGCGATAAGAGCAGGTAGTAAAAATGTTTACGTTCAGCTGACACAAGGCGCTTCTGAATCACGGGAGGGGATGTTTCCAGAACGCCTTTCATAACGAGTACGTCTCGTGCGATGAGTCATCGACCGCCCTGAGGGAGCTCTTAATCTCTCAGCTGGAGCAGAACCAAGACCAGTGTGTGTCTCGCGGGACAGCGCTCGAAATACAGCGGTGGTGTAGTTCATTACACTGTCTGAGATGACAATGGTGCCCGCCTGTTTCTGCCAAGATGTTGATAGCAACAATTTGACGGCCCATCTGCGTCGCGGCCGTTGCAACCAGAGCGTAGGATGAGGCTAGTTAATGTGAAAGGCTCAGGTGTAGTAATCCGACTACCAGTAGAAGGCCATTGGTTACCCGGCCGCTATGACCGAGCGATTCTAGGCGCTTCAGTCTGGAACCGCGCTGATAATACGGTCGCACGTTCGAATCCTGCCTCGGGCATGGATGTGTGTGGTGTCCTTAGGTTAGTTAGGTTTAAGTAGTTCTAAGTCTAGGGGACTGATGACCTCAGATGTTAAGTCCCATAGTGCTCAGAGCCATTTGAACCAGTGTAAGGCCATTGGTGAGTCGGTGACACCTGATACATAGAAGCTGCAACCACCGTGGTGGCCAGTAACGCTAAGTTTGAGCGTCGCACGTACTGGAAAGATACAGAGGAACGTAAACAGTAGCATCTCGATCTTGGTCTAAGTGTTCCAGATTTCATTTTTTCGAACATGTCTTGATTGACCTTCACCATGACACAATTTCGTTTGGTGCCCCCACACAATAAATCAAGTACACAGTTACCGTTTCACAAACAGAACAACGGAAAATAATCCCAACAGCTGTGGAAGGACAGGAAATCTACCAGATGTGCGTCACTTTATAGATTAAATCTTATGCGACTATAAATACGCGTAGTAAGATATTAAGTTGATAATGGAAGTTAATTTCCCTCATTTGTGTTAATTAGTGATGTTTCAAGCACTACATCAGAAGCTGCGTAGTATTGTTAAGCACATAGTGTGCAGAATTCTTTTACAGTGTGAACTTCATCCGTCCATCTGAGCAAAAAATATACCCTTATTTATAGTTAGCTCAGCCTTGCGATTGTGAGTGCAGTTGTCTGCTGTACGGGAATGCGGCGAAGTTCTTTCGCCTCCGACTATCGAGTGCTGTTCCTTTCTCTTCCCTCGAAGTGTAACACTGCACAGCTATAACGTATCTCTTCATTTCACGTTCGGACAAAGCCTGCAAGTAACAATTTTTAACGGCAGTCTGGCACCATTTCCTTCGCGGTATATTGACGATTATCTTTCTTCGCAAAGCATTTCCAAAATTCGCGAGAGAGTATTAGGTTGCGCTGATTACAGATATGCCACGTATGACGATGATGCTTCGGCGGCTTACTTTATAGTGCGTAAAGCGTGGTTAACCCACTTGTTTCGTGGGTGCGTACTATGAAAGGCAATAACTTTTTCATTTATTATCTACATAGTAAGACTTACGTTTTATATTGTTTCCATATTCGTAGACATTATACTCCTAACGTTACTCGATAACAAATTGGGACATGTACAAAACACGCGGGTACTGCAAAAGTAACAGTTTCATGTTGACGTGTTGACGGAAAGCTTTTGAGGGCAAACGTTTGACAAACTGTAAATCCACAGAAATAGATTAATGACAACACAAGGTATACCATATTTTAGTTTCAACACTCTATAAAAAATATTTGAACCTCAGAAATCTAAGGACTACACAACATACAGGGCGATTGAAAAGTAATGTTCGAAAGAAGAAATGGGATGAACCTGGACTCCTGACGAACTTCTGTGTAGATGGTAGTGTGGAGGAAAATAAGAAAAAATGTCCAGTAACCATGGGCTGTAAATGCTTACCTAAGGGGCTATGAGCTCTTGTTCATATTCGCTACTGTGAAACACCTCGTCTACTGCACATAGGCTTGTAGCTCTTAAGGTACGTATTGTAGAGCCCATGTTTATTCGACATTCGTTTCTTATTTTGAACCATACTTCTGAAAGTTTGTCGGTGGACGTCTGGTTCACCTTACATGTTGTGTGGGACATGACATTTGACTAACCTTATATACTTTTTTTTTTAGTTGAATGCTATATAAGGAAACAAGAGAAAAATTCGGAGTAGGTATTAAAATCCATGGAGAAGAAATAAATACTTTGAGGTTCGTCGATGACATTGTAATTCTCTCAGAGACAGCAAAGGACTTGGAAGAGCAGTTGAACGGAATGGATAGTGTCTTGAAAGGCGGATATAAGATGAACATCAACAAAAGCAAAACGAGGATATTGGAATGTAGTCAAATTAAATCGGGTGATGCTGAGGGAATTAGATTAGGAAATGAGACACTTAAAGTAGTAAAGGAGTTTTGCTATTTGGGGAGCAAAATAACTGATGATGGTCGAAGTAGAGAGGATATAAAATGTAGACTGGCAATGGCAAGGAAAGCGTTTCTGAAGAAGAGAAATTTGCTAACATCGAGTACAGATTTAAGTGTCAGGAAGGCGTTTCTGAAAGTATTTGTATGGAGAGTAGCCATGTATGGAAGTGAAACATGGACGATAAATAGTTTGGACAAGAAGAGAATAGAAGCTTTCGAAGTGTGGTGCTACAGAAGAATGCTGAAGATTAGATGGGTAGATCACATAACTAATGAGGAGGTATTGAATAGAATTGGGGAGAAAAAGAGTTTGTGGCACAACTTGGCTAGATGAAGGGATCGGTTGGTAGGACATGTGCTGAGGCATCAAGGGATCACCAATTTAGTATTGGAGGGCAGCGTGGAGGGTAAAAATCGTAGAGGGAAACCAAGAGATGAATACACTAAATAGATATAGAAGGATGTAGGTTGCAGTAGGTACTGGGAGATGAAGAAGCTTGCACAGGATAGAGTAGCATGGAGAGCTGCATCAAACCAATCTCAGGACTGAAGACCACAACAACAACATGCTATATAATAGTTTAGATAGGTAAAAATAGTGCGTTTCTACGATAGAGCGGGCAGTGTAGTCAATTGGCAAACATATTTGCGAACGTCATACTTGCAACAGGTTTGTTGCAATTTTCATAAGGATGCCACGCACAGTGTTGTTTCTTGATACTATAGAAAGCTCATGTCGCCTGTCTCTGCCGTGGTGGGCTCTGAAAGCACCATCGTAGCAACGTGACTGGTGGAATAAGGCAGAGTCCCTGTAATTACGCGTTGTGCGAAGTCGAGCTGACAGTCATATTTTTATTCATTTGTGCGTGAAATCGAGTGTTGCTTTTACAACTGAGCGGCTTATTGTATTAGATTAGCTTATCCAGTGTAGATACTCTCTAACGCTTGATTGTTAATTGAGTATAAATACGGAAAATTGCCAATACTCACTTTAGAAATATTTTTTTATTCACATGAACTAATTTTCGAGCCTTTTCAGTCTCATCTTCAAGTTATATCTTCATTTCATAGTTTGAATTAGAGTACTGTCTCTGTAACAAGAAGACAGCAAACACTTCAGTGCATCGTTACGCGTGAAAGTTACGTGACACGTAGTGTCAAAAAACGAATTGATTTAATTACTGCAGTGTTATATGCACCTAGTACTTTCCATTTTTATTGCCTGTTGGTCACAGATTAGGTCGTTTTCCTCTATTTCTGTATTTTTAGTGAAAAGTGACAATTGTGACCAATAGACAATTAAAATGGAAGCTGTCTGGATACCAACGGGTAATACTGACTTCATGTCGCCCTCCCCCTACCAATCTGTCATTCATCGAGATTTGAATGTCTGGAGCAACTTAAAATCCAGTATTCATCTCATGTAACACAAGAAAAATTCTGTGCTAGCATGTTTATACAGGGTCCTTTTCGTAATCGAGATTGTTGCTCGAGTTTTTTATGATATACACCAAGCTTCAGGTAATATTACTTTCAGACGTAATGGAACTATCCTTTTAAGCTTTAGATGATTTGTGCTTAACACGTTTCTTTGGAATCTACATCTACATGGATACTCTGCAAATCACATTTAAGTGCCTGGCAGAGGTTTCTTCGAACCATCTTCACAATTCTGTATTATTCCAATCTCGTATAACGCGCGGAGAGAACGAACACTTACATCTTTCCGTATGAGCTCTGATTTGCCTTAATTTATCATGGTGATAGTTTTCTCCCATGTAGGTCGGCGTCAACAAAATATTTTCGCATTGGAAGGGGAAAGTTGGTGACAGGAATTTCGTGGGAAGATTCCTCCGCAACGAATAACTCTGTTTTAATGTTGTCCTTTGCAAATCCTGTATCATTTCAGTGACACTCGATAATACAAAACCTGCTGCCCTTCTTTGAACTTTCATATCAATACAGGTAACTGTATCTTTCATTTACAGGTAAACACGTCTTTCCATTTCAGTGCTCACTGAAAGTGACACTCCTTGAATAGTCTTGGAAACCGTGGCTTTCTCATTCTTTAGCTGCTAAATGCAGAAGAAAATTAAAAATTAGTGGCGCAGCCTGTGGCTCATGTTTTCTTTGGACTGCAGGGTCTACGTGTGGAAAGTAGTATTCAGCCCCTTCATGCATTTTTCTTGCAACCAAACGCTACACGAGACATCACCGTTATAATAAACAAATTGACTGAGAAAATGGAGAAAAATTAGCGGTTACTCCATGAGCCGTCTCAAGAGATATTCGCCTGGCAACTGATCGAAATTTCCCCATAATGACGCCGTACAGTTTGTCATCAGTGGCTTCAGGATTATTAGCAGGTAACATTTTTATTTCTATAAACCTTGGAGTGAGAATACGATCTGAGGTGGGGAATTCATGGCAGTTGTTACTGAGAAATGACTTCACAAAGTTCATGTAAGAAGCCTACTATCCCAAAAGCCTCACGAATATGTATGCGGCTGCCTTTCGTCACCCCGCCATAATCGGACAAATTATATCCCGAATAAGGGTGTGCATGTGAAGATGTATTCGTCGCTTACCGATTCCAGGCCAAAAAACACTCGACAAAGGTCTCTGTGGTTGGACACGTTGAAGTATCATCCGGAGGAGTTCTGACAATGTTACGTCACTGAAGACGAAAGGTGGATCCGCCATTACATCCCGGAGACAAAATCACGATCAAAGTAATGCAAGGCTGATGAAGATGAAAAAGCACCGCAGCAAAAGCGAAGACTATTCCGTTTTTAAACTCTATAGTTTCGGGGCAGTTTGTCGTTGACTAAGATTAAACAGTGACTTTCTTATTATGTAAGGTTATTATACATTTGGTTAGTGAGTTGAAGCAGGAGCAACGGAGATAATCTCATCGTCATTCCTCAGGACACAGTTACTGCCTACACACAGTGTGTTGCGATAGCAACGAGGGCCGGACATCGAAACAGTTGCCCAACTAATCTGTCGCTCGTATGCCCGTTTTCTGTTTCCTAGCCTGAAAAGTTTCGTTGAACAATGAAGTAATTTATGGTGCAACCTATAACACCTTTCTTTTCTGAGGACACGAAAAATGGAACGTCACTGGATTAAATACATTAAGCTCAGAGGAATTTACGCAGGGAAACAAATTTTTCTTACCAACGTCGTCAGTCCAAATCTACCTAGTTGCGCCAGTTTCTCTTGATATCGTGCGGTGCCGGCCTGAGTCACCAGAGACGAGAGGCTGAAAACTTCTGTTCTTATTTCCCACGAAGTTTCATCATAGCTCTTTGTGACCTGGTCGTAACACCCGATTCGAAATGTGCATAGGAGGGTGCCTCGCATTTGCCAATTCTCGTTTCCTTTCTGTTCCTTTCCTCTCATTTCGTGACCCCGCGCCGGGCTGTTGGCGGCAAGTCCTTTGTGTGTGTCGCTGCCTTATTTGTAGCAGAGGGAAATCTTCCTTTGGCCTGCGAAATTGGAGTGCGGCACCCTTTTGTCGACGCTGGAAATATCTGCTCACGGCTGGTGCGTTTATTTTGCTAATTCCACGTTCCTCTTTCTGGCTACAGGCGGAGCCTGCCATTTTGTCAAATTCTTTTTATTAAGATGTGGCCCTGGGAAAAGAGTTTGCAGGGTGCGGGAGGGGGAACATCAGATCACAGACATCTAATAAAACATCAAAGATCCGCAAAAAAGACAGTTTTTACGATCGGCTAACAACTGATTATCACTCATTTCTGTACCGTGATTTATTAGCTGGTAACATGTTCAGGTTAACTGTGGAGTTACAGAAACTAGTTATACTATTTGGTATTTGAAGCCTCTTCCGAAATGGCGCAGTCATTTAGTGTAATGTTATACAATGTAATTAAGAGCTCTGAAATTGCTTGCTTCCGCTGCGTGCACCGGGCCCAGTCACTGTGCAAAATAATATTACTTTGTAATATACGTGTACTGCACGAAAGTATGATAAAATGTACTGTCTCGTTAATGTGCTCATCGCCTAAGTTCGACGTCAATGTGCAATAAACACTTAGAGGCAGGAAGTGGCAGCACTATCAGTGGAGGATATATACATTATTGACCATTAAAATTGCTACAACAAGAAGAAATGCAGATTATAAACGGATATTCATTGAACAAATATATTATACTAGAACTGACATGTGATTACATTTTCATGCAATTTGGGTGCATAGATATTGGGAAATCAGTACCCAGAACAAACACCTGTGGCCGTAATAACGGCCTTGATACGCCTGGGCTTTGAGTCAAACAGAGCTTGGATGGCGTGTACACGTACATCTGCCCATGCAGCTTCAACACGATACCACAGTTCATCAAGAGTAGTGACTGGCGTATTGTGATGAGCCAGTTGCTCGGCCACCATCGACCAGGCGTTTTCAGTTGGTGAGAGATCTGGAGAATGTGCTGGCCAGGGCAGCAGTCGAACATTTTCTGTATCCAGAAAGGCCCGTACAGGACCTGCAACATGCGGTCGTGCATTATCCTGCTGACATGTAGGGTTTCGCAGGGATTGAATGAAGGGTAGAGCCACGGGTCGTAACACATCTGAAATTTACCGTTCACTGTTCAAAGTGCCGTCAAGGCGAACAAGAGGTGACCGAGACGTGTAACCAATGACACTCCATACCATCACGCCGGGTGATACGCCAGTATGGCGATGACAAATACACGCTTGTAATGTGCGTTCACCGCGATGTCGCCAAACACGGATGCTACCATCATGATGCTATAAACAGAACTGGATTCATCCGAAAAAACGACGTTTTCCCATTCGTGCCCCCAGGTTCGTCGTTGAGTGCACCATCACAGTCGCCCCTGTCTGTGATGCAGCGTCAAGGATAACTGCAGTCACGGTCTCTGAGCTGATTGTCCGTGCTGCTGCAAACGTCGTCGAACTGTTCGTGCAGATGGTTGTTGTCTTGCAAACGTCCCCATCTGTTGACTCAGGGATCGAGACGTGGCTGCACGATCCGTTACAGTCATGCGGATAAGATGCCTGTCATCTCAACTGCTAGTGATACGAGGCCGTTGGTATCCAACACGGCGTTCCGTATTACCCTCCTGAACCCAGCGATTCCATATTCTGCTAACAGTCATTGGATCTCGACCAACGCGAGCAGCAATGTCGCCATAAGATAAACCACAGTCGCGATAGGCTACAATCCGACCTTTATCAAAGTCGGAAACGTGATGGTACACATTTCTTCTCCTTACACGAGGCATCACATCAACGTTTGACCAGGCAACGCCGGTCAACTGCTGTTTGTGTGTGAGAAATCGGTTGGAAACTTTCCTCATGTCAGCACGTTGTAGGTGTCGCCACCGGCGGCAACCTTGTGTGAATGCTCTGAAAAGCTAATGATTTGCATATCACAGTATCTTCTTCCTGTCGTTTAAATTTCGCGTATGTCTCACGTCATCTTCTTGGTGTAGCAATTTTATTGGCCAGTAGTGTGTAAAGCGTGTCAAGGGACACGGATAACAGTGTAGTCTCTGCCGCAATCCTGGAAAGCAGCGATGTGCCTTACGCCTAAAGTGGCATGAACATTGGCTTTCGGGGCTAGGATGGAAGCATTTCCGGAACGGCAAAGTTTGAAAACTGTCCCCATTCCGCTGTGGTTGTGCATGGCAAAATGAAGTTTTACAAAACCGGCGCCGAGGCAGCTGTGGTGCACCACGGGTCATAGATTGACGGATGGTTGCGGGTATTCTCACGGACGAATAGACGTGTATCTGTTGAGCAACGGTCCGTCCAGATGAACCATGGGGTAAGCAACAGTGTCTCCCCTCTCCAGCGAGCGTATGCGAACGTTGCTCCTGAGAAAGCGCTTGGTTCAATGCAGGTGGCATTTTCAAATGACTCTCGTTTTATGCTCCGTGAGACAGACGCTCGTTGGCGTGTACGGCGCGAAAAGTCTGAAAGCAAACACCCTGCAGCAATCATCGGAAGGGTCCAGGTCGCAAGAGGGTGAGTTATGGTCTGGGAGAATGTTTCGTGACACTTGCTGGGTGATCTCGTCAATCTGAAAGGCACAATGGGTCTGTGCATCTATCCTTGATGACCAGCCCATCGCTATATGCAGTTTGTTTTTCCACAGCATGGTGGCCTCTACCAGCAGGAGAATGCAACGTGTCGTCCAGTTCGCAGTGTACATGCGGGGTGCGAAGAGCAGCATGATGAGTTTACCGTACTCCCATGGCCACCAAAATCCCCAGATTTAAACCCAGTCAAGAATCTGTGAGACGACCTTGATCGAGCTGTTCGGGCCATGGAACCTCAGTTTATCTGTGTTTGCGACATTCGGTTATCGCCTGAAATTGGCCTACGAAGCTGAAAAGCCGGTTCGTGACCAAATAAATATAATTTTGCAGAACATTAGCAAGTATTTCCCCATTTAATATCATCACATTTGAGTTGGGGCGGAAGGCAAATACTTGCAAATTAAATATGTAATATTTTCGGTTTGCGTAGATTTGTGTGTATCAAAAAACAGCTGTGGAAGACAACAGCAAATGTTCATATTGATCCGTATCACCATCAGGCGAGCTGCGGGAATCTACCGGGTGATCAAAAAGTCAGTATAAATTTGAAAACTGAATAAATCATGCTTGGAATGACATGGGGTTTTATTGGAACCAAAAACATACATAAGTTCAAAATATGTCCGACAGACGGCGCTTCATCTGATCAGAATAGCAATAATTAGCATAAAAAAGTAAGATAAAGCAAAGATGATGTTCTTTAAACGAAATGCTCAGTATATCCACGATCATTCCTCAACAATAGCTGTAGTCTAGGAATAATGTTGTGGACAGCACTGTAAAGCATGTCCGGAGTTAGAGGCATTGGCGTCGGATGTTGTCTTTCAGCATCCCTAGAGATGTCGGTCGATCACGATACGCTTGCGACTTCAGG
The DNA here is from genome assembly GCF_021461385.2 of Schistocerca piceifrons. Classification (NCBI taxonomy): domain Eukaryota; kingdom Metazoa; phylum Arthropoda; class Insecta; order Orthoptera; family Acrididae; genus Schistocerca; species Schistocerca piceifrons. The sequence continues at coordinate 267,443,645 of NC_060145.1, read as the reverse complement.
TAACCCCAAAGCCAATAATCGCACGGACTGAGGTCTGGGGACCTGGGAGGCCAAGCATGACGAAAGTGGCGGCTGAGAACACGATCACCACCAAACGACGCGCGCAAGAGATCTTTCACGTGTCTTGCAATATGGGGTGGAGCGCCATCCTGCATAAACATCGTACGTTCCAGCAGGTGTTTATCAGCCAGGCTGGGGATGATGCAATTCTGTAACATATCGGCGTACCTCTCACCCGTCACGGTAGCAGTCACTGACGGTTTGCTGTCCAGCGCCATCTGTCGGACATGTTGTGAACTTTTTTTTGTTCTAATAAAACCCCATGTCATTCCAAGCATGTGTTTCAATCAAATTTATACTGACTTTCTGATCACCCGGTACATCCTCTATTATTAGGATGAAATGACTAATCGGAAAGAAACGAAAGATATCCTGTAATAGCAGATTGGTCGTCTTTTTAAATTGTGCAAAGGAAATTTTTCTCCTACCTACAGTCTGAATTCTATGACGCCTCAGACTTGGCACTCGTCAAAAAAGTGCTCGAAAAGGCAGGTTTCCTCTTACGTTATTGGTATGTGGGCAACATTTTAACTAAACTGCGACATTCATACACTAAATAAAAGTAGAAATTTCGACAATTCTGGATGGTACAACGTATCGATGTTCGTTATTCGATGTAAACAGAATATGAGCTCAAAGTCTTTACGTTGAATGTCACTGAATTCTCCAGAAAGAACCTTTCTGCTGTTACTTTTTCTACACTGACTACACAGTGCTGCCTGTTTCGTTTCGTGATGGCGGATCCGCCTCCCGTGACAGCGGATTGCCAATTCTGCATTATGCAAGGCGTCCGGATACTTTTGATCTGTGTAATTTCGTGGCTTTGCATTTACATTAATCTCATTCCACTGATTGAGTCGTTCATTCGATTTCAGTGCATTTATTTCAGTACAAAAAATGATAGACGTGTCTGTTGCCGGTGGTGCGGGGGGGGGGGGGGGGGGTCAGGGATTTTCTCTACCTCGTGATGACTGGGTGTTGTGTGATGTCCTTAGGCTAGTTAGGTTTAAGTAGTTCTAAGTTCTAGGGGACTGATGACCATAGATGTTAAGTCCCATAGTGCTCAGAGCCATTTTTTTGTGTCTGTTGGTGACTGGCGCACCACCTAGTGAAGGAAGGTGTGTGGAATGAAAGTTCTGCTGTGGTGCGTTATGTGCAGTGCCTTCCCGTATGTCGGGTCGTGTTGTGCAGACTAACTCGAGAGCTGGCAGCAGCGTGCCTTCTGGCTCTAGAGACGGTGCTTTGCTATTTCCAGCTCGCACGGCGTAAACAGCGCCTGTGTAAATACACCAGTGGCAGACTTGCTGGCGCGATGTGACGCGGTGCCGACTCTAGCGTTCGTTAGCGCCAAATGTTCTCACAGTGGCAGAGAAGACATTCACTACCGCTTAAAAATACACAAGTCTAAAAAATAATAAATTACAGGCGGCGCACTCCCTCATTGCACTACTGTTTTTGAGAAGACTGTCACACAGACGGACTAGGGGAGGTATTTTACTAGAGGAGCAATTTTGGGTCCGTGTGGGACGTGCAACATTGTATCAACTGCGGAAAATTGTTAGGGAAATCACATTGGTCTTCAACGATAGAGACGATTGGTAGAAGGATCCTATGAGATGTTACTCGGGACTTTGACAGCGTCCTGTTGCTTGGGCTTCTTTATAACAGTGGGCGTACATTCGCAGTACAAATCGAAAATATCGAATTCCTTCATAGAGTGATCCATGCATGATGGCCCTAGTGATCGGTGAGAACCTCTGTCTTGTACTATGCGCCTACTTCGCCAACTTTGCAAGATACAAGACTCCTATTCCAGAAGACGATGATTCAGATCCCCGTCCGGATATCCATATCACGGTTTTAGTCATTTCCGTAAACAGCTTTAGGCAAATAATGCGTAATTTATCTGAAAAGAGCCCAGTGTAGTACTTCTCAATGCGATCCAATGATCTGTCTCTAATGATCACGTCGTCGACAGGACGTTAAAACTCAAAACTTCGCCACGCATCAGCAAGTACATCTACGAAAATGACATCACTAGAAATCCCAGAATCTTATCCCCAGCTATAATTCAGGTCCGACTACAAGATGTTAAGCGTGATCTGGAGAGGTGGACACGGCCTAGCGACTGGGACTTACTGGGGCCAAAATCAGGCACTCCTCCGGACCAAGAACCACCGTCGAGTAATTGAAGATGTACGACTGTTTGTCGTTCCATTTCAGTAGACCATGACAACAAAGTATCTATGACACTTGATTGGCGCTTACGTAGGAGGTCTTTACTCATACTTGGTTTACATGATGCTTCTAAATCAATGATGCAATGTGTTTTCTCATTAATCTGGGCCGTAAGAACGAAGGACTCATTGTAGACTGCCTGGGTTTTCCAGATGACATGGCACTGATTGCTGATTCTCTTGAAATGGCAACAATGTAGGTAAACTTCCTAAGAAGACCTTCAGCCAAAGTGGGTCTTCAAGTGTCGCTGGAGAAAACAGTTCTTCACCAACATCAAAGAAGCTAACAGAGAGATGTTACTAGACCAGGGAAACATCAAAAGGACTGAGAAGTTTAAGGATCTCGGCGAATGGATTGAAGCCAACTTATCTCAAAAAACGTCATTATCCATGAGAGTCAACGAGTTGTAGCTAGCCTATCGACTGACTATGAACACCTACGACAAAAAATGCCCGTCACGTAACCTGAAACTTAAGCACTACCCATGTCATACGACCAGAAGCCCTGTATGCTATGGAATATCTTTCCACGAACCGGAGAGGTCTGATGAAGATATAGGAAGTCAGAGAGAGGAGAATCCTGAGGAAGAGCTTAAGCTCGGTAGAAGGAGGTGGGTAATTCAGAAGGCGACATAACTCGGAGTTATACGAGCATATCGAGAGGCTCTCTGATTGCGCAAGAAAAAGAAGGGTAGCTTTCTATAGCCATGTTGCAAGATTGCCCTCAAACAGAATGACCAACCGTCTGTTCACCTCATGCCAAAACAAGAAGATTCGCACCGCTTTGCTGACAGGAACTGAAACGGACTTTAAAGAACTGAGTATAACTGATCTCCAGAGCAGACAGTCTATGAGACGTACCCTGAAGGAAGCCCGAGAATTTCAGGAAAAGCCCCGAAGGAAAGGTACCCCGTGGACAGAAGAAAGGAAGAAGTTACTTCGGCAGCGGATGCTACAGTACTGGGCAAAAATCAAAGCCCAACAGTTGAACAAGCGTGGTACAAAGTAGGCCCATTCGAAACAAGAAGAAAAAGAAAGGTCATCACTGTCCGTTTAGTGCCAGTTGCAATTTTGCAGGCCCTGGATCTGGTCTGTGCCACAGCACCGAAGTTCACATCAAGAAACTACAACAACTTTAAAACAAGGTAATAGAGTGCATATGCCACGTACAAAGAAATTTTACAGCCCGCTTTCTCTACGATTAGGTAAGGAAGAGCAAGTATTAGACGATTCCAAAATACGCCCGGAAACTTGACAGTAAAGCCAGGACGTCCCATAATTCCATAATACACCCATCAAAAAAAGTTTTCATCGCTTCGGTTCCGATAATTCCGGAACCTGAACAGAAAATTGGAATAGAGATAATATATGTGAACATCATTTCCGCCCTTCTTTTTTTCCTCATGAAAACCAAACATTGCATATTGTACCACCATGCAGCGAGACCTTCAGAAGTGGTGGTCCAGATTGCTGTACATACGGATAACTATAGGACCCAGTAGCACGTCCTCTTGCATTGATGCACGCCTCTATTTGTCATGGCATACTATCCATAAGCTCATCAAGGCACTGGTGGTCCAGATTGTCCCACTCCTCAACGGCGATTCGGCGCAGATCCCTCAGAGTGGTTGGTGGGTCACGTCATCCATAAACAGCCCTTTCCAATCCATCCCAGTCATGTTAGATAGGGTTCATGTCTGGAGAATATGCTGGCCACTCGTGTCGAGCAGCGATATCGTTGTCCTGAATGAAGCCATTCACAAGATGTCCATGATGGGGCCGCGAATTGTCGTCCATGAAGACGAATGCCTCGCCAATACGCTGCCGATATGGTTGCAGTATCGGTCGGAGGATGGCATTCACGTATCGTACAGCCGTTACGGCGCCTTCCATGACCACCAGCGGCGTACGTCGGCCCCCCTCATATTGCCACCCCAAAACAGCAGCGAACCTCCACCTTGCTGCACTCGCTGCACAGTATGTCTAAGGCGTTCAGCCTGACCGGATTGCCTCCAAACACGTCTCCGACGATTGTCTGGTTGAGGGCATATGCGACACTCATCGATGAAGAGAACGCGATGCCAATCCTGAGCAGTCCATTCGGCATGTTTTTAGACCCATCTGTACCGTGCTGTATGGTGTCGTGGTTGCAAAGATGGACCTCGCCATGGACGTCGGGAGTGAAGTTGCGCATCATCCAGCCTCTTGTGCACCTTTTGAGTCGTAACAACGTCGTGTGGCTGCACGAAAAGCATTACTCAACATGGTGGCTGTGCCGTCAGGGTTCTTCCGACCCATAATCCGCAGTAGCCATAGTAGCTGTTGGGCGGCCTGAGCGAGTCATGCCATCAACAGTTCCTGTCTCTCTGTATCTTCTCCATTTCCGAACAACATCGCTTTGGTACACTCCCAGACGCCTGGGCACTTCCCTTGTTGAGAGCCCTTCCCGGCACAAAGTAACAATGCGGACGCGATCGAACAGCGGTATTGACCGTCTAGGCATGGTTGAACTACAGACAACACGAGCCGTGTACCTCCTTTCTGGAGGAATGACGAACTGATTGTCTGTCGGACTCCCTCCGTCTAATAAGCGCTGCTCGTGCATGGTTGTTTACATCTTTGGGCGAGTTTAGTGACATCTTTGAACTAACAAAGGGACTGTGTCATCAAGGCTAAGGGTGGGCCAACACCATACTGAATTCCAGCATTACCGATAGAGGGCGCGACGAACTTTTAAGTCTTTCTAGCCAGGTGTCAAATAAAAGGACACGAGAGATCTCTCTTGTGCTTATAGATATCATTTATTATGAAACGAAGTGAATTATCAGCTACGAAAACTAAAACTATGATTGATTTTAACGCTCATAATAAATCTGTAAGAAATTGTTAAATGGTGATCCATGACCTTGTTGGTACATGTTGATCACAAATGCAACTTGGAAAAAAAACTATGTGTGCCTCATCTTATATTTACTATGGCGTGTCGTGTAGACAAAAAGTGCCCGCTTAGTTAAAATAATTAGAAAGGAATTTTAGATTAAAATATGTATAGCTTTAGATGGATAGCAACAATGGTTCTGTAACTAGTGAAATTTTCTCTGCTGAATTTTCATATCCGCATTCTGTACCACTTCGAGATTAATGGAAAGTTTACAATTATAGCTCTTGAAATGCAATTATTCGTGTGTGTGTATGTGAAATTCGTCGAGTGTGAACACGTAGGTTTAGTAAACATGTAACATTAGGAATACCAACATAGGTCTAATTCGTACAGAAATGACATCATCTACATCATGAAAGTACGCGTTTGTGTAATATTGCAAAATTTAGTTAGAGAACGAACTATTTTTGTCTCTTGCTTTCGTTGCAGGTTTTTTCTAAAAAAGAACGCGTATAAAGCTAAAACAGCACTTAATGAAACTGGTGCACAGTTAATGAGACAGTGAACGGGCACCCCCGCCCCCACCCCTCTTATTTTAGAGACTGTTTAACTTTTCTGTCCTTTCGCATTCGACAAAAGCCAATGTTTTATGTACCAGAACAGATTCTGGTAAAAGAGATTCAGGCATAAGTATCTCAATTGCGCTCATACCTATTCTCATGTAGATTCATAGGATTTTGTACCTTGTTACACGATGGTTTTGGCAAGCGGGCAGCTAGAGGTTACCGCATTTCACACTCCTGAGATGAAATGCCATGGTATGGGTTTTTAATTAAAATAAGTTCTTCGGTTAACTGATGTAAATAAAATATGCATATACTATTTCGCTTTTAAATAGTGTATTTTTTACGTTGTTTCAGTTCCCTGCGACCGAACTGCACGTTGGAGGAACAAGACATATTAGCACGAGTTGTATGAGATAGCTTCGTCCGTAAAGGATTTGACAGTGTATGGAAGGAAGGTAAGAGAGAGATATATATACACATATTTTGCTCGCATAAACTAACATACACCAAACTTTGAGAAACTAACTCCATTCCTGGAGAGCCATGCGATGGACTGTATGCCGTAGTAACTACAGACAGTTTCGTCATAGTAAAAGATTTATTATCAGTACTGCAAAAATACAATACTTCCCATTTTGCCAAATACTATCACGTACGCCTCCATAAAGTCTTCGAGTGAGCAATGGCACCTCTTTCCAACTTAGACGATACTATAAATAGTCCTTCATATCATTGAGACATGTCTGGTGCTTCAGCACCAGTCTACGACAGCATACAGGAAATGATCATCATCCGTAAAACGTTTAGCAAGCAGATATTGAAAAAATAAAATAGTCTGAAAGCTCCAGGCCGACATTGCACGGAACATAGTAACATGTCTCTCCGTTAAATTACGTATGACTATCTGTTCACCCATTTCCTACAGACAACGACAATAATGTCCTGAAACGCCCGGGACGTGTTATTTTCCTACTGCAAAAACAGGGTACACCGCCTGTGACGTCGCTTCCACTATTGCAGTGTTTTACTCCTTCCACAGTCGGATCAGAGGTGCTGATTGCGTTAGTCAAGCCCTTCTAATTACTGAACACAGAAAGCGAAAGGCTGTCAGCCTCAAAACAGCTGCGTATGTTCTGTGCACAAACTTACCTTACTTCACGAATGACACATGAACAAATGATGCTAAATTACTTATCAAACTCTGTATTCAGAGTATTGATGAAAAAGAAGCATTTCCATCGTAGTAGACTTTTTAAACAATTATTTGTGAATGAATGACGAGGCAAAGTTAATTGACGTAATGATGTGATACGTACTCTTTTTGCAGTATTCTGTATTGCAGTCGAAAAGAATTTTCTCAGATTGACAACCGCGTTTCATATTTTCATTAAAAGTTGCCTGCGATCAAAAATTTCCCTGTTGAACTTCCAATCGAAGCAGGTCAATTTCGACTTTTTCTCGTCACTTCCATCAGCGGAGAACTCCAACCAGAAATAAAAAATTTTACGGATGTGTGTATCTTGTTTAGAATTTTGTTGTGCATTCTGCAGTGCTGAAACTTTAGTACAGAGCTTTATTATAAAAACCGCAAACATCAACGATTAAGCTTACTCTCAAATGCCTGCATGTCATTAGAATTTGATCAAGAGAAGTGAGTATCGGATATATTACGAGGGTAATCCCAAAAGTAAGGTCTCCTATTTTTTTGTAAGTACAGAACTCTATTTGTGTGGCAGTTGGTCACAATGTTATGAAGAGTGCTTCACGCTCTGTGTGTAAACATGCGCACGCCGCGCTGAGGCGCTCAGTCTTGGCTTGGCAGCCGTTGAGAATGGAGCTCCAGTTGGATGTTACTGCCAAGTGCGAATTGCGCGCAGTTATTCGTTGGTTGAACACAAAGGGCACTGCGCCGATTGAAAACCATCGCCAATTGACGGAAGTGAATGGTGAGTCGTGCATGGATGTCAAAAATGTTTGTAAGTGGTGTAGAGAGTTTGCAGCTGGTCGGACCGAAATTCACGACGAACAAAGGAGCGGGAGAACGTCAATTTCTAAGGAGACAGTGTTGAAGGTTGAGCAAAGCGTGCGTGAAGATCGGCGGATCACCCTGGATGATCTCTACATGTTGGTTCCTCAGGTTTCCCGAAGCACCGCCCACAGAATTTTAACGGAAACACTGAACTACCGGAAGGTGTGCGCAAGATGAGTGCCCTGCATGCTGACTGAGGACCACATGCGGCAACGCGCTGATGCTTCCCGCGCATTCCTTCACAGCCGAACAGGACAACTTTCTGGACTCACTTGTCACGGGTGACGAAACCTGAGACCAAGTAACAATCACGCCCAGTGGCGGCATCCTCCTTCGCCAAAGCCGCGGGAATTCAAACACAGTCTGCCGGTAAAGTCATGACAACCGTTTTTTGGGATCGGAAAGGGGTATTATTGGTCGACTTTATGCCCACTGGGACCACAATTAACGCTGACACGTACTGTGAGACTCTGAAAAAACTCAAACGGACAATTCAGAACCGGAGAAGAGGAATGTTGATCGAGGGCGTACACATTTTCCATGACAACGCTCGCCCACACATCGCTCGGCAGACTGTTGCTCTCCTGCAACAGTTTCAGTGGAACATAATCACCTGCCCACCCTATAGTCCTGACTTTGCGCCCAGTGACTCTCACGTTTCCTAAGTTAAAAGAACATTTGGCCGGAAGCGATTCAGCTCCGACGACGAGTTGAAAGAATAGGTTCAAAACTTTCTGAACAGCATGGCGGCGAGCTGGTATGACATGGGCATAAAAAACTGCCAAAGCGTCTACAAAAATGCATCGACAGAAATGGTGATTATGACGAAAAATAGCTAAATGTTCAAGCTGTAAACTAATGTAAACCATTGTAGAAATAAACAGGTCTATGTACTTAAAAAAAAATAGGAGACCTTACTTTTGGGATTGCCCTCGTATGTAACGCTCGGTCTGAGTATCTACGGAAGCCGTGGACGTTTCTGAAACAAATATGATTATTTTTTGTGTGGTACGAAAACCATGTAATTACGTAGCTAGAGTATTTGTGGTGAGAAAGATTGTTGGCGTGACGTATATTCTAGAATTAATGCAACCTTTACCCATTATATGAAACGTATATTCGAGGAAGTAGAGTACTGGCCATAAAAATTGCTACATCACAAAGATGACGTGCTACAGACGCGAAATTTCGCGAAGTTTAACTTACGGGAAGAAGATACTGTGGTATGCAAATGATTAGCTTTTCAGAGCATTCACACAAGGTTGGCGCCGGTGGCGACACCTACAACGTACTGACATGAGGAAAGTTTCCAACCAATTTCTCATACACAAACAGCAGTTGACCGGCGTTGCCTGATGAAACGTTGTTGTGATGCCTCGTGTAAGGAGGAGAAATGTGTACCATCACGTTTCCGACTTTGATAAAGGTCGAATTGTAGCCTATCGCGATTGCGGCTTATCGTACCGCGACATTGCTGCTCGCGTTGGTCGAGATCCAATGACTGTTAGCAGAATATGGAATCGGTAATACGGAACGCCGTGCTGGATCCCAACGGCCTTATATCACGAGCAGTCGAAATGACAGGCATCTTATCCACATGGCTGTAACGGATCGTGCAGCCACGTCTCGATCCCTGAGTCAACAGATGGGGACGTTTGAAAGACAACAACCATCTGCACGAACAGTTCGACGACGTTTGCAGCAGCATGGACAATCAGCTCGGAGACCATGGCTACGGTTACCCCTGACGCTGCATCACAGACAGGAGCGCCTGCGATGGTGTACTCAACGACGAACCTGGTGCACGAATGGCAAAACGTCATTTTTTCAGATGAATCCAGTTCTGTTTATAGCATCATGATGGTCGCATCCGTGTTTGGCGACATCGCGGTGAACGCACATTGGAAGCGTGTATTTGTCATCGCCATGCCGGCGTATCACCCGGCGTGATGGTATGGAGTGCCATTGGTTACACGTCTCGGTCACCTCTTGTTCGCATTGACGGCACTTAGAACAGTGAACGGTACATTTCAGATGTGTTACGACCCGTGGCTCTACCCTTCATTCGATCCCTGCGGAACCCTACATGTCAGCAGGATAATGCACGACCGCGTGTTGCAGGTCCTGTACGGGCCATTCAGGATACAGAAAATGTTCGACTGCTGCCCTGGCCAGCACATTCTCCAGATCTCTCACCAATTGAAAACGTCTGGCCAATAGTAGCCGAGCAACTGGCTCGTCACAATACGCCAGTCACTACTCTTGATGAATGGTGGTATCGTGTTGAAGCTGCATGGGCAGCTGTACCTGTACGCGCCATCCAAGCTCTGTTTGACTCAATGCCCAGGCGTATCAATGCCGTTATTACGGCCAGAGGTAGTTGTTCTGGGTACTGATTTCTCAGGATCTATGCACCCAAATTTCGTGAAAATGTAATCACATGTCAGTTCTAGTATAATATATTTGTGCAATGAATATCCGCTTATCATCTGGATTTCTTCTTGGTGTAGCAATTTTAATGGTCAGTAGTGTATATCCTTTGGCTTTTACTGGATCGTCGCCTATCAGTGTTTTGCGAGAGCTTCTTCCCGATGAGTAGCTTTAGTCTAAATTTTACTCTCCATTCTTCCAGACATACGTGTGCACTTAGACGCTTTTGAACCACTTAGTGAGCTCTTCGTTGTTGCCTACATTGCCTTCGTTTACAGCTGCTGCGTAAACAGCAGTGACGTTTTTCATTCCACGAACACCTGCGTTCAGGTAGCTTTTCTTGTATTTCGGGTACCATAAAAATGTCACTCTAATACAAGTGTAGAGAAAACTCTGGGACTCACATCGTTAAATTTCGACTGTTATATTGTTGCGGCACTTAAATGTTGTAGGCATACAAAAAAGTTTTGCTTTTAAGATGCTAGTTCCTAAGTGCCCTTACTTAACGGGAAACAAGTTTGTGTGTAGTACGCTATTTCTCCGTCCGCTGTTTGTCAGGTGTATCTGTTGGGCTGTTTCTGTAATGTTTCTAAGCTCCGTGTTTTTTTTAGGGTGTGGGAGGGAGGGATGGGGGAGGTTCAAGTTTTATGTCTAGTCGACATCATTAGAGATGGTGCAGTAGCTCAGTTGAAATGCATGGGTGGGGGGAACCTCGTAACATTCGCCCAGAACAGACTTTTATAGTATATCTAATTCGGAATATGATATGAAACTCAGCGAAAAACATATTTACAGATGTTAACGATCTTTTCAGTCGTTATGTAGGTGACCTGGACATTTTATTTAATCTTTCACAAACAGGCTAGATGCCCCGAGAGACATTGCTGTTTGGACGCGCTGGGAAGTAGTCCATTGTCAAGTGGTGCCTGACCCCTCTCAAAATTCACAATGCTGATTTTCGAAGGTAACTTTTCGAGTAGCTGTATTCCCCAAAAGCTCAAAACCATGCTCTGCGATCAAAAGACATTTTTGTAAGTCATAAAATCGTCAAGTTACCAAAATTCTGCCTCGACGGCACTGATGAACACCTTTTGAACCGCAGCCTGCGCCTACCGGCTTAGCTCAAAACGAGCACCCCAACTATCGAAGTACATAGTCCAAACAGTTGCTTGGAACACCAGGTTCTCCGACTGCTTCAAGCTTGATTCACCTTGCGTTACGCTTAATCTCAGCGACGGTGTCAAAGCGTGAGTACAGTCAGGGAACGAACCACAACGCTATTTAAAATAAGAGTCATCTACAAATTCAACATACATTTTGCTTCATAGAGACTTTTACGAGAGACTTACGCATGCAATTAATATGAAAGCACCGAAATGAGCGGCAAAAGTGCTGTTACTATAGAGAAACATTAGTTAAGGATCTGCCTGTTAATGCTTGCCGACAAGGGAAAAAAAAGAAAAAAAGAATACATGAAACATACATGAATGTAGAAATCAGGCATTAAACTGAGGATTCTGCACAGTTATAAAACACGGTCTGTAGAACTTTTTGAGATTACCTTAGAGGCAGGTTAGAGGCGCCTGTACTCTGGAAACTGTAGTAATTGCTAGTTACCGTCGTGATTCTGATGTGACTAATTGTCGCTACCAGAGAAGCAACAAGATTCTAAGCGGTTTTTCTTGACTGAACCGGTAGCCTTCCATGAACTTCTGAGGCCTTAGGCACTCAGGTAATCTGTGGCAACATGGCGCCTAAGCTGTAGGTCCATGTGGCCTGGAGGCTGACTGTACTTACGGCGGAAGACACTTGTTGTCTCAACAAGATTAATCAGTAAAATGAGAGCGACCGCTAATGTTGGATGCTATTTAAAACCTTTGGCAGTAAGCAAAGGTGTCCTTAGGCATGGGCCGAAGTGGCCTTGCGGTTCAAGGCGCTGCAGTCTGGAACCGCGAGACCGCTACGGTCGCAGGTTCGAATCCTGCCTGGATGTGTGTGCTGTCCTTAGGTTAGTTAGGTGTAACTAGTTCTAAGTTCTAGGGGACTAATGACCTCAGAAGTTGAGTCCCATAGTGCTCAGAGCCATTTGAACCATTTGAACCTTAGGCATGGCCAAGGGTACGTTGGTAGGACCCTCTTGATCTCGATATATTACGATGGTGCACAAGTTCATAAAGGTTTTGTTTTGCATGTTGGTATTCCGTTTGCTATGAGTTTATTTGTCGATTGCCATTTTTTATTTGTAGTGCCCTGTTGCTATTTGAATTAACACATTTTAATTTGGAGATAGTGAGTGGAGCTGTGGACGCTAGAAAATGAAATGCCAAGTGGAGAAATCGGAGTATTTCCGACGTATTCTTCTGTTTGAGTTCAGTAGAGGGGTGACAGCAGCGGCAGCAGCCTGAAACATTTGCGATGTGTATGGGGATAACGCCGTTGGACAGAGCACGGCAAGAAAATAGTTTTCTCTGTGTAAGGAGGATCTTGTTAACATTAGTGTCTCTCCATGTTAAGGAAGACCTTCGGGGTTTGGTGAAGATCGTTTAAGCGCATAAATCCACAATGATGGACGTCACTGTACTTGAGAACTGGTAAATGTGATGAACTTTTATCATTCCTCCATCGTACGACATTTGCTTGCAACGGGGAAGGTTTAAAAATCGGGTCTAAGGGTACCTTATGCTCTAAGTTAAAATTAACAAAACTCAGTAGGTAACCATATGTGCATCTCTGCTTGCCCGTCACCAATTGGCTCATGAACAACGCCGATCATTCCTATGCTGTTTCATTACTAGTGGCTAGAAATTGTCTCTTCATGCTACCATAACGAAAAGAAAGGGATGGTTGCGTACGAAGACCTGCACGCATCGACAAAAGATAATGTTATGCATCTGATGGAACAGCGACGGTGTGATATACTACGAATTACTTCCCCCAGGTGTAACGTCACTGCTGACATTATTTTAATTGTCCAAAACAAAGACGTCATGCAGATGCAGTCCAAGAACAACGACCAGGAAGACTGCGTGAAGTGACGCTACTCCACGATAACGCCCGCCTGCATTCTGCTAGACTGACGAAAAACACTGTAGGCGTTGAGTTGGAACCGCACGGGTCTATACAGGTCAGTGGCTGCTAAATGTAATTTATCTGAAATGATGGGAAACAGCTGAACAACACCCACCTTATCACCTGCTCATGCGACCTCAGATTTTCATCTTTTTCGCTTTCTATCGAACAACCTTAACGGTACTTCCTTTACAGATGAAACTGCGCCTCGATCATGGCTCACCGAGTTCTTCGCTTCAGAACACTGTGATTTTTACAGTTACGGAATCGAAAAGTTACGGCAGCGTTGGCAGACTGTTGTAAGTGATAAGGAGAATATACAGGGCGAATCAAAAATCCTTGGACACCTTCATAAGTTGGAAGATTAAAGGGAAAATTGAAATGTGATGATGGGAACATAGGTTTGATGTGGGGCCGCAACTTTTGGAGTGAATGTCATTCACAGCCGCCATCTTGAAATCCGCCATTTTGGATTCAAGTCATTTTTTTTTTTAAATGGGAAGGGGGGGGGGGGGGTGTATGACACATCAAATGGCACTCGCTTGAGCTCTGGAATTTAGTGGTGTAATTTGTTTTTGTCTATCTTGTACAGTTTAGAGGTTATTAATGTTCAAAGTTGGGAAATTACGCTCATACCGACTGCTACAAGTTGTACATGTTGTCCATCCCGTGCAATACACAACTGTAGTCGATGCAACTACTCTCACTGTACATGGAGGAGAGTGTCTCCTGCAATTTGGTCACAGGCGTGTTGTATGCGTTCCTCCAGGTGACTCAAATCACGGATGCTCTCAGCATACACTGTCTGCTTAAGATGTCCCCATAGATAAAGAAAAGGGGCGTTAAGTCAGGGGATCTGAACGGCCACTCCATGGGATCACGGCGACCAATCCACTTCCCTGGCAGTTATTCCTCCAACAATTCACGGACACGAGTGCCACAGTGTGGAGGGGCTCCATCGTGCTGAAAATACGATGAGAAAATGCCGTCAACGTTCAATGTGGAAGGGAACACCGTTCAGTGTGGAAGGGAACACAAGGTCCAGCAGCAGCATCAGGTACTGTGGTGCAGTTAAGGTGTTGTAAATGAAAAATGGCCCATTGATGCGGGTGTCCCATCTCCCACACCACACCATCACCTTCGCTGTACTATGTTCTCGAATTGGGGCAACCCAGTTCGGATTTACGCCACTCAAGTATCGACAATTATGTCGATTAACCTCCCCGCTCAAAGTGAAATGCGCCTCGTCGCTGAACAGTATGCCCTTGGCAAGCGAAGGATCCAGTTCGTGTTGTTCAGTAGCCCACAGGCAGAACTCCAACCAGCGATCAGAGTCATCCTCGTTAAGTCGATGTTGCATCTGCGGCTAGTAAGGATGCCACTAATTGGTGTGCAATATCCGGACAACGGAGGTTTGTCTTGTTCCACATGCTAGGGCCCTACGACGGGTACTTCGTTTAGGACTTTTCACAAACGACGCAACAACCGCAGTTGCGGTTTCCTCATTGGTGGCAGTCCTTGGTCGCCCACTACGTGCCCTATCGTGAACAGAGCCCGTCTCTCGGAATTTGGTGATCACGTGAGCCACCGTGCTGGTTCAAAATGGTTCAGATGGCTCTGAGCACTATGGGACTTAACTTCTGAGGTCATCAGTCCCATAGAACTTAGAACTACTAACTAACCTATGGACATCACACACATCCGTGCCCGAGGCAGGATTCGAACCTGCGACCGTAGCAGCAGCGCGGTTCCGGACTGAAGCGCCTAGAACCGCTCGGCCACCGGGGCCGGCCCACCGTGCTGTGCTTATACCGGTTCTCTGTCTGGGTGCTGTCTGTTGTAGTCAGCTGCTATTGTTCGGTAGCTGCGTTCCCCTGATATAAGAATGATTTCGATCTTCTGTTCACGTGTCAGACCCATTTTAGATCACCTGGAACAAAGAGAGACATGAATCGGTATCAAGGTAACTTTGAACATTAATAACTTCTAAACTGTACAAGATAGTCAGCAACAATTTACACCACTAAATTCCAGAGCTCAAGGAAGCGTTATTTGACGTGTCATACACCCCCCCTTCCCATTAAAAAAAAAGAATCAAAAATGGCGGATTTCAAGATGGCGGCCGTGAATGGCATCCACTCCAAAAGTTGCGGCCCCACGTCAAACCTATGTTTCCATCATCACATTTCAATTTTCCCTTTAATCTTCCAACTTATGAAGGTGTCCAAGGACTTCTGACCTGCCCTGTGTTATTGATGGCTATAAACTATCTTTTGTGTGTATCTATCGTGTTTATTAAACTTTTGGAAAGACGCTATGAACATGTGCACCAACCCGCTACAAAAACGTTTGACGGGCAGGATGAGCAGTGGTCTGTAACTCTTTGATGATGACGCTGTAATGAACGGGGCACTGATGTCTTTAAGCAATTGCAGGATGATACAGGATAATTTGGAGAGAAATTCTTTTTAGTGTGATGAATGACTATTCGCCCTAAATGTGGAAAAATGTGAATTAATTTGGATTATTAGCGAAAACAAAGCTTTAATATTCGAATACAGCATTAGTGGTGTTTAGCTTGACAGTGTGACGTCGATTAAATATCTGGGTGGAAATATCTAAGCGATACGAAATGGAACGAGCACATACGACGGGCAATAGGGAAGATGAATGGTCAACTCGGTTAGTTGGAAGAACTCTAAGAAAATGTAGCTCATCTATAAAGGAGGAATCGTACGGAACACTTGCGCAGTCCATTGTTGAGTACTACTCGAGTGATTGGCATCCCCATCAGATGGAATAAAGGAAGACAACTAAGTAGTTCAGAGGCGTATTGCTAAATTTGTTACCGGTAGGTTGTGTGAACTCCACTGGAAATCTCAGGAAAGAAGACGATGTTGTGATTCTTGAGTTTCTCCCGGTGTATTTGATAATCAAAATATCCACGGGTGTACTGCCGGTCTACAGTGTCCAACGGGCACAATATTTCGGCGATCATACATGTCGCCATCATCAGGTGAACTGACGGATTGAGTTCCTGTGAACGTGCCGGCACGGAGATCCGTACGCTATGGCTGCTCAGGGGGAACCCAGTTCTTCCAACTAACCCAGTTCCCCCTGAGCAGCCATAGCGTATGGATCTCCGTGCCGGCACGTTCACAGGAACTCAATCCGTCAGTTCACCTGATGATGGCGACATGTATGATCGCCGAAATATTGTGCCCGTTGGACACTGTAGACCGGCAGTACACCCGTGGATATTTCGATTAAGACGATGTTAGTTTCGCGAAAGTCTATTGAGAAAGTTCAGAGCAACACGTTTTACCTCACACTGCAGAACGCATTAAATATATTCGCATTTGCGAATATGGACAGCCATCAGCTGTATATTGTATTGACGACAATGAAAATTTGCACCGGACCTGGACTCGAACTCCGACTTCCTACTTGTCGCGTGGTGTTACCTTACTATTAGGCTATCTGAGAACGACTCGGGACCAGACCCAAACATTCATATGTCGTCAAACATGTGTCTACAACCTGCACTCGTACATTCATTATGTATATTCCGTACAGGGGAGACATTTTTTCATTAATTAATTGAAATTATCTTGCCCGATGTCGGCGGATAAATACGGTGTTGCAGTGCCTGTGTAATTTGTGCGTGCATCTCCGAGTGAACTTATCATCGTACTTCTGAAGAACACAGGCATTGCAATATCATAAATATCGTATACTGCAGAACGATCCATTGCCACCAACACATATTTCGCGAAGACGAGACATATCAGGGCCCTTACGGATGTATATAGTCAGATGTTTTACCCTCGTTCCATTTGCCAGTAGAAGAGGAAAGGCAGAAATAAGCAATAGTACAACGCACCCTCTATCGTTCATCTGTAGTGGGTTGTGGACTATGTACCGGGTGATCAAAAAGGCAGTATAAATTTGAAAACTGAATAAATCACGGAATAATGTAGATAGAGAGGTAAAAATTGACACGCTTGCTTGAAATGACATGGGGTTTTATTAGAATAAAAAAAATACAAAAGTTCAAAAAATGTCCGACAGATGGCGCCTCATATGATCAGAATAGCAATAATTAGCATAACAAAGTAAAACAAAGCAAAGATGATGTTCTTTACGGGAAATGCTCAATATGTCCACCATCATTCCTCAACAATAGCTGTAGTCAAGGAATAATGTTGTGAACAGCACTATAAAGCATGTCCGGAGTTACGGTGAGGCATTGGCGTCGGATGTTGTCTTTCAGCATCCCTAGAGACGTCGGTCGATCACAATACGCTTGCGACTTCAGTTAACCCCAAAGCCAATAATCGCACGGACTGAGGTCTGGGCAACTGGGAGGCCAAGCATGACGAAAGTGGCGGCTGAGCACACGATCACCACCAAACGACGCGCGCAAGAGATCTTTCACGCGTCTGGCAATATGGGGCGGTTCTAATAAAACCCCATGTCATTCCAAGCATGTGTGTCAGTTTTTACGTCTCTATCTACATTATTCCGTGGTTTATTAAGTTTTCAAATTAATACTGACTTTTTGATCACCCGGTATGTTGATATAGACGTAGTCTAATCTATCCAGTGAGACGTTGCTTTTTACAGCCAACCTAACTTAGTTCATTTTGAGAAGTTTGGAAGGACTGCTCGAATATATTAACTTGTCAGTCCCATCTTTTAACTCGTGAAGCCGGCTCTCTCGGGCATCCTCGCGTTAGGCAAAACGGAAAACTGTATCTTTATGACACCCAGAAACATCCTCATCAAATGGTGTAACGACCCGCAAAAGATACGGAAAAGTGCCTCGATACGTACGTTTCATCACAGCTGTTCAGTATCTCTTCTCTGCCCTTGCATCACACATAAAATTAACGATAAAAATTAAGCGCTTCAAATCTAGTTTTTTGTGCTATTTCTGACCTCCGCTTCCCAAACTCTAATTACTCCACTTATTAAATTCCACCACACCTGCATAATAATGCATGACAATAGTACTTGATTATTCCATAGCAAATTATCTTAACTTTGAAGGCTCCACCTCGCCCATGAATTTGAATGAACTAGAAGCGACCAACTGATCAATCCAAGAACTTCGACGCATCTGACATTACGAAGCAAGTATGAATTTGTAGACCCTTCGTTTCGTTGGTTGCACTGGTCGGGCCGGCCGGAATGGCCGTGCGGTTCTAGGCGCTACAGTCTGGAGCCGAGCGACCTCTACGGTCGCAAGTTCGAATCCTGCCTCGGGCATGGATGTGTGTGATGTCCTTAGGTTTGTTAGGTTTAAGTAGTTCTAAGTTCTAGGCGACTGATGACCGCAGAAGTTAAGTCGCATAATGTTCGGAGCCAATTTTGCACTGGTCGTGCCCAAGCTTTGCAAGCTGGTTGAGTCTATTCCTGGGTCGACACTCGTTAAAGGCAGGATTGGGACCCGTGACGCACAGGCTGGCTATCAATAGGCCACCGAGGCGGTCGCGACGTCGATTCCCAACGCTGCTACATGCTGCGTGACGAAGTTAAAACGGTCAGCCTTTGCGCTGAATATTAACTCCTGCTCACAGCTCCCGTGCGTCACCTGCGCCGCCAGAGTATTTGCGGGCTGAAAGCTGCAGTCGCGACTATATCAAGACAGCCTACTGACGTATCACAGAGGTCCGCGCGGATACGGATACTCGCAGTAGCTATTACTTACCGGATAGAAGCCTGCCCTGATGCTGATATCCGTGGGAATGTCTGCGGATATCCACAGTAATAATTACTTTCCGGTTAAACGTTAATGGACTGGGTCAGTGCAACTGGACCTTAGCCTTTTACCGACTGAACTATCCAAGCAGGACTCACGACTCGCCCTCACACCTTCAATTTCGCCCACATTTCCTATCCAACCCTCCAGACTATACAAAAATTCTGCGTATATTGCAGGACTACCATTCCTAGAAGAAAGGCTATTGTGGAGGAATGGCTAGGGGATTGTTTCAGAAGAAATTTTCACTATACAGCGGAATATGCGCTGATTTAAAACTTTCTGGCAGACTGAAATTGTTTTTCCTACTTGGGACCTACGCCTTTCGCGGACAAGTGCTCTACCAACCGACCTACCCAAGCACGAGTCACGACGCATTCTCACAGTACATTTCCTGCATTTCAAACATAACAGAAGTCCTCTTGCTTATCGCGGGACTAGCATTCATGGAAGACAGTGTATTCGGAGAAACGGCTTAACAACAGCCTACGGAATTGTTTGTAGAAAGTATTATGGAAGGGGCCCGGAGTTAGGAGCTTTGTCTTTCACCGGCCAATGCTGTTCCGACTCTATCGAAGGTGACTCACGAACCGCCCTAAAGGTTAAGGTTCTACTACCGTCACTAACTTTTCTCACACCTTTCCGAATTCTTCCTGGAAACAATCCCTATGGCTGTTGCTAAGCTGTTTCTGCGCAGTGCACCTTCTCTCAGGAATGCTAGTCCCGCGAGCTAAGCAGGAGAACTTCCGTGAAGTCTGGAACGTAGGAGAAGTGGTGCTGACGGAAATGAAGCTGAGTGGGCGGATCGTGATCGTGCTTGGATAACTCTGTTGATAGAGTATTTGCTCGCGGAAGAAAAAGGTCGTCTCCAAATATCGAATCAGTGAGTCTTTTCCCGTTTATTCTAATTCTCATTTTTTTTCATATAATTGTGGATGCAGCCATCTCAAGGATTGGTATAAATAGTTTGGGGGATATAGGGAGTCACCCTGCTTTTTCATCTTCCAACGAAAAATTTCTTTGTGTGTTTTCCTATGGTGATAGAAATCATCGAGGTATCACAGATGTTACGTAATGCGTTTATGTGCCTTGTTCGGCCAGTGGCAGTATAACAGCAGTGTGTCGGACATGATCAAAAGCATTTTGAAAATCTATAAAAGCTATGCATATTGCCATTTCATATTCATCAGCTCGACTATTAATTACTTCATGTAGAGTGTGTATATGGCCTAGAAAGTCTTTTCGGGTTTGCTGTCGGATCCTAAAATCAACTTGACTCGATATTTCGGTAATCCAACTGGTCGCCATCTTCAGGAAAATGCTGCTTCTGCTGATGAGTCCCGCTGAGAACTGACGCCAGGCTGCAAATAGACGTCCTATATTGGCCATCGTTCAGTACACGGCGCATGCGCCGCCCATCACGGTTGCTGCCCTCCATGACTGGGAGGTGGCGCCGCCCTTAGTGGAACACTACTAGCAACGATACACCGCACTCAGGGCCGCACCGAAGAACGTTCAATTTTGATGCGAGACAATACAGGATTCCACGTCTTGCTAAGAGGAAACCCATTGTCTGTTGATTATATTATCCGCCAACCTAATTTCAATGGCCTCTTTATATACACTGTTCCAAAAACCGGAAATGTTGGCAACTACCACAGTTTCATTAAATTTCATACGGGCACTCATTTAAGCAGTGTTCTGCTATTGCCGATTTTTCCGTCTGTTGTAGGCTCGTATGACGGCGATGTTCCACACAACACCTGTCATGAACTGTGTGAATCGAACGGCCAATTTAAGCCTTCCCACATTGACACTGAATTTTGCACACACCGGGTTTCCTAAGCCCCAAATCATCTTTCACAGAGACTAGTAGTGCCCTAATGTTAGAAGGCGGATGGAACACACTCTTAATGTTAAAATTTCTTAAACTTCCTTAAACGATATGCCTCCGGTATAAGGAAGAGAGGCCACCGATATATGTTCCTCTTCATGCACCTCCTTAGGTGGTCCAAACTCCAAAGCCCGACGAATCTGCTTCTCGGAGTATTCATTTTCCGTAAAAACAGCCATCAAATGCACAAGTTCTTGGGTTAAGCTGTCCGCGTCGGAAATGGCATGTGCTCTCCATACCAAAGTCCTGAGGACACCACTGCACTGATGAGGTGGATGACAAATCTTGGAATGCAGACACCGATCTGTGTGCATCGGCTTTCGGTGAAAACTGTATCCCAAAGCACCATCTGGTTCTTTATAAACCATAACGTCTAAAAATGGAAGCGTCCCATCACTTTCAACCTCCGTAGTAAATTTGATGCGGGGATGAAGACAGTTGAAGTGTTCCAAAAATCTATTAAGAGCATCACGTCCATGTGGCCAGACGAAAAAGGTATCATCCACATATCTCCAGAAGCACGTTGGTGCAAAGCTGAAGTCATCAGTGGCATATCCTCGAAGTCCTCTATAAATAAACTGGTGACTATGGGTGATAAAGGACTACACATAGCCACTCCGTCATTCTGTTCAAAAATGTTACCGTTAAATAAAAAATACGTGGATGTCAGCACATGACGACAAAGCTTCACCAGCTCTTCATCCAGTTTTTCACTGTTCAAACTAAGGGACTCTTCCAGAGGAACTCGCGTAAAAAGGGATCCCACATCAAAACTCACTAATAGATCTTGAGGACTCAACTTCAAAGATCTCAATCGTCGAATAAAATGTATATGGTTAGTTGTACTGTAACTCTATTCTGTGATATTGGCGTTCCATCCACAAGATAAGTGCGATATTTGATGAAAGTTTGTAGTAGTACCGACTTAGTCTTAAGTAGTCTAGCGATTAAGGTTTAACGTCGCGTCGATGGCGTGGTCATTAGAACTCAGATAGGGCAGGAAATTGTCAGCGTCCTTTTAATAGGAAGTGGCACTCGTCTGATACTGAGGAAACCACGGAAATATAAATGTGAACTGTGAGACAGTGATTTGAACCCCACTCTTCCCGCATGTAAGTCCGGTGCCTACACTACCGTGCGGCCTAGCTCGGATGCTTTAGTATTACTCAGCGTGGCGTTCAGCGCGGTCAACTCTGAGCGCTTCTGCTGAGCACTGCGGCGAATGTGGCTCGCTGGTAGCCAACTTCCGTTACAGCATCCCCCAGGAGAGCGTCTGTCGGCTGCCAGACCTGCTGTTCCCGCATTGCGTAACGTATACGTGAGCGGAGTCACCATCCAGTCTCGTTAATGAAGCTAAGTCACGGCAGGCTCCGCACTCCGTAGCATGAAAGCAGCCCTGCACTGTAATGGACTGCTGCCTGTAGCTGTTGCGTAGCCGGTAGTGGCTTCTGTACACGATACTTGTGCGGTTACAGTTATCCTACTAAAATTGGGGCCTCCCGCACTTGAAACCAAACATTCGTCACAATTTATCAGTGCATGTTTGTAAACTAACTGTAAAGATTTTAACTGCTCCCTGCGTGTGCTTGTGAAGAGGAGAGTTAAAGGCTATTACTCGGAGAGGTAGATGACTGTTGTGACTGCAATGCGAGTGAGATCAAATGGCATTGCGGAACTGTGGAATACATGTAAAGAAGAGAAAAAAGAAACGGGATCGGATGTTTGACCGAACAAAGGAAGGAAAAAGGAGGAGAACTGTAGCAAGAAGTGAAGATTTCCTTCCTCTGTTGGACAGTGAGAAGTAGCTTATATGTTAAGTGTTTATGGAGAAGTTTCTAGAATGACAAAACTAACTGCTTCGGCTTAATCGTAAAAGCAGCTGGTAGATAGAGTGCAAGCACAGTGACAGATATGGTTAACCCGACAGTAATATTTAGATTCTCAGTGTAACCTTCATTAAATGTGAAAGCTGCTGAGGGAGAGGGGCTTAGTGATTCATTATTACATTTTTTAGGATGACTGTGTTTATAATGTGATTTCTGTTTCAGAGATCTGCGTCGTAAATTTGACAGATATTTTACTTCTTTTTCAAGACTGAAAAGAAAACAAATGTGAATCAGAAAGCGGTTTGTTACATGAAATTGTTTTACCAAGAAATAACTGAATCAATCAATCCATATGTTATTTGTGTTGCTGGGAGCCGTTCCTATTGTGACATCGTCATTTACGAAGATGGGAAGAAATGTAGTCAACGCCGTGTGCGAGTCATGTTAATTTTGTTAGCACACTGGACTCGCATTCGGGAGGACGACGGTTCAATCCCGCGTCCGGACATCTTGATTTAGATTTTCCGTGATTTCCCTAAATCGCTCAAGGCAATTGCCAGGATGGTTCCTTTGAAAGGACACGGCCGACTTCCTTCCCCGTCCTTCCCTGATCCGATGAGACCGATGACCTCGCTGTTTGGTCTCTTTCCCCCAAACAACCCAACCCTCAAATGGTTCAAATGGCTCTGAGCACTATGGGACTTAACATCTGAGGTCGTCAGTCCCCTAGAACTTAGAACTACTTAAACCTAACTAACCTAAGGAAACCACACACATCCATGCCCGAGGCAGGATTTGAACCTGCGACCGTAGCAGTCGCTCGGTTCCGGACTGCAGCGCATAGAACCGCACGGCCACCACGGTCGGCCCCAACCCTCATGTGAATTTGTTTTGCGTGGTTGGTGCTTCGTGGTTTTTTATTACGCAGCACTTCAACAGTCTACATGGATATGGAAAACTACTGTGAGTATAGGCTTTCCACCAGAACAGCAGACGTTAATCTAACGCGCGGATTGGAATCTGTATCGGGCGCGCCTCCCTGTGTTAGATTTTCGCGCTGAGCGTGTAGCCAAAGACGGAAGTTCCATAAGCCACAACAACTGGACGACAAAATAAATAACAGGACAGCAGTGAATGTTCCTATGACAAAGAAGACAAATGGCTTGCAACCTTTCTATCTGTACTTGCTGCTTCAGAGTGCGAGGGAATGCCGGAAGCGATGCCGACTTTGTTTTATGTGAGGCCTCTTAAAGCTTTTTAAATAAAACCAACGTCATCAACATCTTTATTCATGTCTACGTATTTGCAGCCCTCTGCCGCCAAAGGTCTCCCAATTTTAGCCTGTAACATGGTGGTGTGTAACGTAACTATGGTTTCTGGAATACTGTTTCGATTTCGAAGAGTTCGTCGACACATCGTGCGCACCCTATCCTTCACCAGAACAATGCCAGACCACATAACGAGCCTTGGGTTCATTGCCATCGCTCATCCTCCATACAGTCCCGACTTTTCCCCATTAGCTTTTTCTGTTTTCCAAAAATTAATGAACGCTATTTAGAACTTCACTTTGACAGTGATGAAGCAGTGCAAGCAGAATTAGGTTGTAGCTCCGTCAAAGTCAAACATAGTAGAGTGACGATATCAACGAACTGCCCTCTCGTTGGGAGAGAGGTTCGTCGCCAGGGTGGTTATGTTGAGAGACAGGAAGAATAAAAGATTCAAAATGTTAATAACGTTTGTTTTATTTAAAAAGCGTTAAAGGTTTTCGCATAAAAAATTCGGTGGCACTATTTCTCTGTACGCCCTCGCTACATCTACATCTACATTTATACTCCGCAAGCCACCCAACGGTGTGTGGCGGAGGGCACTTTACGTGCCACTGTCAATTACCTCCCTTTCCTGTTCCAGTCGCGTATGGTTCGTGGGAAGAACGACTGTCTGAAAGCCTCTGTGCGCGCTCTAATCTCTCTAAAAATTCGTGATCTCCTCGGGAGGTATAAGTAGGGGGAAGCAATATATTCGATACCTCATCCAGAAACGCACCCTCTCGAAACCTGGCGAGCAAGCTACACCGCGATGCAGAGCGCCTCTCTTGCAGAGTCTCCCATTTGAGTTTGTTAAACATCTCCGTAACGCTATCACGGTTACCAAATAACCCTGTGACGAAACGCGCCGCTCTTCTTTGGATCTTCTCTATCTCCTCCGTCAACCCGATCTGGTACGGATCCCACACTGATGAGCAATACTCAAGTATAGGTCGAACGAGTGTTTTGTAAGCCACCTCCTTTGTTGATGGACTACATTTTCTAAGGACTCTCCCAATGAATCTCAACCTGGTACCCGCCTTACCAACAATTAATTTTATATGATCATTCCACTTCAAATCGTTCCGCACGCATACTCCCAGATATTTTACAGAAGTAACTGCTACCAGTGTTTGTTCCGCTATCATATAATCATACAATAAAGGATCCTTCTTTCTATGTATTCGCAATACATTACATTTGTCTATGTTAAGGTTCAGTTGCCACTCCCTGCACCAAGTGCCTATCCGCTGCAGATCTTCCTGCATTTCGCTACAATTTTCTAATGCTGCAACTTCTGTGTATACTACAGCATCATCCGCGAAAAGCCGCATGGAACTTCCGACACTATCTACTAGGTCATTTATATATATTGTGAAAAGCAATGGTCCCATAACACTCCCCTGTGGCACGCCAGAGGATACTTTAACGTCTGTAGACGTCTCTCGCTCAGGGACAATTATTGACAGGGACAATTATTGAAGTACATGAAAAGAAAACGTAAATTAGTTACAAACTATGACGGGCACACACTTTATTCAGCATTTAAACGCCACAACACATTTTCAGATTTAGGTTATGACATGTTCGATGTGCCGTCACTGGCGATGATGTGGCGCAGTGGAACAGCGAAATTCTTCATGACCCGTTGAAATGTCGGAAAATCGATGCTGTCGATGACCTCCTGCAGGGCTGTTTTCAGCTCATCAGTGTTTTTGGAGTTACTGCTGTACACCTTATCTTTATTATAGTCCCGTACAAAGGAGTCGTATGTGTTCAGATCTGGGGAACATGTCGGCCAATCGAGGCCAGAGCCAAAAAGTACTCCTCCAGGACATGAAACACACTCCTGCATCGATGGGGTCGAGCTCCGTCTTGCATGAACCACATCTTGTCGAAATCTGGGTCACTTTGGATAATAGGGATGAAATAATCTTCCAAAACATTCATTTACCGTTCGGTAGTCACCGTGCCATCAAGGAATATCGCACCGATTATTCCGTGATTGGACATCGCAAACCACAGAGTCGCCCGTTGAGGGTAAAGAGACTTCTCGATCGCGAAATGCGGATTCTCAGTCCCCCAAACGCGCCAGTTTTGCTTATTGACGAACCCATCCAAATGAAAGTGGGCTTTGTCGCGAAACGAAACCATGCATGTGCATACTAATTCCTATCATGCCCCGCAACCAACCGTGCAGTTCGAACGTCCTAACGCAAACCGTTCAGAGGTTTTCACGATTTTATTTCATATAGCTCAATAACTGTCGCCCTGTATGTGTAAAGAATTCTAACAGTTTCTGCATTGTCAGTCCAGTCATTGGATCTCTTTTATTAGCGTGGGTAGTTGCTGATTAGTGTCCTCCTGTTGATAGAGATTACTTAATACCGCGAACGTTTACAAAACCCCATTAAGAGGTTGGTTCAGAACACTGGGACCACAGTCATTGCTCTCCTTCGGCCTTGGTCGGTCTGCGCAAAGACTACGTATATAAAGATCTTGCCGAACACAGAAATGAGACAGCTATATGAACAAACTGATTGCTGATTTCATCATACCTCCAATAAAGTGATCAGATACTGGGGGTGGCTTCTGGCTTCACGTGACCTACGCTCTCTATCGCGCAGTGACGCCCGCTTATTGATTTGTCGAACACGGGGTAAGTGTCACGCGAGGTGTATTGTTCCCTGTCCATTAGCCGAGCAGACGGCCGACACGATTAGAACGTACTGCTAATTAGAGGGCCTCGATTATCAGGCTTTGTAATTAGGACGAACAGGAGTGTCCGCGAGACTCACACTAGTGGAGAATCCTGCTGTCTCGTACCTTTAGTGAAATTGCGTGAAGAGATTGATGCGGACGGGTTAACTTTAACTCAACTGCGAATAACCGTTCGTCTCTCATCGTATAGTTCAGTTGAAGACTTCAGCAGAAGTGATAGCGTTTATTTGTCAGTAACCTCATTTATTCAGTAATTAGTGTAATCTCGTTAGTAGTCTTAACAATATCACTACATACACTGATCAATGTGAACGTTACGAATTCTCTTCCTCCAATGGATTGAAGTCGCAAATTGTCACAAGGTGTGTATCTTAGGTACCAAGTGTATCTTAGGAACCAAAGATGCTGCTAAACGTTTTGAACCGCTTTGTGCACAAATAATGCCAGATGAACTGATTTAACCGTACTGAAAAAAATATTTGTAAGCTTAGTGGACAGAATATTAAAAAAAGTATTCTAGTTGATTTGGAGCGCTGTGTGTTGGCACATTTGACCGCTGACGCAAGTCGTAGTAGTGAAATGCTGTGTGTCAGTTGGTTGTTTGGAATCATCACAGTAAATGGGTCTACGTGGTAGCATGACAATGACAGAAAGATAATATCGATTTGGACGTTCCCATTACCACGCTATGAACGAAGTTGCCCGATTTTTTGGTGTTGTTGTTGTTGTTGTTGTTGATGATGATGATGATGATGATGATGATGATGATTGTTTTGTTGGGCACTCAACTGCGCGGTCATCAGCCCCCTTGCACTTTCCCAATCTGAACACAGTCCAATCTCGCCACCTTTGATGAATGATGGAATGATGAGGACAACACAAACACCCAGTCTCCGGGCAGAGAAAATCCCCAACCCGGCTTGGAATCGAACCGGGAACCCCTTGAACCAGAGGTAGCAACGCTAGCCACTAGACCACGAGCTGTGGACGATTTTTTTTTTTTTGGTATGTCAGCACCGACTTTCCAACGTGTCTAAAAGGAAAATTGTACCATTCGTAGCCATGTGACATGGCGTAAGAACAGTGGTCGAAAACTATGCGCAACCTGTAAGGACAGTAAGCGAATGTCACGCATTATGGGCGGCAGCCAGTTTCAGAGAGACAGGTATTGTTCCGTATGTGACTTCAGATTCAGTTCAGCAAGTTTCTGGGCGGACATTATAAAGGAAACAGTATACATAGTACAATTTAAGTCGGATACTCCCAAAAGGCCATTTCCCACAGCGTAATATAAGGCTGCACGTTTTCAAAGGGCAAAAATAAATAAATAAATAAATAAAAATAAAAACACTGGACAATATGGTCAATAGCTGTCGGTAGGCGTGTGTAGTAGCCCGATGTGTCTATTTTTTGCCTCTTTTTCAAATGATGCAACACATCAAGTGCACCCACCACCTTATGAGGCTTTCAATCCGCAATGTGTGGAGAGTGTATAGTTCAGGGCGGAGGTAGATATCTAATGTATTAGGATGGTGAATGTTTTTCGTACAGTGACTTGGACTCATTCATTCAGGCTGCAGTGACGATAAACTAAGATGTTTATTTCAACATTTTCGGTAACCAAGTGTGGCTCTTCTCCATCTTCATGACGAGTGTGCTGTGGACACACCCGTCTTCCAAGTCGACAACAGCCTTGCGTCGAAACTGTTGGTAAAAAATGAAGGCGTAGGTGTCCTTATCTCGACGAAGAGCTTGCCCGTCAGCTAGTACGAAAGGCGAGAGTTGAACATGACTTTAGTAGAACTTTTAAGTGCTACTACCACTTCGCGACTCGACCCTAGTCGTGTTCAAGGAAATCCTGATATTCAAATGAAGATCACCGATGTTCTAGACGGTGTTGCTTAGGTTTACTTCAGGGAAGTTTGGAAGGAATCAGCTGTAGTAAATCAACAAGGGAAACTCCCCCCAGGGGATCCACAACTCTTTTGTGGATACGTGCGTAGCGAGCACGGGGCCCCGAGCTAATGTGGCCTTCCTTCCTTTCCGGGCTGCATACCTTCCCTTTCCGCATCCTTCCCCATCCCCTGTCTTCACCCCCCCCCCCTCACCTCTGGCTCTTTCCTTCACTTTCTCCCCCTCTGGGAGTATGGTTTGCGCCTACGTCCGGAGACGGACGCTTGTAAATGTACCGCATTCTTCTTCTTCCTTGCTTGTATGTCTTCTTCCTTCCTTTGTCCTTCTCCTTTCCTTACCTCTTCTCTTTACCCTTTTCTCCGCTGCGGCGTTTGAGACCCCCTCTTCTTTCCTTTCCCTTTCTCTTTCTTCCTCCCTGTGCGTGTCTGAAGGCCGACCCACGCACTTCCATGCGTAGCCGGTGACGGGGTAACGCGTAATTCCCCGCCCCGGGTAGACAGGTAGGACACGTACCTACCCCCTGGTAAAGGCCAGGCCCAGGGAGGGGTGATTACCCGAGCTGATACCTTCCGAAAGTGCCGATTGGTCCCTCCGTCCGTTTGTCGGGAGGTGTGACCTGAGGTGTGAACAATCACCTAAGGCGGGTGTGCCCTCGGTGAGGGCCCCCACAAGGGAGGAGCGCGCCATCGGAGACGCCGGTAATCATGGGGGATTCTTCCGCAATGGTTTCCTCACCTTCCACTATGTCTGCTCACAAACGTAAGTTCACTGAGTCTCAGCCACAGACGGTTCTTCCATCGTTGCCACAGTTCCTTGTTGTTTCTCGGTCTGACGAAGGTCACGACTTTTCCACGGTCAACCCTTTCATTATTCAGAAAGGTGTCGATGCAATTGCGGGTCCTGTAAAGTCTTGTTCCAGATTACGGAATGGTGCCCTGTTGTTAGAAACACACAGTGCCCTCCAGGCTCAAAAATTACTGCGTACTTCTCTGCTCCACACCTTCCCTGTCCGGGTGGAACCGCACCGTACCTTAAATTCCTCGCGTGGAGTCGTTTATACACGCTCCCTCGATGGATTGTCTGACGAAGAAATTCAGCACTACCTGTCTGACCAGGGCGTCACCGCTGTTCGTCGGGTTATGAAAAGGGTTGACTCGAACATCATTCCAACCCGCACTGTCTTCTTGACATTTGACAAAGTTCAACTCCCATCAAAAATCAAAGCAGGCTATGAGATAATTTCCGTTCGCCCTTATGTCCCAAACCCTACGCGTTGCTATCGATGTCAGCGGTTCAATCACACCAGCCAGTCCTGTTCCAATCCGGCCAAATGTGTTACGTGTGGCAAGGATGCCCATGAGGGTGCTTGTCCACCTCCATCCCCACACTGCATCAACTGTATGGGTGACCACGCTGCTTCCTCTCGAGATTGCCCCGTTTTTAAGGATGAAAAGCTCATCCAAGAAATAAGAGTGAAGGAAAAGGTGTCGACTTTTGCTGCTCGAAAGTTACTCGCCAGTCGACAGCCCACCGTGCCTCAGAAAGGAAAATACAGCACTGTCCTTGCTTCTCCTCGGCCAACAAAGGAGGCGGCCACGCAGACTTGCGACCTCACATTTAGTACCACGGTCGTCAGATCGGCCAGCGCAAAGATCGCCCGTTCAACCTCACCACTTTCGCCTGCCCACTCTATGGCTCACCCTTCGTCGGGTTCTGCTAAATCTCGAGCCCAAAAGTCAGACGCCAAGTCTTCGAAAAAAGAGCATTCTCGTGAAGAGTTTTTACGTACTGCAACTTCACAACCATCGGTTCCTCCTTCATCTAAACATCATACCTCCAAGAAGGCTACGAAGAAACACAGTTCCTCTCCTTCTCCGCCAAGGCGTGTCCCAACTACAGCACCACCTGGCGGAAATCGCCCTCGGCCATCTTCCGTGTCGCCGAGGCGCACTGCTGGTGGCCGGCCAACTGGCCGATCGTTGGTGGCAGGAGCTGCTCCTGACCAACCTATGGATCAGGATCTTCTGCCTTCGACTGAATTGCCATTCCATGCTGTCGGTCGCAAGCTCTGAGCAGTCGTTGAGTTGACAGCACCCTTGGTCACGTTTCTCCATTTTCTGTTCACCCTATGTCCATTATCCACTGGAATATCCGCGGCATTCGCGCCAATCGGGATGAATTGTCGATCCTCTTACGATCCTACTCGCCGGTCATCTTCTGTCTTCAGGAAACAAAGCTGCGTCCCCATGACCGCTTTGTTCTCCCTCATTTTGAGTCCGTCCGATATGACCTCCCCTCTGTTGAAGGCACTCCAGCCCATGGAGGACTCATGATTCTGCTCCATGATACTCTCCATTATCACCCAATCCCCTTAAACAGTTCCTTCCAAGCTGTCGCCGCCCGTCTTTCCCTTTCTGGATACACGTTCTCTCTATGTACGGTATACATTCCATCGTCTACACCACTGGCACGAGCTGATCTCCTTCATCTTCTTGATCAGCTTCCACCCCCCTATTTGCTGGTTGGGGACTTCAATGCCCACCACCCGCTTTGGGGATCTCCACATCCTTGTCCACGTGGCTCACTATTGCTAGACGTCTTCCACCAAGCGGATCTAGTCTGCCTCAACACTGGGGTCCCCACGTTTTTGTCTGCCTCCACGGCAAATTTATCTCATTTGGACCTTGCGGTCGGTACTGTTCCGCTAGCCCGGCGCTTCGAATGGTTCGCCCTTGATGATACACACTCGAGTGACCACTTTCCATGTGTCCTTAGACTGCAGCCTCAACTGCCATATATGCGCTCGCGACGCTGGAAGTTTGCCCAAGCCGATTGGACACTTTTTTCGTCTCTAGCGACATTCGATGACCGTCGCTTTCCCAGCGTCGACGATGAGGTCACACATTTTACCGACGTTATTGTCACAGCTGCGGAACGATCAATACCACGCACCTCCGAATTGCCCCGGCGCCCCCCAGTTCCTTGGTGGAACGAGGCATGCCGTGACGCAATACGTGAGCGGCGACGTGCTCTTCGCATTTTCCGTCACCATCCAACTTTGGCCAACTGTATCCGATATAAGCAGCTCCGTGCGCGATGCCGTCGCGTCATCCGCGATAGCAAGAAGGCAAGCTGGCAATTCTTTATTAGCTCATTTAACACCTTCACTCCCTCCTCGGCAGTTCGGAGTCGGCTTCGACGGTTCTCAGGCGCGCCTAGTTTCTCCCCGGTCTCTGGGCTCACTGTCGCGCATGATACCTTAGTGGACCCCGTCGCAATTTCTAACTCATTGGGTCAGCACTTTGCTGCGATTTCGAGCTCTTCAAATTACCCGCCAGCGTTTCTCCCGAAGAAACGTGCAGCGGAAGTGCGACATCTTGCTTTCTCCTCTCAAAATCGCGAAAGCTACAATACTGTTTTCTCCATGCGCGAACTCCAACATGCACTCTCTTCTTCTCGCTCCTCCGCCCCAGGACCGGATGGTATCCATGTCCAAATGTTGCTGCATTTATCAACCCATAGCCTGCGCTACCTCCTTCGCCTTTATAATCGAATTTGGACCGACAGTACCTTTCCCAGGCGATGGCGGGAAGCTATTGTCGTTCCCGTTCCGAAACCTGGAAAGGACAAACATCTCCCCTCTAGCTATCGCCCCATTTCTCTCACGAGTAGTGTCTGTAAGGTTTTGGAGCGTATGGTGAATTACCGTTTAGCTTGGTGGCTGGAATCCCGCAGTCTTTTAACACCAGCCCAATGCGGATTCCGACAACATCGTTCTGCCGTTGATCATCTTGTTGCTCTCTCCACTTATATCATGAACAATTTCCTCCGGAAACGCCAAACGGTAGCAATATTTTTTGATCTGGAGAGAGCATACGATACCTGTTGGAGGACAGGCATCCTCCACACACTGTTCTCTTGGGGCTTTCGAGGCCGGCTGCCCCTTTTTCTTCGCGAATTTATGGCAGAGCGCACATTTAGGGTGCGGGTGAACACTACTCTATCCCGTATTTTCTCCCAAGAAAACGGGGTACCCCAGGGCTCCGTGCTGAGTGTTGTACTGTTTGCCATTGCCATTAATCCAATTATGGATTGTCTCCTTCCTGATGTCTCGGGCTCCCTCTTTGTGGACGATTTTGCGATCTACTACAGCTCTCAACGGACCAGCCTTCTTGAAAGACGTCTTCAAGGATGTCTCGATCGCCTCCACTCGTGGAGCATCGAAACCGGCTTCCGTTTCTCACCCAGTAAGACCGTTTGTGTTAATTTTTGGCGACGTAAGGAGTTTCTTCCGCCCTCCTTACATCTAGGTCCTGTCAACCTTCCGTTCTCCGACGTCGCTAAATTCTTGGGTCTTATGTTTGACAGAAAACTGTGCTGGTCCTCCCACGTTTCCTATCTTTCGGCTCGCTGTCTGCGTTCCCTTAACACCCTCCGTGTCCTGAATGGCACCTCTTGGGGAGCGGACCGAGTGGTCCTTCTCCGCCTCTATCGCGCCTTAGTGCGCTCGAAATTGGATTATGGAAGCATAGTCTACTCCTCTGCTCGGCCGTCTATTCTTCGGCGTCTCGACTCTATCCACCACCGTGGATTACGTTTAGTGTCTGGAGCTTTTTACACCAGCCCTGTGGAAAGCCTTTATGCTGAGACTGCTGAACCTCCGCTATCCAATCGGCGGGCAGTCCTTCTGAGTCGTTATGCTAGCCATTTGTCTTCCATGCCTGCTAATCCAGCCCATGACCTTTTTTTCGACGCCTCCCTTGATGTCGGGTATGCAGGCCGCTCCTCCTCCCTACTACCCCCGGGAGTCCGCTTCCGTCAACTGCTCCATTCTCTTTCCTTCCGCTTTCCTAAAACCTTCTTGACAACTTGGGGTACAGCACCGCCTTGGCTCCGTCCCCGGATCGACTTGCTCAGAGACCTATGTCAATTTCCCAAGGATGGTACCCCTACACTTGTTTACCGTCGGGCATTTGCTGCTCTATGTGCACAAATGACGGAAGCCACATTTATTTACACCGATGGCTCGAAAACATCGTTAGGTGTAGGGAGTGCCTATATTGTTGGCGACACCCCAAATCACTTTCGGCTTCCCGACCAGTGTTCGGTTTATACTGCGGAGCTTTACGCTATTCTCCAGGCTGTCCACTACATCCGCCGCCATCAGCGGATACAGTACGTAATCTGCTCAGATTCTCTCAGCTCTCTCCTAAGTCTCCAAGCTCTTTACCCTGTGCACCCTCTGGTCCACCGGATTCAGGACTGTCTGCGCTTGCTCCACCTGGGGGGCGTCTCAGTGGCGTCCCTCTGGCTCCCAGGACACGCTGGTATCTGTGGAAATGAGGCGGCCGATATAGCGGCCAAGGCTGCAGTCTCTCTTCCTCGGCCAGCTATTCAGTCTCTTCCGTTTACCGATCTACGGAGCGGTTTGTGTCGCCAAGTTGCTCATTTATGGCATGCGCATTGGTCAACACTTCCCCACAATAAATTGCGGGAAGTGAAAGCCCTTCCTTGCGCATGGACCTCTTCCTCCCGATCGTGTCGTCGGGAGGAGGTAATTTTAGCTAGACTCCGGATAGGGCACTGTCTTTTTAGTCATCGACATCTTTTAAGCGGTGATCCTCCCCCACTCTGTCCCCACTGCTCTCAGCCGTGGACGGTCAGACACCTTTTAATTGAATGCCCCTATTTTAATCCGTTACGCTCCCGTCTACAGCTATCGCCTGATCTATCGTCGATTTTAGCAGATGACACGCGCTCAGCTGACCGCGTTCTACAGTTTATTAGTGATAGTGAAATGACGTCAGTCATTTGAAGCCTTTTTTTTGGGGGACAACCAACCCCTTTCTATAGTGGATTTTTAAGCATTCCTTCTGCCTTTAGTTTCTCAAATTTTGTGACTTTGTTCCCATTGCTGCTGATTTTAAATTTCGTTTTTTTCCTGTTTTCTACGTCACGGGCTGGGCGCTAATGACCATAGAAGTTTTGCGCCCTAAAACCACAAACAAAAAAAAAAAACAAAAAAAAAACAAGGGAAACTAGTTACAAATATAAAGCCCCCTTGACCTGTGTCATATGCAGTTGAAATATAGAACTTTACCTCAGGGGGTTACAGGCAAGAAAACAACGGCAGTAGCCGATCTAATATAGTAGCTGAGCCCTGCGGGCTTAAATCACAGTGTAATTATTACATGGGTGGATACTTCGGCAATCAGCTTAGAACAAGTAATGCCGATGTACTAGAATCAGCTGGTCAGCTGTCTTACCAAAATGAATACGTTCGCCACAGATTTATTAGGAATTTACATTACCAAAAATCGGTGTGATGAAAGCCATAAGACCGACTAAAACCTACAGTGAGGCCCCCTTTCCGGGTTCGTCCTTGAATTCTATAAGCAAGGTGTTAAATACGGGCTTATCTGTCCTGTAACAGCAAAATTAAACACTATTCTACTAAAATATAAAACACCAATAAAGAAAATAAGTCAGGCAAGCACTGAACAGGTAATACGCCAGACAAGCAGCTTACAGAAAAAGTTTAACAGTAAGGGCAGGCTTGCGTACACAATCAACCCAGTAACGTGGTAAGACGGAATCAAAATCCAAATTACAATCCACGTTCGGGTCGGATGCGAATATGTATCAAGAAGATCGTGTAAACACAGCTTGGTAGAAAAACAAAAACGAGCGCCATCGCTCACGAATAGCGGCGGAACGACCACAGATACCTGTTAGATCCTAAAGGAAATAGGATGCAGTGCTTCACACATGAGATTACTGTCCTTTACAGAAAGGGCTCACCATATAGGCACGCAGTGGTTCCACCAGCAACCTCGTTTCCTCCAACGGTCGAGTAGGTGACGCCCGCGTGATGGGGCCAGTAACAGTCTGCCTTCCAGCTACTAGTATGTTCGCCGCAGCGGGGCGCTCACACGTCCTAGGTAGAACCGTGCCTCCAACTCTCCGCACTGCTGCGCACGCCCCTATATACCCGTACACTCCAGCTCTCGCGCTCTTTAATGTTCCGGCGTCCTCCAGTTTCCGCAGCAACGAGGCAGAAACGTTCACAGCTCAGATACTGTGGATAACAGCCAAGGATGGCCCACATGCACGGCACAGTTTGGTTTTAGAAGAGGCTTGACAACAGAAACAGCATATTCTCTTTTCTCGGCGAGGCACTAGAAAGGTTAAACAGAAAGTTGGTGCTCACGAACGTTTCCGAGATGCTCGTTCGTCGGAGCTGGCCCATAGTCATCCTTCCTTTGTCAGAGTCGCTTATATCAGTGGATTTCCCCAGTTGTGCCCCGTACCTTTGCGACAAAATGATATTCAGTTCCTGTGTTATTCTGGTTACGATGCAAAGTTCCTTTGGACATGCACCAGCGCATTTCATTGGCGATATCGGGCAAGCGACTTTCAAGTACAACACCTGACTTGTACGGGAATATACATAGTGGATGTAAGGGTATAGGCCGTAGACGCATGGTTGACGCCATAGGGAGGTTTGGGTCTGGCCGTGAGTCATGCACGGATAGCCAAATGGTCGCCGGAACGGTAGCTCAGCGTGTTTGGTCAGAGAGCTGGCTGGCCTCTGTAATAAAAAAATGAGTGCACGGATCAACAACGAACTTCTATGGATGTCATGTGACGTCCGCTACGACCAAATCCAACGAACAAAATGAAAAAAAAGAAGAAAAAAGCTAAGGCGACCGCTCGCGATAAGCGGGGAAATGCGGGTTCAAGTCCCGCTCCGGGACATGTTTTCGCTGTCGTTATTCCATTCTACAGCTGATGGTTGTCCTTATTTGCAATCGCGAATACATTTAATGTAGTAAGGTACCATCATTCTCCATCTTCAGCAAAACAGTGAAACCTACCATCATTTTCCAGTCTCTAAGAACCTTATCGTCAACGATACGTTAAGCGATAATGTTTTTTCTCGTCAAGCTACAATTGTGAGAGAACGACTATATTGGACACGTCTTGGACACTGTGTTACACAGCTAGTGCAAACGACTTCTGTCTCAGTCTTCGTGACTGAAGTCCATGTCAGTAAAACTCTTCTGCACGCGTTTCCGCGTCGTGATATGAAAAAACTACCATCGTTTCGGCTACTGTTGCATACTGCGTTCATCAGAGTAATCATGGAAGGTGCCTGCAATAACATCCGAAACATCAGTGCTTTTGTCATACCATAAGGCGATCAAAAAACGTAAAGTTTCGTGTTGAAACAAGTGTGTCATGATTTCGAGATGAATTAGCTCTACTTTTTCTGCAGCCTCCATTTAGAGGTAAAGTGAGTGTGCGCGACTGTTGAGTAGGCATGGATCTTCATCCCCAACCACCTCCTCCGACGCTTCCATATGTTTTGTCAAACGTGTGTCTGAACGAATTGCCACCATCGATAGAGTAGAGGGGTGGTTGTACTGAGCACTAGGAAAGTCCGTCTGATTCGGTTCCTTCTCAGTATAATTAACGAATCTGAATTCATACTATTGAAAGGACGATGTATTTTAGAGCTGAAGAGTCGCCAGACCGAGTTGATGAATACTACTTCTAGTGTGCGGTGATCCTGGAAGAAACGTAGATAATAATGATAATAATGATAATGTGATGGATCGAAGAACGTCACAGTGGTATGGACATGTAACAAGAATGGGAGAAACAAGGATCCTAAAACTGATACTGCGGTTGGAAATTGAGGGAAAAAGACGACTACTACTACTACTACTACTACTACTGCTGCTACTGCTACTACTACTACTACCTAGCTCCAAAATGTACAGATGACGATGGCATGATTTGCTGTAGAAAAAGAGAACACACAAGATCGAACGAAGTACCTGGACGGACATCTTGAAAGGACAATGTTGGATACTTCTATAAGACCCATTATAGTAAGTTCCAAGTGTGTTTTTATGTTGTAGAGAAACCTCTGCTTTGAGGAAAGTAGTAATAATAATAATAATAATAATACCGGG
The DNA here is from genome assembly GCF_021461385.2 of Schistocerca piceifrons. Taxonomy (NCBI): domain Eukaryota; kingdom Metazoa; phylum Arthropoda; class Insecta; order Orthoptera; family Acrididae; genus Schistocerca; species Schistocerca piceifrons. The sequence goes on along the minus strand of NC_060145.1, from coordinate 267,405,969 downwards.
AAAAGAATAGGCCTCCGGTATGTACTGCCAGTCGTAAAAGGCGACGAAAAGAACAAACCACTAATAGGGCTAACCCCCCTTTTAGTGTGATTAGTTGGTTCAAGACAGAACTAATGAAGCCTCGGACAAGGGCCGTCATGGTCGGGGACGACGCTTCAACCCTATGCCCGCCCACAATGGTAACGACACTGCTAGCCAACTGGAAAATGATTCAAATCCAAATAGAGGTGTTTTGCAGGATATGCTTCCTGCAACCACCCTAGAAGGAAAACAAAGACAGAGGATGAGATGGTCAGATGAAGTTAATCAACACCTCATGTTCTGTTATTACCAAGCAACAAACCTAGGAACCAACACAACTGGATACAGATCACAAGTATACACAACATTTATTACCAGATACCCAGAATTAAAATTTTTAACAGAACAACGACTAGCTGATCAGATCCGTGTAATAATCAAAAATAACAGGATAGCCCAGTCAGAATTAGAAAACATCAAACAACAAGTACAACAAATCCTGGAACAAAATAATGTGCAATCAGAAGAAGAAGAAGAAAATACAGTAATGGACTCAAACATCCCAGAGCAAACAAACAAAGAACAACACGCATCAATTAAACAGTCAGAGGAAAACGAAATCTTAAGACAGCCACCAGAACAAGCACAAATAGAACACGAAGTGACACACATGTTAGATATAGAAGAAAAAGTTCAGCTGCCATATATAGAATACAAAGACACAAATACAGACATTAGACCGTTCTTGCATAGACCGCCAAATAACCCACAAGTCGAAACAACAATAAAAACTATCAACACAATAATACACAACAAAATAAATGAAAACACAACTGTGGAAGAGTTACAACTACTGGTTTATATAGGAGCACTCACTACACTAAATACAGACACTAGGCAGAGATCAGAGCCAACCAATACACAGAAGAAACCCACAAAACCAGCATGGCAACACAGGCTACAGATCAGAATAGAAAAACTGAGAAAAGACATCGGACAGCTAACACAATTTATAAGAAATGAAATGTCAGAAAAAAAACGAAAAAGGTTAGGTAAAATCTCACAACAAGAAGTGATAGAGCAATTAGATGAAAAGAAGCAGAAATTACAAGCATTGGCCAAACGACTTAGAAGATACAAAAAAGTGGAAATAGAAGGAAACAAAACCAAACATTCAACACAAACCAAAAGAAATTTTACCAGACAATAGATAACACACACATTAAAATAGACAATCCACCAAACATAACAGACATGGAACACTTCTGGAGCAACATATGGTCAAACCTGGTACAACATAACAGGCACGCACGGTGGATACAAGCAGAAACAAATACATAAAAGATGATACCACAAATGCCTGAAGTGATAATTTTGCAACATGAAGTCACCCGAGAAATTGGAAAGCCCCTGGAAAAGATAAAATAGCAAATTTCTGGCTAAAGAAATTCACCTCAACACATTCACATCTAACTAAATTATTTAACAGTTACATTGCTGACCCATACACATTCCCTGATACACTTACACATGGAATAACTTATCTGAAACCTAAAGATCAAGCAGACACAGCAAACCCAGCTAAATATCGCCCCATAACATGCCTACCAACAATATACAAATATTAACTTCAGTCATTACACAGAAATTAATGACACATACAACACAGAACAAAATTATAAATGAAGAACAAAAAGGCTGTTGCAAAGGAGCACGAGGCTGTAAAGAGCAACTGATAATAGATGCAGAGGTGACATACCAAGCTAAAACTAAACAAAGGTCGCTACACTATGCATACATTGATTACCAAAAAGCTTTTGATAGTGTACCCCACTCATGGTTACTACAAATACTGGAAATATACAAAGTAGATCCTAAATTGATACAGTTCCTAAACATAGTAATGAAAAATTGGAAAACCACACTTAATATCCAAACAAATTCAAATAATATCACATCACAGCCAATACAGATTAAGCATGGAATATACCAAGGAGACTCATTAAGTCCTTTCTGGTTCTGCCTTGCTCTGAACCCACTATCCAACATGCTAAATAATACAAATTATGGATACAATATTACTGGAACATACCCACACAAAATCACACATCTGCTATACATGGATGATCTAAAACTACTGGCAGCAACAAATCAACATCTCAACCAATTACTAAAGATAACAGAAGTATTCAGCAATGATATAAATATGGCTTTTGGAACAGACAAATGTAAGAAAAATAGCATAGTCAAGGGAAAACACACTAAACAAGAAGATTACATATTGGATAACCACAACGACTGCATAGAAGCGATGGAAAAAACAGATGCCTATAAATATCTAGGATACAGACAAAAAATAGGAATAGATAATACAAATATTAAAGGAGAACTAAAAGAAGAATATAGACAAAGACTAACAAAAATACTGAAAACAGAATTGACAGCAAGAAACAAGACAAAAGCTATAAATACTTATGCTATACCAATATTGACCTACTCATTTGGAGTAGTGAAATGGAGTAACACAGACCTAGAAGCACTCAATACACTTACACGATCACAATGCCACAAATATAGAATACATCACATACATTCAGCAACAGAAAGATTCACATTAAGCAGAAAGGAAGGAGGAAGGGGATTTATCGACATAAAAAACCTACATTATGGACAGGTAGACAATTTAAGAAAATTCTTTATAGAAGAAGCAGAAACTAGCAAAATACACAAAGCAATCACTCATATAAATACATCGGCTACACCACTGCAATTTCATAACCACTTCTACAACCCTTTAGATCACATAACATCAACAGATACGAAGAAAGTAAATTGGAAAAAGAAAACACTACATGGCAAGCACCCGTATCATCTAACACAGCCACACATCGATCAAGACGCATCCAACACATGGCTAAGAAAAGGCAATATATACAGTGAGACGGAAGGATTCATGATTGCAATACAGGATCAAACAATAAACACCAGATATTACAGCAAGCATATTATTAAAGATCCCAATACCACAACAGATAAATGCAGACTTTGCAAACCACAAATAGAAACAGTAAATCACAAGTGGATGTACAATACTAGCAAATACAGAATACCCCAGAAGACATGACAATGTAGCAAAAATAATACATCAACAGCTTGCCTTACAACATAAGCTTATAAAACAACATGTTCCCACATACAAGTATGCACCACAAAATGTACTGGAGAATGATGAATACAAATTATACTGGAACAGAACTATTATGACAGATAAAACAACACCACATAACAAATCTGACATCATACTCACCAATAAAAAGAAGAAATTAACACAACTAATCGAAACATCCGTACTCAATACAATAAATATACAAAAGAAAACAGGAGAAAAAATTGAAAAATACATCCAACTGGCTGAGGAAGTCAAGGACTTGTGGCATTAGGATAAAGTTGACATTATACCAATTATACTATCAACTACAGGAGTCATACCACACAATATCCACCAGTACATCAGTGCAATACAGCTACATCCAAACTTATATATACAACTACAGAAATCTGTAATTGTTGACACGTGTTCAATTACCCGAAAGTTCCTAAATGCAATATAACATATACCGTACAGTTAAAAGGAAGTCACGCTTGATCAAGGTCCGCGTCACCTTCCATTTTTAACCAGACAAGAAAGAAATAATAATGATAATAATGTGTTTCAGATGTAGCCCGACAGTGTACCTGAGGCAAGAAATGTCTTCCTCTGCGTAAATAAACCGCTATACAAGCTTCAGCAGCGACGTAACAAAATGCATGTGAGTGAAGTATTGACTGACGTTATTGTAATGCCACTCAGTATATCTACTGTAACTATGTTACTTAAACAGGGGCCGGCGCACAATAATCACTTTTCCCGCGCTGTGTCAGAGAGTATCTCTTGAATGGCGATGACAGTAATGAGTGTCCGCATAGTGTGATGTCATGCTTGTGTTGTATGATAACAACAGATGGGAGAAGGTGAAACCCAGTGCCTGCTCCTCTTGAATACTTCAATAGGTGCCATCGGGCTTAACGCTGGCTTTCGACTAGCGGATCCCCATCCACAGAACCGCATGCCCTCACTGCATGAGAGACTGAGGAGAAATTTGCAATTTAATGCAGAATATTGGCGCTAAGTCTGGTCATCAGAAACTTTACACTATCGCCTCACCTCTCATTGCCGGACAAATACTGGTGGTGAAAATTACTTCCGCCACCAGAATTCTAACTGGCTTGGAAAGAGCTGGACGCCGTCTCACAGGCGTGCATTAACGACCACGTCTACAGAGGTGTGTTGGAGCGGTACAGACGTCTGCCGAAAGAGTATTGTCATTGACCAGAGCCACAGGATGTTGACATAACAACGCTGCCGTTTATATAATTGCCGCCATTAGTTTCTCATTACACTTCACCTGTCTGACTGCCGTATCTGTACGTTGAATTTGCATAATGCCGTACGGCTGTTTTCTCGGTTTCCATTCAGACAAGGAGGTGTAATGAATCGTAGATTTCCGTTCGTGGAACTCGTAATAGGCGTTTCCCAATTAAGGGAAAGGGGAACGTCTAATATGGTCTGTGTTAAAGCGTCTGTTAGGTTGCGCAATAGTCTGCTTGCAAGATGAGCATTAGCCCCCATTAAGAATACGGGCGAGATGGAAATGCTGTGTTGCGCACTTGCCGTGCGTTGACCTCACTAATGACAATAACGTGCCCAAGTGCCGTAACTGAGTAAATACGAGGGAAAGAATGCTTTACTAGAAATTCTTGGCCGGTAAATCTTCTGACTTGTATTGTCGTGTTCCATGAAACTTATTTGTTCCTGACGTTTCGCCCAGATCTACATTAGACATCTTCAGAGTTGCTCCTGGTTTCGCTGAGTCTTGTGTACTTTTTCTTCTGGAGTGGCAAGGTGTGAGAAATAGTTTCACTTCATTATTTATTCGCTAGCACAGGGACTTGGGCTCTCTGTGGATCCTTGAGTCCTTTGAGGGTGTTGGTTAAGTAGTCGTACGAGTGATTGACAGTAATTATTTACATGTAAAATACCGAATAACTGAACATTGCTTCATCTTTGATGGGCCTGTGGAGGTGCAATAATGGCTCGAGGCACCGGGTCTTGTCTACATTCCCAAGTTGGCGGACATTTCCCCGATACTGTAATTTGTGAAAAAGATGAATTGCCTAGTCTTTTATTTTCTCAGCGACGTATTTTTCTGCAGTCAGCTCGTTATTTCTCTCGTCCTGGCCCACCTTGAGGCGCCCAGGCTCCACTTCAAACACCTGTTCTGTAGTGGTTGCAAACTGCGTATATTAGAGTCACTTGTTCCCCAAGACGTCGAGCCGTACAGCAGGGACTGGGTTGTACCGTTGCTCTACAACGTTTCAATTTCGTTGATAGGTTCAGTTTCCTGCTCGTGAAAAACGGCGTGAGCGCTCGGATCATTTTCATAGTATTCAGTTTTCTGTCTTGTATGTGTGGAGTAAAAGTCATCCTTTTATCCAGTATCACTCCCAGATATTTCGCCGTCGTAGTCCAAGCTATTGGCTGTCCATTGACGATAAGTCGCATCCTCAGTTCCGGCTGTTTCTTCGTAAACAGTATGGCTGCAGTTTTCGTAGGGTTTAGGGTGATTTTATTGCTCTTTTCCCACTGTTCAGTGACGGCAAGTTGTCACTGCGTCCTGTTGACAAGTTGTTCGATATTCCTTCCAGAGGTTAGGAAGGCCGTGTCAACGGCGTAGAGACTGGCTGTGACATTTTGAATGGTGTGTATGCCATTAATATACAAATTAAACAGGCATGGCGATATCACCGTTCCCTGTGGGATGCCAGCTGAGAAACTTTTCAGTGATGACTTCTCCCCTTTCTTGTTCAAACAGACGTCTGTCCTGCAGAAAGCTATCAATCAGCTAGATGTAGCAGTTGGGGAGACGGGTTTGATCGACTAGTTTGACTATACGTTTGTCACGCCACATCCGACCAAATGCCTTTTCGATATCTAGGAAAGCTCCAACTGTGAAGTTTCCTCTATTCAGGTTGAGTTGTATGGATTCTGTTATCCGAAGCAGCTGAAGCTCCGCCGTTAACCGTGGCTAGAAGCCAAACTGTTCGTGGCGGATGATGTTATTTTCTTCCAGATAGTCTTTGAGAGGCGTTAGCAGCACCCGTTCCAAAATTTTGCCGAGTGTGGGCATCAGATTAATCGAGCGGTAGCTGTCTGGAAACCTTGGGGTTTTCCTCTTTTGGTAATAGGGATCTTCCTCACAGTCTTCCAGTCTGCAGGAAAGTAGCCGTTGAGTAAGCAGCTGTTGATAGTTCGAGTTAAGAGAACGATGGCCTTTCTCGGCGTTGGTTACAGAGCTCGTCCGAGGCGCATCATGAGTTTTCTAACTTCAGAGGGAGTGCCAATAACAGACATCTGTTGGGGTTGGGGAATTTGCGGGAGTCGGCGGCGATTCGCTGCCGTATACGGTCCCCTTCCCTTGCGTCCTACCGAGCGAGGTGGCGCAGTGGTTAGCACACTGAACTCGCATTCGGGAGGACGACGGTTCAATCCCGTCTCCGGCCATCCTGATTTAGGTTTTCCGTGATTTCCCTAAATCGCTTCAGGCAAATGCCGGGATGGTTCCTTTGAAAGGGCACGGCCGATTTCCTTCCCCATCCTTCCCTCACCCGAGCTTGCGCTCCGTCTCTAATGACCTCGTTGTCGACGGGACGTTAAACACTAATCTCCTCCTCCTTGCGTCCTCTGCATCCTGTGGGGGCGGAGCTGTCACGTGGTGTTTTTATACGTCGGCGTACAATTCAGCTCGGACAAGCGAGTTGTATATGAGGTCTTCGGGGCCGCGTATGCTCTCTTTGGTGGTCTCGGTTGCCACTCTTCCTAAGTCTGGAGGAGCATTTCGTCCATCTTTGTTTCCCAGATGTCTTGCCACCATTCTTCATCTCGGCGGCGTGGCGCACGGAACAAACGACGCATCAGCCGTCTATCTTCTGGATGTCTGTATCGTTGCCATCGTTTTCTGTATTCTGGCGATACTTGATTTCGTTGAGATGACGAAAGATATCAGTTGCTGCACGTCTTGTTGCCCGTTGGATTTTAGCCGCCAAAGTTGCCACAGCGATGTCAATTTTCGGAAGTGTAGAGACTGCTTGGGTCGGTCGGACGTCATTGTTAAGTTACGTCGCAAAGAGATCCCAATTAACAGCTCTTGAGTTTGGAGGTGATGTAGGGGGGCCGCCACCCACGAAAAGTCAAAGTACTGGTAGGTAATCAGATTACAGGACCTGGATGGTCTGGAGCTGTAGATTTGCAGCGGTATTTTTAACAATCGCTATGTCGAAAACATTAGTCTCCTGAACGGCGAACTCAGGGGCGCTTGTCGGCTCCCGTGGTCCATAGATGGTGACTTGAAGATCGTTCTCTATATCGTAGAGTAGCTGCCTCATTCGGTTGGCCTTCCTTGAATGCCAAGCCCCAAGTGTGGAGTTAAGATCTCCTCCCATAATCGGTCGAAGACAGCATGAAGATCTCTGGCCACCAACTGTTTCTTGGGGCTAAGATACGCCGCCACCATAGTTGGGTTGCTTATTGCCGTGAAGATTGTAACCGCTGTGGATTCCAGTGATTCCAGCCGCTGTGGATTCCAGTGATTCCAGGGGCAGTGAATCCTCCTGATGATATCGTATGGTGTTTTTGACGAACACTGCAGTTCCGCCACCTCGTTGTCCAACCCGGACCGTCCTATAACCATGTATGTTCGGTAATGTGAAACTAGCCATCTCCGTCAGGTGCGTTTCCGAGATCAGAACTGTGTTCAACCTGTGCCGACTAACAAATTCGTTCATTTCAGTTTACTTACGTCTTGCCCCATTAGCATTCCAGTTGCAGAGTCGGAGGTGTTTTTTCTGCGGCCGTCATCCATTCCTTAAGGAGCGGTAAACGCCTTGATTATTCTCACCACCAGCGTGAGGATTCCTGTCAGTTTTTGTTGAAGTTGTACAATTAGGGCTGCAGTGTCCGATGTGGCTGGTGTCAACGTGCATAGGGTGGCTGTAGTGGAAACAGATATTGTAGGTTGGTTTCTCCTAGGCGACAGTGTGTCTGCATAGCATAGTGAAATTCGTCGTCTTGGAGTCCTCTGTAGGGTAGCTGATATTTGGGGGCTGTCCGGATGGCTGTTGTTCTGGTGCCTGACAGTCCGTCTTGCTGGTCGTCGCTTTCGTTGTCGATGATTGACGATCTTCACCGTGTGTTTCTTGGCCTGATGTTGCGGCTGGACTTTATACAGGGTGTCCCAAAAAGAATGACCCGATTTTAACTTGTAATAATATTGAGACAAATGTCACTAGGTAACTGGAAACAGTGCTAGATGTAATCGGCATGGTCTAGAGCAGGCTCGTCCAAACTGTGCCCCTGGGGCGCTAGCGCCCACGATCGCCCGCGGCCAGTGCCCAGGGCGAATTCGTTTGCTGTCGCAGTGGCCGAGCCGTGTCGCTTATCTGGCCGTGCCGACCACCCGCCGAGCCCCGCCATGCCGCTGTACACGCGCTTCGTACGTAATTGTCTTCTTTAACAGTGTTGATTGTAAGAATTAAAGAGCTTTATAACCTTATTTCTAATTTTAATAAGTATTCAAACTTGGTCGGTTAAAATTATTACGTACAAAACAGCAAACTAAGGATCCGATTTCTAAACTCTGAAAAGGGATAAAAAAGATGTAGCCCGAATTACAACACAGAATATGTACTTTTAACTACTAACAGTAAGAATAAGACTCTATATCGCTTACACAAAATTATTTCTAAAATAGAATTTTTATGACTTTAGTTCATTTAAGAAACTGATATATTTTTCAGAAGACGCCTATTGTACATAATGACGAGTGTGCATGTGCAGTACTAATAGAATGAACCTGTGGGTCACAAAGCAACTAAGATGTTCTTGTTTTGGATATTGTTTTCTAAAGCTTTACGTAGTAATTCTGCCACACGAACACTAGTTGGTACCTAAACAGTAAATTTTGCTTGTTTTATCGCTCATCGACCTCTTTTTACAGAGCTGCGCTTCCTCTGTTATATTGTTTTCGTAGGCTCTGACCGCGGGACAGTCCAGCATAGAGCAGTGCTGTGAGGTCTCACTCGCCCCTCAGCTCCTATGCCGACACTAGCGACACACGGTCGCGGACGGGGCGCTGAACTACACTGCCTTGCGCCCGCGCCCCGCGGGCGCAATTCTTGGATGAGCGTGGTCTAGAGTTTCAGAAAAAATCCTCTGCATGTCGCTACGAGCGCAGACCTGGAGCGTGGACATGGAAGATGACACTTCTATGTCAAGGTTGATATTCAGCGATGAGACAACTTTCTATATCAGCGGTAAGGTTCACCTTCATAATGTGCGTATATGGGGGCTCGAAAATCCTCATGAAACAATTGAACACAAACTGAGTCACCAAAAGTGAATGTTTTTTGTGCTGTTCGCAAAGCATGGTGTATGGACCCTACTTCTTTGAGGAAGAAACCGTAACAGGACAATCATGTCTTGCAATGCTACGGAACTGGTTATTCCCAAAACCTGACTCTGACAATTTCATCTATCAACAAGATGGAGCACCACCGCACTGGCACAACAACGTACGCAGTTTCCTCAATGCCAACGTGCCTCAACTTTGGATAGGGCGTATATGACCGCGAGACCAGGCTTTACACTCTTGGCCTCCCTGGTCCCCTGACTCAACACCATGTAATTTCTTCCTGTGGGGATATGTTAAACAATGTGTTTGCGTTCCTCCCTTACCTCGTGACATCGATGAACTAAAAACCAGAATATCAGCTGCTGTAGCTTCAGTGACAGAAGACACCTTACGCGCAGTTCCGGGTGAATTCGGCTATCGGCTAGATGTCGTCCGTGCAGCCAACGAAGGGCGTATTGAATATTTATGATGGATTTTTATAAACTTCTGTCTTTTCTGAGCAATTTTGTATGTAATTTTCTGGTGTTAAGTCGTTCTTCCTTATAAGTAATTCTATTTAAAACCGGGGCATTCTTCTAGGGACACCCTGTATTTCCGGAAGAGTGCCTGGTATTTTTCGCAGCCGCGCCATGGGACGCGGTGGTCTTTGTCACAGTTAGCACATTTTGCTGTGGAGGTGCTAGGAAGGCTGTAGTCCTTGGTTCGATGGTCTCCAACTCACTTCACGCAGCGGGGTGGCATCCGCCAATAATTTGCTTTATGTTCGAAGCGTTGACAGTTTTTGCACTGTGTCGGCTCATCCTTGGACAGATAATCTTCAATGCGCACCCTCATGTAGAGAAGGTAACGAATGTCGTACATTTAATGGTTGTCTTTTGCGTTAGGAAGGCTGGCACAATAGGTGGGCAAACCTAAGTCGCCACTGACTCGATCTGCTTCTCTCCTTTTGTACTGATGTATCCTAGTGTGGGGGAATCCTTTTCCAGCGAATGTTTCTTGGTGTTGACGTTCTGTTATGCGTGCAAGCAGTCGTTTGAACGCCGCCTCCATTCCTTTTCCTCCGGTAGTTGGTGTGTGAAGGGTGGGAAATCGTAGGTCTCAAAAAATTTAAGAGCCTTTCTTTGAACCTCAAACGACTCGAAATGGTATTTAATCCTGTCCTTCTGGAAGATGGCCTTCAGGGTTCCGGAGAGTTGTTGTAGCGCATTATTCAGTTCCACATACTGGCCAGTACAATAAATCGTCTCGGTGGAACATGTTTTTGTTTTGCTGCGTCAGATGCAGCAGCGGCTTTTTGTTCCGACTTTCCTAGTTCGAGGTTGCGTTTCTGGGTGGACTCGTCCTTGGTGTCATCGCTGGGGTAATAGGTGTGAACCTATTGGTAGTCTCAGGTCGTCGTTTCTGAGGCTTCGCGTCTTCTTTCGAGTTTCTCCGAAGGTGCCGTTTGTGACGCAGTAGAACGAAATCATCAGTTTCCGCAACGCTGTTGTCTCTTTCCAGTGGTTCTTAGTCCGTCAATTCGATGTTCTCGCCGAATTGCAGCGGTTATGTCCTATCCTGTTCAACATCAGGTCCGTCGTGAAGGACGCTACCGCGCGGAGGGTACGAGTTTTCTTCGTCCGTGAAGGTTTCAATTTTGCACGGCGCTGACGGTTTCCGCGAACGATCTTGGTTACCAGTAGAAGCGGCTATTGTCAGGTGTGTCAGTTGTTCTCTCGTCGCTGCGGAGCCAGGCGGTTGCACAGCTCCGCCCGAGTTAAACGTTGAACTCTCATAAACCATTTCTGTGCTCTCGTCTCCTTCCAATGTCCACCTGCCGGTGCCGAAGTCTCGTAAGTGGAGTGGCCGACGGCGGGGCAAACCCCGCCGACCGGCGATCGTCCCCCTCCTGCGCGCACGCTGCGTGGTTTGCTCGCGTTGACATAGCACTTTCGACTCCCTGCGACGGGCCGCTCGTTGCAGACCGACATAAATAGTGTGCAGAAAAAAAAAGGGTTTGTGGTAGACGTTTACACGTGATAGCCAGAGATAATCCTTTTCGAAGATGAAGTTTAATTCTGTCGATCACGTGTAAACTTCTACCATGAGCCCTCTTCACAGTCCGACCCGTCTGTCGACAAGGCGCAGAGCAAGCACTAGGAGCACCGCTGAAGATGTCCAACGCAGCTCTGGATGAAACTCAGGAGAAAAAAAAAAGTTTCATGGACCGCGAACATACAACCCTGAGAATTCACCGGAAAGAAAAACAGCTCGTCGCGAAAGCCTTCAGTGTATCATTACTAGAACGTGTTTTTGTAAAAGAAATTACGCTGTTACCCACTGCCGGCCTTGGTGGCCGAGCGGTTCTAGGCCCTACAGTCTGGAACCACGCGAACGCTACGGTCGCAGGTTCGAATCCTGCCTCGGGCATGGATGTGTGTGATGTCTTTAGGTTAGTTAGATTTAAGTAGTTCTAAGTTCTAGGGGTCTGATGACCACAGAAGTTAAGTCCCGTAGTGCTCAGAGCCATTTGAACCATTTGTTACCCAACTTCTGTCACTTTAATATTTTTCTTTCACGTTATAAATAACTGAAAAAACGAGAAGGTTAAATTTTTTAATTTGTTTGGAGATTTTTTCTATTAACGTGATTATTAAGAAACTACACCAGTGTTATAAATGGACAATTTCCAATTAGAATGATTAAAGCAACTCCTTCAATACAAATAATACACCCAATATTAAATTTTTACAGCATGTGCATTATAGTCTGCATTGTCTGATACAGTTTAACCACGATACGAGTGGTCAACTGGTAGGATGAAAGATCTCACGGACAGCATGTCTCTTAGTGTCCGTGCCGTAATGCCCCTGCCTTCAAGATCAGCTTTACATTTACCAGTTATTACTTCGTTTCTTCCCAACACTAGCTGTAGCATTTTCTTCCAGTTTGTATTCACATGTTAATCAACTCCAAGCGCGCTAATGTTTGAATATTCTACTTTTCATTAAGATTATTAATTATGGAGTTACATTAGTTTCACATTATATGACTCTAAAACAATATTGAGGTCAAGGAAGTGTTACATAGTGTCTACATTTTGGCATGGCGGAATAGGAAATATTCGTAAGTAATTTTAAATGTCGGGTTGTTCTCCTCGAAGAAGTTTGCTGTTGTATCTCTACAGACATTGGATAATCCTACGTGGCATTTAGAGTTCTATCTACGTAAAATGATTCGCTGTGTGTATATATTGCGGTAGGTGACAGATTTAATAGAGCTTTGGACTGTAAGGATTATTCGAACTCTCCAAAAACTCACTGCGTCCAGGTGTGTGGGATAGCTCCCTCTGGCATGAGTCAGTTGACACGCACATTAAAAATTCTCTACACGTGCCGAAAAATCGATGGCACATTTCGAATCGGTATTAATCTTCACGAAGACGACTTGATGGGTATTTCCTGGGTTCTGTGGACAGACGGTGAATTTAAGTCGAAAGGAATGAACAGCAAATGTAAGGCGAAAGTAAAATTTTAAATTGTGATTAATTAGTAAAAAAATGGATTTGAAAAAATAATGGTAGCAGGACTGATAGACCCTGTAGTTAGGAGGAATTGAGTATTGGAATCTTTCGCAAATGGAAAATTATGTAACATATGATCGCCGCGGGGAGAGCACTTGGCTGGAAAAATCGGCGAAAGGTTATCGGATTCTGGTGATCCGCAGATAAACAGAATTCATTGAGCCAAAAAATTAAAACGATTTATTCTAATGAAACCAAATATTGATTTTTCAACTATCGTGACTGTCTACCGTTTCGCCCGCAATTCCGTTCCGCCCGCAAGCGCCTGTTTCAACAAATAAAATAGTTGTATGTATTTTGACTGGCACTCTAACAATATTCAGTCAATACACACAGACGAGCCAAATTTTAAGCCTCTTATTATTATTATTGTTATTATTTCCATTTCGATTGGCTCTTTAAAGAGCACATTATTTTTCTCGTTCTTGTCTTCACAAAACATCATCGTGTCCATGTGGGTGTATCGTCTTTCTAACATTCCTGCGTTTCTTATTTTCAGACGCGTTTTTGTTATTTTCTTTGACATTAGGATGTGATAGTCCATTTTCTATCTGTAGTGAGTCTGTGTAATTGACAGTGTATGAACAGCGACTTCTTTCAGGATCTTTTGGGTGTCGCCATCCATTTTACGTGCGTTTTTTATGATATGGAAGGCTTTCGTAGATAATAACGAGTCACCCAATCGTGCTGTACACCTATCCGTAAATTTACAGATGTCTTCTCCTGTAAGTGAAACGAATTCTTTCCGTCCGGGGATACAATACTTCCGAGCTTTTGTTCATCTAGTTACTGCCCAGGATCTCGGGCCAGTTTAATTTTCCCTGTATTGTCTTTCCATTTTTTCCGATGACATTGTCATTTATTGTTAATGATGTCGCATTTACGTAGAATGATTCTGGGAGAACTAGTGTTTGTTAGTGGCACGGTTTGGCTTTGATGGAAAGGATTTCTTGTTGTAAATATCCAAGATGATTTCCACTTCTTTTCTATACCAAGTTTGTTGGTTACTTTGTCACTGCCAATGTTTCGATAGCTCCACCTAACTACTTGAAGTGTTGTTGGTGACTGCTGCTCTTGAGGGATCCCCAGATCTGCTTGCTTGATGGCCATGTACTATACCTCTTCATAAGAAATTAGCAGGCTAGCTTTGACCACAGTGTCAAAAATGCTTCTTGGGGCATGGTAGACGTGATAATTATTGCTAGCTCATCTACTCTTTGTTCCCATTTCATTCTATTTCTTTCTTCCATATTGTGAGAGGTAACTCATCGCCATATCTTGCTCAGTTTTATTTTTAAAAAATTCGGAGATCTCTGGCATGAATTTTACTTGCTTGTTTTCGTTAAAGTCTATTGAATTAAGTTAGTTGCACTGTATTCATATAGTACATTAAAAAGGGTGGCGTGATCAGCCTTCTTTTCAAAATCTACAAACGTGAGCACTGTTTGAGTTTACTGGTGGTGCTGTTGAATTGCCGTCAGATTCAAGATCTGTGCCGGCCGGGGTGGCCGAGCAGCTCTAGGCGCTACAGTCTGGAACCGCGCGACCGCTACGGTCGCAGGTGCGAATCCTGCCTTGGGCATGGATGTGTGTGATGTCCTCAGGTTAGTTAGGTTTAAGTAGTTCTAAGTTCTAGATGACTGATGACCTCAGAAGTTAAGTCCCATAGTGCTCAGAGCCATTTAAACCATTTTTCAAGATCTGTTGTGCACGGTATCGGCCTATTTCGAAAGCCCACCTGTCTTTACATTAAGCAACTGCGTTCTTTCGACTTCATATAATAATGATAATAATAATAATAATAATAATAATAATAATAATAATTTTCTATTTGTTGCAGACTTTGCAAACAAAAAATAGAAACAGTAGATCACATCACAAGCGGATGTACAATACTAGCAAATACATAATACCCCAGAGGACATGACAATGTAGCAAAAATAACATAAACATAAACTAATAAAACAACACGTTCCTACATACAAGTATGCACCACAAAATGTACTGGAGAATGATGAATACAAATTATACTGGAACAGAACCATTATAACAGATAAAACAACACCACATAACAAACCTGGCATCATACTCACCAACAAAAAGAAGAAATTAACACAACTAATCGAAATATCCATACCCAATACAACAAATATACTGAAGAAAACAGGAGAACAAATTGAAAAATACATCCAACTGGATGAGGAAGTCAAGGACATGTGGCATCAGGATAAAGTTGACATCATACCAATTATACTATCAACTACAGGAGTCATACCACACAATATCCACCAGTACATCAACGCAATACAGCTAAATCCAAACCTATATATACACTCCTGGAAATTGAAATAAGAACACCGTGAATTCATTGTCCCAGGAAGGGGAAACTTTATTGACACATTCCTGGGGTCAAATACATCACATGATCACACTGACAGAACCACAGGCACATAGACACAGGCAACAGAGCATGCACAATGTCGGCACTAGTACAGTGTATATCCACCTTTCGCAGCAATGCAGGCTGCTATTCTCCCATGGAGACGATCGTAGAGATGCTGGATGTAGTCCTGTGGAACGGCTTGCCATGCCATTTCCACCTGGCGCCTCAGTTGGACCAGCGTTCGTGCTGAACGTGCAGACCGCGTGAGACGACGCTTCATCCAGTCCCAAACATGCTCAATGGGGGACAGATCCGGAGATCTTGCTGGCCAGGGTAGTTGACTTACACCTTCTAGAGCACGTTGGGTGGCACGGGATACATGCGGACGTGCATTGTCCTGTTGGAACAGCAAGTTCCCTTGCCGGTCTAGGAATGGTAGAACGATGGGTTCGATGACGGTTTGGATGTACCCTGCACTATTCAGTGTCCCCTCGACGATCACCAGTGGTGTACGGCCAGTGTAGGAGATCGCTCCCCACACCATGATGCCGGGTGTTGGCCCTGTGTGCCTCGGTCGTATGCAGTCCTGATTGTGGCGCTCACCTGCACGGCGCCAAACACGCATACAACCATCATTGGCACCAAGGCAGAAGCGACTCTCATCGCTGAAGACGACCCGTCTCCATTCGTCCCTCGATTCACGCCTGTCGCGACACCACTGGAGGCGGGCTGCACGATGTTGGGGCGTGAGCGGAAGACGGCCTAACGGTGTGCGGGACCGTAGCCCAGCTTCATGGAGACGGTTGCGAATGGTCCTCGCCGATACCCCAGGAGCAACAGTGTCCCTAATTTGCTGGGAAGTGGCGGTGCGGTCCCCTACGGCACTGCGTAGGATCCTACGGTCTTGGCGTGCATCCGTGCGTCGCTGCGGTCCGGTCCCAGGTCGACGGGCACGTGCACCTTCCGCCGACCACTGGCGACAACATCGATGTACTGTGGAGACCTCACGCCCCACGTGTTGAGCAATTCGGCGGTACGTCCACCCGGCCTCCCGCATATCCACTATACGCCCTCGCTCAAAGTCCGTCAACTGCACATACGGCTCACGTCCACGCTGTCGCGGCATGCTACCAGTGTTAAAGACTGCGATGGAGCTCCGTATGCCACGGCAAACTGGCTGACACTGACGGCGGCGGTGCACAAATGCTGCGCAGCTAGCGCCATTCGACGGCCAACACCGCGGTTCCTGGTGTGTCCGCTGTGCCGTGCGTGTGATCATTGCTTGTACAGCCCTCTCGCAGTGTCCGGAGCAAGTATGGTGGGTCTGACACACCGGTGTCAATGTGTTCTTTTTTCCATTTCCAGGAGTGTACAACTACAGAAATCTGTAATTATTGATACATGTTCAATTACCTGAAAGTTCCTAAATGCAATGTAACATATACCGTACAGTTAAAAGGAAGTCACGCTGGATCAAGGTCCGCGTCACTTTCCATTTTTACCAGAAATAACGTCTGAGAAAAGGATGATAATAATAATAATAATAATAATAATAATAATAATAATAATAATTTATTATTATTATTATTACTATTATTACGAGGTGTATTTTTAAGATACCTTTTATAATAACTCAAAAAAAGCCGTATTACAACTTTATTTTTACATGAAAGCTTGGATCTTAATCTACTTTTAAACATAAGTACCATCCTTCATTAAGGAACTTAGCGTCTCGTATTACCAGCTTTTGAATCCATCCTCATAGAAATCTGCCGCCTGATTTTTTTAACTAGTCCTGTGCAGTCGCTTTGAATCATATTCCTAGTGAGTGTCGCGTACCCATTTAACTGAGAACTCAGTTGGGTCAGTTGTCGGGCACAAGTGCTATATACAAGCGCATAAGGAAGAGCGAGTGCACGAGTTTGCAAGTAAACAGAGCATTCTCGGCACGTGCACTCAACTTCCGTGCTAAGCGTCCGACTAGCCTTATTCGATTTCGTCCAGATTTGTGGTATACACAGTGCTCGGCCAGAAATGAGAGTGACTAGGAGCTCCAGATGACCGTCCGTTTAGAAGAAACAGCATTTTTGGTGCGGGTCGGGCGTGTCATGAGCCTTTTGTGTTACCGTAGCTTCAAAAATGGCTCGAAGCGCTATGGGACTTAACATCTGAGGTCATCAGTCCCCTAGACTTAGAACTACGTAAACCTAACTAACCTAAGGACAGCAGACACGTCCATGCCCGAGGCAGGATTCGAACCTGCGACCGTAGTAGCCGCGTGGTTCCGGCTGAAGCGCTTAGAATTGCTCGGCCACAGCGGCCGGCTAGCGTAGCTTCCACGCACGGCTGGCGCAGCGGAAAGTGTAAAGAACGCTAATTGAATGGTTGTGAGATCGAGCATCTCAGCGGAATTTTTTTCTTTTCAATTTTTACGTTTGTTACATTCAAAATAAACGGATATAATGCTCAGTATATTGTGTTTCTTAATTTCATAAAATACATGAAAAGAAGATGCAAAACAATAATTGGGATTGCAAATAAATTTTGCTAGAAAGGATTATAATAAAGTTTACAGGACCTCGTACTCCGTCAGTTTCATTTTGAACTTCGAGTAGCCCTCGGCAGCTGCACGCGAAGAATGGCTTCCTGGTGCAAGTAAAACCGACCCATCGGACGTAGGGCGTAACGCTATGGATCCGATTCTATGCCTGCAGAAGAGTGCAGGCTCTTTTAAACCAGGGATTCAAGAAACGGTGAACTACTAGGCGGCAAAGTACAGAAATGTCGTCGTTACTTCATAAAAGTCTGGAAAATTACAACAGCTGTATACAAAAAAATTTGAGTGATGTTATGAAAGATCTACGCGCAGGAGACCTAATTTCTTCTGTTAATTGACTATTGGGACGAATAGACAAATCAACAATCATACGTAGAGGTTTTTCAAGAGGAAGAAAGTTTACCATTGTGCAGTATTTAAGGCTAATCCCCCAAATCGCTAGTGCATCCCTGCGATGTCTGCTTCTATTGTCATGTAAATAATTTGACCAGAAAGCTCCAAAACTACTCTTATCTCGTCGTGGCTGACAAAGAAATCACATCCGTAGAAGACTGATCAAAACACATTCCATTGTACATAACCAGGTGTCTTCTCCAGCATTTGGCTAACTGATTCGATGCACGCCGTTTACTGTCAAACTGTACGATGTGAGAGAATCTTTCATGAATGTAAATACAGTTTGTTTTGGTGTACAATAAAGCAATCATGTAATTGTTAAATTACGACGCTTATGACGTATGCAAGATGCCGAGAAAATTACTGCTGCCCTGTTTTACGGTGAATATCACCCCACCACGTATAACTCACCAACTGTATAATAATGAAGGTATCTTAATTTGATATACGAAGTTGTCTTATACTCCTTACAGTCCCTTTTTGGAAATGTATGTGCAATCGAAGATTTCCTTTGCTATTTCTTTTCATAACATATTAATAATTAAAATATTTTGAATGTTATTCCGGTTTATTTTGCAGTGAAAGTATCATAAAAACTGAAGTAAAAAAAAAGAAGGAAAAATTTCGGTAGAGAGACTCCACCTAAAGGTTATCCAGGATGTATACGCACCGGGACAATCAGAAATACGAAAAATACCTGGGAATTTTTTCATCTAGGAGAAATCCGGGAAAAAACTTGGTAATTTTTTAGAATTCCCGGAATTAGGTTTCAGTTAATTTTGTTGTAATTTTGACTGGTAAGAACTGATACTATAACAAAGAATTTTACTTCAGCCCGCTACTGCAGATTAATACTGCAGCAATAAAACATAGACGAGAGAGTAACACGAAAATAAAACTTCAGTTGCAAAGAAAATGTGCCATTTACAACAACAAAACGCAGTGTACACACAAGTGTCTGCCGACGTCAGAATGTGTCAAAGACTATGCAATACTTCGTAACAACAAACTGCTTCGATGCGTCTTTTAGTGAGCTCCGTTTTGATGATGAGCGTGACGTCATAACTTTCATTTCTAACAACTCGATGGAAAATATTGCGAATGGTGGCTTGAGAAGCGGTATTTTCAAAGTAAATTTCCTTTTATGCAAGATAAATTACGTTATGCGTGAGAATGTGCGACGAATTTCTTAAATAACAAAGCGTTAATCTCACTCAATACTTAACACTGAGGACGAGCCGGAAGACAAGCCATTTATGATTATTTAGAATTTTAGTGGCAGATTTGTGCTAGGTATAGTTACCTTAAAGGGTAACACACGCTAGAAAAGACCACGTTTCAAGGTTAGTTTTTCATATTTATCTCAGTTTTTTCATTGACTACAAATTATGCAGTAACGATGGCAAAAAATATAAGTATCCTTAAAAAAAAATGCGAAATGAGTTCTTCAGCAATTTAAGACGTAATTGACCTTTCTGTGGATAAATCGAATTGTTCGACGGAACATGTATTCAGGCAAGTAACCGACGAAATATGCGGTGCAAAAAAAAATGGTTCAAATGGCTCTGAGCACTAAGGGACTTAACTACTGTGGTCATCAGTCCCCTAGAACTTAGAACTACTTAAACCTAACTAACCTAAGGACATCACACACATCCATGCCCGAGGCAGGATTCACACCTGCGACCGTAGCTGTCGCGCGGTTCCAGACTGTAGCGCCTAGAACCGCTCGGCCACCCCGGCCTTCCTATTCGGTGCACAGCAGTGAAATGTGAAATCGTGCATGTCAGAAATATTCAGCTGCTGCAATTTAAGCTTTGCTCTTAGGATCCTGGCTAACAACACTCTCGGAAAAAAACAACAAAAGATTTTTGACGATCAGTGTTATGTGTGAAAGTTAAGCTTTCCTTGAAGCTATACTGTGCTGCTTAATAGTGATGTTGCTGTTGGTTGACTTCGTCATGTGTACTGTTGTTATTGGCCGTCGAGATCACGTGACTAGAGCAATGATTGGCTGACAAAAGCGCATCGCAGTCTGGATTTCAGTGCTTGGGAAGCTAACATGCTGTATTTGGTGGAACTCGTGTTTATACTTTCGTAATACGTAAATATGCAGTGCAAATGTTACCATGCATGCGCGTTGTTTTTTGCTGGGTTTCGTTTCCTAAAGTTCCGAGTAGCTCTATGCTCGTGTGTGAAACCTTCACCATGCAAAGGACTGATACATTTGCAGCTCCGAGGAAAAGTATATTGTCACTTAACATGGAAAAATGGACTTTTACCCAGGAAAAAGTTCATTTTTTACCGGGAAATCCGGGAATTTTTTTTCTTGTACATAAGCATTGATGATCCGAAACATTATGACCACTGTGTACCATGAGGTTGGATGCTGCCTGGTGGCGCTGAAGGCACGTAACGTGGCAAGAGAAGTTTACGAACGGAGCAGAGACGAATGGGGAATCATTCTAGCGACGATAAGTGGCGCAGATGCGGAAATCCGCCGACTTCAGCGACTTTGACAAAAGCCAGATTGTTGTGGCCCAATGCCTGGGAACAGCATCTCGGAAACGGCGAAAGTGCTCTGCTGTTTGCGTGTTACTGTCGTATTTGCGGAAGGTGTTTGTAGAGTGCTGAAACCACGAGTAGGTGACAAGAAGTTGGACGTCCATACCTCATCACAGCCTATAGGAATCGGAGGCTTGCCCGCTTTCTAAAGTAGGATAGGCGGCGATCTGTGGCAGATATGACGACAGAGTACAGCGCTCGCGCAGGCACAAGCGTTTTGGAGCGCACATTGTTGAATGTGGCGTTCTGCAGCAGAGGACCCCTACGTGATCCCATGTTAACCCAACAGCATAGTCGTCAGTTATGAGTATAGAGGGTACGCGATCATCGAGATTGGACAGCGGATCAATGGAGCCGTGTCGCCTAGTCGGATAACTCCCATTTGTTGTTAAACTAGGTCGATGGTCGTGTCCCGATACACCGTCATCCAGGCGAACGGCTGTTTGAAACAAGCAGTGTGCCACGGACGAAGGCTGGTGGTAGCAGTATTATGTTATGGGCGACGGTCACCTGGGCTTACATGAGCCTGCGGTAATAATCGAAGGCACCATGACAGCTGTGGACTACGTGAACCACCTGTAACCCTGTATGCTTGATGTCTTCCTCAACAGCGACGGCATTTACCAGCAGGATAACTGTACGTGTGACAAGGCCAGAATCATGTTGCAATGATTTAAGTAGCGTGTTGGTGAACTCACGTTGGTGTCTTGGTTATCAAATGCGGCTTATCTGAATCCGATGGTCGGCCGCTGTGGCCGAGCGGTTCTAGGCGATTCAGTCTGGAACCACGCTGCTGCTACGGTCGCAGGTTCGAATTCTGCCTCGGGCATCGATGTGTGTGATGTCCTTAGTTTAGTTAGGTTTAAGTAGTTCTAAATAGGGGACTGATGACCTCAGATATTAAGACCCATAGTGCTTAGAGCCATTTGAACCATTTGAATCCGATGGAACCCAGCTGGGACGCCATCGAGCCAGCTCACAAACCAACAGCCCGTGTATTAGGGGACGTGTGTGACATATGCGTAGACATCTTGTGCCACAAACCTCTAGAAATATGTTAAATGGTTCAAATGGCTCTGAGCACTATGGGACTTAACATCTGAGGTCATAAGTCCTCTAGAACTTAGAACTACTTAAACCTAACTAACCTAAGGACATCACACAACACCCAGTCATCACGAGGCAGAGAAAATCCCTGACCCCGCCGGGAATCGAACCCGGGAACCCGGGCGCGGGAAGCGAGAACGCTACCGCACGACCACGAGCTGCGGACAGAAATATGTTAAATACTTCCTGAATCCATGGCATGCAGAATCACTGCTGAATTGCATTCCAGAGGTGGACCAACACGCTTTCAAGTAGATGGTCATAATGTTTTGGTTCATCAGTGTATACATTCTGTTACCGTTCTTTTTCCGCTGCGCCAAGCTGTGCCTGGAAACCATGGTACCATAAATGGCTCATGCCTCGACCAATCCGCGCCCAAATTGTTTTTTTTTTCCTAAACTCTGGATCTCTCGCTGCTGACCCTTTCATTTCTGACCAAGACCTACATATATTTGGACGAAATCTGTAATAACAAGTAGATCCCTGGTAAGAGAAATCGAGTACATGAGCAGGAAGAAACCGCATCACCCCTGTTCTCCCAGTTGTCGTATTCCTGAAACTGGAGCGGGAAGGAAGGCGTCTCGATTTCTAATGTATGCAACCCCCAAAATTTGAGCTCTGTCTGTTCTTGATCTCTAATAACGATGCTTCCAAGGCAGCTCCTCGCATTGAATACGAAACAAACCAGTCGACAGTATTAGATAGGTGTTCGTGTCGCTTTTGTGGCAGCTTTGCCTGGGTCTTTCATCGAGTAACGGACTGGTAGTTAATATGCACAGAGAGCAGCAGAGGTTAGGGAGCATTGGCCGGAGGGGGAGAGAGTCCTTGGGATCGGAGGCCAGGCAGGAGCCGTGGCCCAGTGCGCTATCGACACGGTTGGCGTGCGGCGAGCAGCGTGTAGCCGGCGGGTGGCGGCGCGCGCAGCCGTATTGATCGCGGGCGCAGCTATTGACTTAGGTCAGCCGCCGCTGCGAGCAGGGGGCTCGCCCCGAGACCGGCCAGTCCCGGCTACCAGGCCCGCCCAGCGTCATCTCCTGCCAGCAGCGCCGGCGCGACCGCAACCAGCCGAGCACAGGCGAGCCGCGCGCTGCAGCCATGAGCGGCCCACAGGCGGCGTAGCCCCCGGTCAGTAGCGCCTGCTCGCCGCTGCTCCGACGCTTACCACACGATATGGTAACTACCGACCGCCACCAGTTGCACCCACTTCTCACTATTCCTATCTACCTGCCGTTCGCTGCGGCCCGTCTAGTAAACACTGGCTTCCAAGTACAAGCTATTGCAAACGACGCCTCTCGCGGCGTGGCAAACCAAGTAGAAGCGTTTCGAGTTTCTTACTGCGTCATTCCCGGTGTACTCGCGTCGTTCCATGTTCTCTCGTCCCATCTTGTGGCAAAGTGCCCGAGTGTCGTAATCTGCCTATTAATATATTCATCGCTGGCGGTGTAGATTACATCCCCGCAACAGCCGTTCCGTAATCATTAAACCGTCTCCCGGCCTTGTGTTTACACTGATGGCAGCTCGCACCGTTGCCCCAAGAAATGCAGTGCGTTCTCTCTTATTGGGAGCAGTAACAGTCTGCATTCGTGAGACAACTATTAAGGGGGGTACGAGCTGCCGGCCACGTAAACATGGGGCGGGCGCCTGTTAAATTATTATTGAGCTGTCATTTCTGGTATTTAATCTGCGCGGCCGCCGATGACTATATAACCAGACGGACTAAGAGACTTCGCCACAAGATAGGAGGAGAGAACGTGCCGTCTGAAACGACGCGGATTCACTGGGGATTAATCGCGTTATGTGGAAGACTTTATTGTTCTGGAAAACTTCGCTACTGTACGTTTGGAATCATAGCCTAATCACCGGGGATCCACTTAGCAAAGAACCATCAGTGCGACGTCGACAATAGAAAAACGCCAACCTGTGGCAACTACTTTTCATTCGTAATGCAAATTTGCGGAGTGGGACATAATCGGAATAGCAGAAGATTATATATGTATTATTTTTTTAACTTGTAGTATCTTGTAAATTTTGAGGATTTCTTTTCTATATGACGTCACAGTGAAGTAACTTCCTCACAAATAAAACAGGATGATTCTCTCACTCTGCAGTGGAGATTTTACTGTTTTCAAGCTTCTTTACAGGTTAAGACTGTGTGACAGACCGGCACTCGACCACAGATCCTTTCAGTTTGCAGGCAATGCTTTTATCGACTAAACTATCCACGCAAGACTCACGACCCTGGCTTTCACCACTGCCTCTCTCGCAGCTTGCAAATTTCACAGAAACTCGCCATCATACCTTAAGGGACTAGCACTCCTGGGACAAGCGGTACTGCGGATAAATGGTTTAGCCACATCCTGCAGAATTGTTTCCAGAATTAATTTTCACTCCGTAGCGGAGTTTACGCTATTTTCAAACTTCTGACAATTCACTGTAGGCGAGGGGGGTGGAGGAAGAGGCTCCAACACAGAACTTCGCAAGGATCCCGGCTGGAGACCCTCTCAGGCACGCGGTTTTAATCTAACAGGAACTTTCATATACAACAGGAGCCAGAAACTACAGAAAGTACACTGTAAGTTAAAAAAAAAAAAAATTCTACACACACTCTTCCGTCTTTCTTCCTTCTTCGTGACCCTTATCCGTATCCCATATCTTCACAAGGGTCGGCCCGGATACCCATCCCGTCGCCACCCCGGTTCTTTCCGGGACGCAGTTTGTGTATCCTACTTGTTTGCGTCTAGTGTTATTAAATGTGAAACTGCGTGAACATTTTCGAAATGTTTGCGAATCGTGTAACTGAGGCGGGACGTGGGTACCAGCTCCGTATTCACCAAGTCGGATGTGGGAAACCGCCTAAAAACCACATCCAGACTGGCCGACGTATAGCTAACCCGCCGGGCGGATTCGTTCCGAGGCCTCTCGTCTCCCCGACTTCCAGAAACGACAGGCTTACTTGCTAGGTTATCCGGGCAGGTTATACATATTCTTCTATTACACTAAATGTCTTCCAACACAACATCGCAATTCTCGACTAAAATCTGTTGTAATTCCCACAGATACTGTAGTATTGATGTCGCACTGAAGGTGCTTCGACAACATGATGAAACTTCAATGTTTACATTGGTAAGGGAGAAACGCTACTGAAAAGACAGTACAATGACTTCATTATTGATTTTCTTATTAATTTTACTGTCTCTGTTTTCCCAAGAATAGCTACATTGTCTACCATGAAAAGAGGTATTCCTGTCTTGAGGATGATACGGACTGTTGATCCCCAGTCTGCGAATGTGGTCTGGGCTGAGGAGACACAGTTGTTTAAGGCACCGGAATAGAATTCTGGAGGTTTCAGCTTCAAACACCCGTCCGGCTACCCAGCTTTAGAATCTCAGCAATGTTCCAAAACTACTTGAGGTGAATATTGGGATGCTGGTTTCGAAAAGGATACAGCTGATTCATTTCCCATCCGTGTCCGATCCTAGCTAGTGGTCTGTCACTTACGGCCTCGTCCGTGACTGGTCACTGAAACATGATGTACCATTTTTTTTGCTTTCGAATTAGTCGCTTACCCTGTAAACGTGTGGACCATTATTACTTGATACCAGGCGGTCGGTCAAAAATTATAGTGAGTAAATAAGTCATATGCAACTGTTGTTGATTAGAGTTTGTTTACATGAGTAAAATCACTACTAAACTCGATGTCATGAAGGACAAAAGTCGTGATGTACAAAATAATACCATTATTACCTTGGTGTGGAACCTTCCAGAATTCAGGGTCATCATCCTCGGCCATTTTTTCAGGCATCTAAAATTATATTAAAAAATCTTCTTACGTTATATTGGAAACTCACTGTGGTGGTTGTCCTTTCTTATTTGCTTTCCTGGGTTTACGAGGCAATTCGAGTGCAAGAATCATCTGTTCCGGTATATAACTGTGTGTCAGAGTAGATCGTCAATATAAAAATAGTGATACTTTCTCCATTCTTTTCGGATTCCTGTTCTTATTGACCATAGCCGGGAGCGTAGCTTTGAAATTATCAGAGCTAGACTTGGCACTTGGGTGAAAATAAAAAATGGATCGATCACTGAGCACTGTTTAACAAAGTCACCTTTATAACAAGTAAATGACAACAGATGTGCCTGTTTGCAGGTAACGTAGCTTTCACTAGTATTTAACGTCTGCCTGGTATAGAAAAACTACTTTTATGAACTTCTGCGGACGATGTCTATAGCCGCAGATATAATTTGCAAGCCAGTGTTTATTGCATGGTAGAGAGCACTTAATGTACAGGTTGGCTTCCAAGCGCCGATAGTAGAGAGGGGGGGGGGGGGGGAGTGACTCTATAAACCTTCGTTCGCTCCGTAATCACTCTGGCGTTAATCGTATGGTCCCTGTGCTGGATATGCAATTGTGACGTGCTGCTGGTCCTACCTAATAATGGTTTATGTATATTTGAGAACATAAGCGGTTGCGTCACATATCTGATATCTGATGTACTTTAATTTCGCCGTTCAGCAAGATGTGCTGGGTTCAGTCAGTCATTCATTCACGTAGTCCATAGTATGTTTGAGAAGGTAATCCGAAGGATCATGTCGTGATTATGAGCCGACATTGCGCTAGTGCGACTAACGCTTTTCAAAAATCATCAAGCGTTTGATGTTTTTCTCCGTCATATTTAAATTAAAACTCTAATAAATCACGTATGATTAAAAGGCAATACAAATGTCAATCATTTGTCCGCGTATACAACTATTAAGTAGTTTCGCCTCTTGCAATGTAAAACTTCCACAATACCGTTAATTTCCGGACGCCTTTCTTTTTGGATGTTCATGGCTAGGGACAGTAATGTACCACGTTCATTGGTGGTGCTATTTTCCGCAGCAGTATTTTGTGAATAGTCTAGATCGCTTAATATATTTCTTTATTTGTAACGTCGTTGCTGCCACTGGCCATCATCGATTTAAAACTTAAAACTTCTAAAACAATACCCCGCCTAGATGTAGGTTTTATTGAGACCCTAAATGTTGGTTTACTAGTTTTAAGTTTTGATCTGATGATGGTGGTAACCGAAATGTTATAAATAAAGAAATATACTACGCGATCTAGACTGTTTCTTCTTAAAATATTTATCTCTGTACTTATTAGTCCTGTAAGCAACCCTCAGCCCAGATATCAAATGTATCCTTCCCACACACACTGAAAAACATATAAATGTGTTTAATGTACAGTCTGGTTGTTGGGACATCTAAGTATGATCGCAGAGAAGTGTGTACCATAAACGTTCAGTTTTATTATTTATACAGTTTTCCGTTTAGACAGTGATGTGAGGAAGCGGTACATTGGTAGCAACATATGCGTCATCGACGTAACTGCTGGTAGTTCTGGGCTCTTTAAAGTTCAGTTTAGGCCGATGGCGAAATTTGTCTTCCGTGCCGCTACTTAATTCGCATTCAATGCCTATGTCGTACTGAAAGTGCTGGGAAACGCAACACCGTGCTGTTATTAACCCTTTGCTTGCATTCTACGTTTTCAGCGTAGAAACGCGAATTACTTCTCTTTATCACGTGGTCTATTTCTGGTAAATATATAAAAAGGTTCCGCTATACGTTGTGGCTCAGGGAGATCTCTCTCTCTCTCTCTCTCTCTCTCTCTCTCTCTGCAGCTTCCTCCCTCCCCCCTCCCCCCTTTTCCTGTCGCCCCACTTCGTATTCGCCTTCCCCCCTTCCTTCTCAGTATCTGCGTCTCACCACCCATCCCGCATGCCTCCTCTCCCCCCACCTATCCGTTCCTCACCCCTACCTGTCACTTCTCTTGCCCTCCCTTATACACCCTCCCTCCCCGCTCTTTCACCATTTTCATTTGCTAAAAGTGCATCATTCTGCTAGCAAAAGTTTTACTTAAAAAATTCTTAGAGGCGGTCAAAAAGTTTCCGTTCGAAGGCCGCTCAGTCCAGAATCTGTATCCGAATAATGCAAAATCGCTCTGAGCATTGAGGCAATCATCCTAACGACGGACTAGGTTGGAACTATCCGTTTGGTAAAACATCGTGTCCTGCTAAGTGAAGAAATACGTAACTTCGTACTGCACGTCCTCGTCTAACAGGAATTGTCGATCCTTCAATGCCTGTTCTGAGGACAGAAGGCGTGAGAATCGCTTAGGGAGAGATTAGAACCATAGGGTGGATGCTCGAGTGCGTCCCACTTGAGTTAGCGTTAACTCTGCGTTACAACGGGAACGCGCATTATCATAAAGCAGACATGCTGCCCCATACACATTCTTCGTTCTCTGATGGGTGCCTGCCAGTGTTTGTCCTTCGGCAGCCAAAGAAAGAATATCAGCCCGTTGGTCGTGTCTGGAAGCATTTGGAAACAACGTCGCCATAATTCCACATTTACTGCAAGTACGACGGAAAGACACGAATGCCACTCTAACCGCATGCCTACACGTCGGTGCTTATGTATCCGTACCAGAGTCGCGCTATGTTGCATATAGGCTGCAGCAACTCCCTGAAACGGAAACTTTTTGACCGCCCTTTATAATTAAGGCTTCATGAGTTGAAAAAATACTCCTGATGAAAGGTCCATGTAAGTACACCGATCAAAAAATTTGTCATTCAAGTAGACGACATGCTAATACGTGTTAACACCTCCTCCAGCCTTGGCTCAGTTCAGTGAGGAAGAGAAATCCAAGTTTCTTCCGGCGTGTCTTCTCCAGATGAAATCATTCATTGACGTCCAGACCCCGTAGGGGTACGAACTTGCGGAGATATTAATCGATACGTTTCACTCGCTGTTCCAAATAGTCGCAGACGTCTTCTGTTCCATTAAGATCGGGTGATTTAGCAGGCTAGTCGAGGAACAATGCGTCG